>NC_140235.1:25094285-25149285 GCF_949987555.1 Borostomias antarcticus | reverse complement strand
TATTTGAGGCATACAAAAGAGGTAGTGAACATGTTCTCAGAGAACAGTTGGGGAATACTGTGTGCATGACTCATTTAATGAGACACAAATAAGACAGAAATGCTAAATAAAACAGTATTACTTAAGTTTCACTCAGTTACACAGGCATCTTGTTCTCAGAGCGAACTGGGGGCAGGGTTGAGTGGTACGAGTTCACGAGTGGAGAGGGGCGTTCCAGGTAAAACTGCGAGTAGTATCTCGTCACGACTTCCCGGGCCAAATGGGACGCAGCATTAGCCCTGGGTGTAACTCGTTGGTGATCAAGGTGTGTGAATGTGTGTGTGTCTCTCCTTACCCTCGGTTGTGTTGTTGAGAGCCAGGCTCTGACCCAGAATGCCAGTGCTGCGCTTGATTGCCTCTCTGCCCAACTCTGTCAGGGACTGCTCTGATTGGACCGTCTAAAATACACACACACACACACACACACACACACACACACACACACAGTAAGGCACCAATAACAAACGTTTTGATACTGTTAAAATAAGTAAACCATGCTGAGAGCAAGTTGATGATACAATAGTGATGATGTAGTATGATGTAGTGGTGATGATTATGCAGTGATGATGTAGTGGTGATGTAGTGCTGATTATGTAGTGATGATGTTGTGGTTATGCAGTGATGATGTAGTGATGATGTAGTTGTGATGCAGTGCTGATTATGTAGTGATGATGTCGTGATTATGCAGTGATGATGTAGTGATTATGTAGTGATGATGTTGTGATTATGCAGTGGTGATGTAGTGATGATGTAGTTGTGATGTTGTGATTGTGCAGTGGTGATGTCATGATGATGCATGCGTTACCATGTTGAGTGCCTGGCTAGCAGTCATGTTGGCCAGCAGGGCGGTCTCCTCTGCGGTCTTGATGTCTGCTCTGATGTCGCTGTTGGCATGAGCTGCAATGCTGCCGTTCAGGGATGCGTTACGCACCTCTGACATATAACTACACACACACACACACACACACACACACACACACACACACACACACACACACACACACACACACACACACACACACACACACACACACACACACACACACACACACACACACACACACACACACACACACACACACACACACACACACACACACACACACACACACACACCAGGTTAGCTTCAAAACTAGATACCCACACCAAATTAACTATGGATGAGGCACACAAGACTAGATTAAGAGAGGCCTTAGTTTAGAGAGCAAAACTTAAAACAATAAAAACAAACACACACACACACACACACACACACACACACACACACACAGGCGCGTACCTCTGGAGCACTACTGCCTGCTTGCTGAGGTTATGAGCGTGGTCCTCGGCCCGGTACACCAGCTCCAGAGCGTCTTTGCTCCTCAGCTCCATCACCAGGCCGTCCACGTGCTTCCTCATCATGGGACGGCACTGTTGCACTTGCTCCCTCGACACCTCCAGCTGCTGCAGGCGCACAAAACATACGCACCCCGTGAGCTCTCACTACCACCAGGCAGGGTTGGGGTCAGTTTGATTTCTATTCTCTCAATGGTTTGATGTAAATATTTTACGTGTGTCTTGTATCGTGTACGAGGCATGGTTTATCATGTCATTTTTATGTTAAAGGAGTAGTAAAGGGAAAATGCATGTTTAGTCCTGTTTTAAGGTTACTTATGATCATATACAATGGTTCAGATCAAAACGTTGACAAAACTAGCACTTTTGAGAAAGTCTGATAATTGCTCTACCACCGTTTTGGTCATACAATGGATGTGGGTGGGCACCTTGAAAAAATCGTGTTGAAAAATGTTAAACTCTCAATTTCAAAGACAAGAAACTCACGAGGTGTTAGTTGGCGTTCTGACATATAATCCGCCATAAAGTAAGATTCTTGTTAATCTGGAAAGGCTTTTTTAAATATTTAGCATAGAACTATTTAGTCGCAGCACATACGTGTGTAAACTTCCGCAAACTAGGTAGCCTAGCAACATAAACAATAACAATAGCTACCATAAGTAATTCCGCTTCAGAATCCCCTCTGCGGATTGATCTACACATCTACAATGGTCGCTCAATACAAGTCAATGGATTTCATAAAATGATTTCCCTTTACTACTCGTTTAATGTACTGTGTGTGTCATGTATGTATCATGTTTATATCTTGCATATAATGTGTCATGTTTGTATCATGTATATATCATGTGTGTTACATATGCCATGTGTGTATTGTTGTGTATTCATCATGTGTGTGTCCTGTGTACAGGAGGTAATGTTGTTTCTTACAGAGGTCATGTTGCTGAGGTCCTGGGTCAGGTCCACAACCTCAGCCAGGATCTCCTGACTCTCCTCCAACTGCTGCTCCACAGTCTGGTTCATCCTACTCACGTTCTTCTGCATGCTCTACATACATGCATGCGCACACACACACGCACACACGCACGCACGCACACACGCACACACACAGAATGAGGACTTTAAAGTCCATCTAGACATCTAGTTCATAGATAACTGGTTGTAATCAGTTCCAACATTTGCTGTGGTTTAGGTTGGTGTAGTCTAGTGGTCTAGGTTGGTGTAGTCCATCTAGTGGTTTAGGTTGGTGTAGTCTAGTGGTCTAGGTTGGTGTAGTCTAGTGGTCTAGGTTGGTGTAGTCTAGTGGTCTAGGTTGGTGTCGTCCATCTAGTGGTTTAGGTTGGTGTAGTCTAGTGGTCTAGGTTGGTGTTGTCCATCTAGTGGTTTAGGTTGGTGTAGTCTAGTGGTCTAGGTTGGTGTCGTCCATCTAGTGGTCTAGGTTGGTGTCGTCCATCTAGTGGTTTAGGTTGGTGTAGTCTAGTGGTCTAGGTTGGTGTCGTCCATCTAGTGGTTTAGGTTGGTGTCGTCCATCTAGTGGTTTAGGTTGGTGTAGTCTAGTGGTCTAGGTTGGTGTAGTCTAGTGGTCTAGGTTGGTGTAGTCTAGTGGTCTAGGTTGGTGTCGTCCATCTAGTGGTTTAGGTTGGTGTAGTCTAGTGGTCTAGGTTGGTGTAGTCTAGTGGTCTAGGTTGGTGTAGTCCATCTAGTGGTCTAGGTTGGTGTAGTCTAGTGGTCTAGGTTGGTGTCGTCCATCTAGTGGTTTAGGTTGGTGTCGTCCATCTAGTGGTTTAGGTTGGTGTAGTCTAGTGGTCTAGGTTGGTGTAGTCTAGTGGTCTAGGTTGGTGTAGTCTAGTGGTCTAGGTTGGTGTCGTCCATCTAGTGGTTTAGGTTGGTATAGTCTAGTGGTCTAGGTTGGTGTAGTCTAGTGGTAGGTTGGTGTAGTCTAGATTGTACTGATCTAGTATGCTACAGTATAATGATCTAGTATGGTATATGTCCCAGTAGAGTCCAGCATGCGGTCCCAGTGTGAAGGTTGCAATGTATAGAGACCTGGTAGTGTCCCAGGTTGGTGTGTATGCCTCCCAGCAGAGTGTTTGTGTGGTTGACGTGGTCCCTGGCGGAGGCGAGGAGGGTGTGAGCGCCCTCTAGCTGCTGTGTGTGCGTGGCCAGGGAGGAGGCCACCTCCTGGACCTGACTCTCCAGCGCCTCCTGGGGCTCCTGCAGGTCTGCCTGCAACTTCTGTAGGAGAAGCTCTGCAGCACTGAGGAGGAGGAACACAGACACCTCACAACCTTTCACTTTAAACATGTTATACAGTCAATTCTAGATAGAAGAAAGTCCTGGTAGCAAGACTAGCAACCCTAGACTAGACTGTGAAGAGTTTCGTCACAAGCTTCTCAGTGTTACTTTAATGAATAGAAGTAAATCAAGTTCGAGAGAGAGATGTCATGTGATCCATGCCTGACCTGTGTTCCTTAGCAACGGTGTTGTTGCAGGGGGTGAGGTCGACCTTCCGGATGGTTTCTAACATGGATTCCGCCTGTTCCAGCAGACGTGTGTGATTGGCTTTGCCAAGCTCCTCCTCCTCCTCTGTCCTGTTCAGACGCCCCGCCTCCTCTGCTAGAGCTGGGCCAATCAGGATTGGAACAATTTTGCGAGGTTTGCATCATGCCATATGACGTTATTATTGTTATTGTTGTTATAGTTGATGACTTTTACCCACCATGTATGTTCGTGTGGATGTTGCTGATGTTCTCAAGGAGCAGTGCACCCTTGGTAAGACTGTGGTTAGTAGACCGGCCCACCTCCTCCACCTCAGCTGACAGACGGTTGGCCTGGTCAATCAGAACACAGGTGTTTGAGACCAGCAATCACTGAAATACAGCCTGTATCATAGAGCCCACTTCTAAGAAGTACCAGAGTACAGCATAGCATAGCATAGCATAGCACAGCATAGCATAGTAGAGCATAGCATAGCATAGCATAGCATAGCATAGCATAGCATAGCATAGCATAGCAGAGTAGAGAATAGCATTGCACAGAACAGCACAGCATAGCACAGATAAGTACAGCATAGCAGAGTAGAGAATAGCATAGCATAGCATAGCATAGCATAGCATAGCATAGCAGAGTAGTCAAGTAGTGTAGAGCATAGCATAGCAGAGTAGTAGAGTAAAGCAGAGCAGAACATAGTAGAGCAGAGTAGAGTAGAGAAGAGACAAGTAGATACCTCCTGGAGTAGAGCATCCATGCTCCTGCTCAAGTTGGTCAGCTGCTCCTCCGCTCTGATCAGGTGATAGGCTGGGCTGCTCTCCCATGACAACAGGGACTAGAGGAGAGGACAGCGACCAGCGGAGAGATGAGGAGAAGAGAGACCAGAGATGAGGAGAGACTCCGGAGGCCTTAAGCTATATGCTGAAGCTATATGAAGTCCAGACAGCGAGGGGGCATCGGGGTACCCGGGAGGGCCCTGACGTCTCACCTGCACGTCTCTCGTGTCGTTCTCCAGGGAGACCAGGACGCTGTAGGGCGCCAGGACGACCCCGCTCAGGTTCACAGACAGCTTCCGCTCCACCGCGTCCAGGTCGTCCAGCAGCGTCCCTGTGCACTCATCATCACACGCTGGGGGAAGGGGGGGATTTTGGTTTTATGCATTAAGTAAGTTAGTTTGTGTGTCCGTGTGTGTGTACGTATGTGTGGTTTGTGTGCCTGTCTTTGCCTCTGTGTGTGTGTGTGTGTCCGTCCGTCCATGTGTGTCTCTATGTGTGTGTGTGTGTGTGTGAGGGCATTGCGTCTGTGTGTGTGTGTGTGCGTCTGTGTGTGTGTGAAGGGCATTGCGTCCGTGTTTGTTTGTGTGTGTGTGTGTGTGTGTGTGTGTGTGTGTGTGTAACTGCGCATGTGCGTGGAGCCGGGGACACTCACAGAAACACTGGTCTCCCTCCAGGATGTGTCTCTCCTGACACTGGTCACAGCGCTGACCCCTGACCCCGCTCCTGCACTCACACTGGCCGGTCAGGACGTTGCACGCGGCGTGGAGCGAGCCGGCGACGCTGCACTGACACCGCTCGCACCGGCCGCCAATCACCGAGGGGTTGCCGTAGTAACCCACCGAACAGCTGGGGAGAGAGGGAAAGGGAGAGGAGGGGTTGGGGGGGAGAGATGGAGTGCTCTGTCAGACGTGGAGACATTTCCTGCTGGATGCTGGAAGGTAAAATGTTGGTAGTTTGATATCTACAGCTGTATGTCATTATGTGATAGTGACAAGGTTATTGTGTGATAGTATGTAGGTATTGTGTGATCGTGTGAGAGTATATATGTATTGTGTGATCGTGTGATAGTATATATGTATTGTGTGATCGTGTGATAGTATATATGTATTGTGTGATAGTATTTAGGTATTATATGATTGTGTGGTAGTACTGTATTTAGGTATTGTTTGATAGTATTTAGGTACTGTGTGATAGTATGTAAGTATTGTGTGATTGTGTGATAGTATGTAGGTATTGTGTCATTGCGTGATGGTTATTATTTGTAGTGTGACCTCTGACCTCTCACAGTAGCGTCCCTCGTAGCCAGGCTGACAGGCGTTACAGCGGAAATCTCCAGCCACTCCCTCCAGGGCACACGTAGGACTGAAACTACACACACACACACGCGCCACACACGCCACACACGACACACACACACACACACACACACACACACACACACACACACACACACACACACACACACACACACACACACACGTTCATAGTAACCCTAGCACTACCTCCAGGGTACACACAAAGGGTACACACACCCTATAATACGCAATGTCTACTGAATGACTGAAACTCTCTAATCAAATACAGTATGCCTCTCAGATGGAGGTGTAACAGAAGGGTAACAGAGGTGCAGATGTAGCATCCAGGTGTAACAGGGATGCAGGTGTAACATGCAGGTGTAACAGAGATGAAGGCGTAACAGGGATGGAGATGTAACAGGGATGCAGGTGTAACAGAGATGAAGGTGTAACAGAGATGGAGATGTAACAGAGATGGAGGTGTAACAGAGAAGCAGGTACACCAGAGAGAGAGGTGTAACAGAGATGGAGATGTAACAGAGATGAAGGTGTAACAGAGATGCAGATGAAACAGAGATGCGGGTGTAACAAAGATGAAGGTGTAACAGAGATGCAGGTGTAACAGAGATGCAGGTGTAACAGAGATGCAGGTCAGGTGTACCTGTTCTCTTTGAAAGGGCAGGCACACAGGGAGCAGTCCCTGACCGAGCCCGTCACATTCCCATAGTGCCCTGGGGCACACACGTCACAGTGCCTCCCGGCTGTGTGGTGCTGGCAGCCCTGAGAGGCAAAACAAACACACCTGTCATATTACAGTAGATGAGACAGACATTAAATACAGTTAATCAGCCTGAATGAATATGAATCTGTTATTTTTACCGTTGTAACTTATTACCGTTGTAACATTTTACCGTTGTAACTAATAAAGTTGTGTGTGTCTGTGCGTGTGTGTATGAGTGAGCGTGTGTGTGTGTATGTGTGTGTTACCTGGCATTCCCCAGTCTCCATGTCACAAGCCTGGCTGTGGTTGTTGCAGCGGCAGGGAACGCAGGGCTGGAGGAGGGGCCTCTTCCCCATGCGCACGTCCAGCTCCGACACCGGCTGGCGGTAAAACCCCGGCACACACTCCTATTGGGTACAGCACCAGGGGGAGGGGTTAACACTGACCAATAGAATAGAGAATACACCCGGAGTGTGTGAGTGAGTACATATTTGGGTGTGGGTGTTTGTATGTTTGTGTGTGTGTGTGTACCTGGCAGGACAGTCCAGCGTAGCCTGTAGGACATTCACAGGTCTCTATGAGCCTGGCCACCTCCCCCTCCTCTGACCCCTCCTCCACATCCAATGATGTGTCCATGGTGATGTTGGAGATCCTGGAGGAAAACACTGATCATCAGACACACATCTACCTAAACGTGTACTGTGTGTGTGCACGTGTGTGTGTGTGCGTGTGTGTGCGTGTGTGTGTGCGGTGTGTGTGTGTGTGCGGTGTGTGGTGCGTGCGTGTGTGTGTGCTGACCGGCTCTGCTGCATCTCTGTCCCATAGGAGGCCTTGACGATGATGTACTCTACGTTGCCGAGGACAGACAGGAAGTCGGTGTGTCTCACCGCCTTCTCTGAGACAGAGTTGAAGTATTTCCAGGTGTGCTGGAGGAGGAGAGGCGGACAGGGGGAACGTCAGTTAGGAAGCTCAGCTGTGAGCGCAGGCCAGTACACACGCAACGCGTGATAATGAGCCAAAAGTTGTGAAAATAACACATTTAGGGGGCTACTTGGATCCCAAGAATTTGCTTTTTCAACTGGATTCCAAGAATGGCTACAATGCTACCATGGACTTGTCAAAGTCATGTCAGTAGTGTTAGTGTAAGTAATGTGTAGAGCCTGGACTGCAGTCAGAAACAGAAGCCGTTCATTGCGTCGTATTCTACTCTGGAAGCTTCTAGTTGTAAGTAAGTGGTCAGATTATTGATCAGATCAAGTTATATGTGACGGTGATACTGGCCTGTCTACCTCAATCAAGGCTGATCAGATTATTGATCAGTGTCTGTCTAGTACCTCAGTCAGGGGCACGTCCTGGCGTGTCCAGACACTGTTGTCGGGGGCGACGATATCCGTGTAGATGACCAGCTTCTTCAGGTGCCCGCCACTCATCAGCACTTGTGGCTCATCATTGGCCAGCCCCGCCCCGTTCATCGCATAGAACGCCACAGAATAGGACAACCTCCCGCCATAGGACAGCAGCTGAGGGGGAAGGCAGGGATTGGTCAATATGGACTGAGAGATTAGGGTATACTGAGGGTATGGGTGTGTGTCTGTGTGTGTGTGTGTGTGTACCTTGTTCCCCTGGTAGTGTCGGGGCAGTCTCCAGTAGTAGGGTCCAGCCAGGGTGGGTGTGTGTATTTCTCTGGTGTCCAGCATCATGTCTGCCCCCTTCTGGAAGACACCCTCCACTGAACCCTGCAGGTCACTCTGGCTCACCACACGCAGCAGCTCTGGATCCACACCCAGCGTGATCTACACACACACACACACACACACACTAACATAAATAACATGGCCTCGGCTGTCCCTCCATGTGCCTGAACTAAATGTTCTGTCCTTGAGCATGGCCCAGCACACAGGAAGCAGATTAGGAACTAGTCTGGCAGCTGTGAAGGCCCCCCCCCCCCCCCCCCCCCCCCGAGACTGAGGGTAGACTACTAATAACATACTGATATGGTTGTCTGAAGGTTGTGATATGGTTATCTGACGTTTGTGCTATGGTTATCGGAAGGTTGTGTTAAGGTTAGCTAAAGGTTGAGGGTGATGATGTGTACGTACCGGCACCCTGACGAGCCCACCCAGCTCCTCACAGAGGGAGGAGACCCCGGAGCAGTAGCAGGGGCTGCAGCCCGCAGGGTTGACCCCTGACAGGCCGAACGTCCCCAACACACACTCATCACAGCCTGCTCCACCCACGTTGGCCTGGAGGACATGAGGAAAACATAACACTTTGTTTGATTGATCAACCCACCACAGTTTGACGCTCTCTCTCTCACACACACACACACACACACACACACACACACACATGCATATCACACACACACACACACACACACACACATGCATATCACACCTTGCAGACACAGGCCCCGTCCTCCTGGCAGCTACACACTTCCAGCTCCGGGTCACAGAACTCCGCCCTGGTTCCGTTCACGTTGCAGTTGCACGGTGTGCATTCTGGGAAGCCCCGGTAGCCCATGGCGCAGGTGCCACACATCTGCCCTGAGAACTCCTCCCTGCACGGACACAGGCCGCTGGCCAGGTCGCACTGGGGGGAGGAGCTACCCGCCGCACTGCAGTCACATGACTAAACAGGAAGACATCAGGACATTTTTCAAATAAGTACCGTACACATGCAAACATGTTGTCCCTCACCCATTATGCATGCTCCCTTGTGGTAACAAGCCCCCTGCCACTCACTGACTCTGGGACCTCCACGCCCCCCTCCACACACACCCCCTACTCAATGCCTCCATCTAGTGGGCAAACAAGTCCATGCACCTGTATGGTCTTCAGTCCAATATAATGAACATTGAAATACAGACATATCTAGGGCTATTAACTCAAGCTCTGCCCTCTGCAGATGTAGAAAGTACAAAGTTTCCCAAGTAAACTTGCCTGCGACTATACTGAGACACCAAGCATAGTTTTTGTAAAAATCTAAATGTAGGGGGCGCCCCAGTAGGTCACCGGGTAAGGTGCGCCCCATATGAAGGCTAGTCCTTCGCGCGGCGGACCCGGGTTCGATTCCCTGCTCGGGTCCTGTGCCGCATGTCCTCCCCTCTCTCTCTCCCACATTTCCTGTCTCTCAACTGTCCTGTCCATTAAAGCTGAAAAGCCCTAAAAAATATATTTAAAAAAAAAATCAAAATGTACTTGTCAATGGAAAAATGCATTGAAAAGGCGCCCCTTTTGTGGTGGAGTTTGGTACTACGGGGGGAATGACAGACTGACTGACTTGACACTCTCAACGTGACGGCAACCAACTTAAAGCCCCCATCCCCCCCTTTGGCAGTCGCTGGGTGGGGGACGACAACTTCCTGTTGCTCAGTATGAGAGACTTGGATCAGAATCTGAATCTGGTGGGTGGGGGTTACCTTGCAGCCATTGACGGGGTCCAGACCCCAGAACCCCTCCTCACACTTCTCACACTTCTCCCCCTGTGTGTGGGGGGGGCAGATACACTCCCCTGTCGCCGGGTTACAGTTGCCATGGGTATGGGCACAGTCACACTCTGAAGGGAGAGGAGGGGAGAGAGGGGGGGGGGCTTTTAGTTTCATCATTGTACCTTGAAATGGAATCATTTTAGAGAGAAATTTCTGGTCAGTTCTTACTGGTGCAGCCATTGGTCTGGTAGTTGTAGTAGCCATGGTGACAGCGGTCGCACTTGTCCCCGGCCACGCCCTCGATGCACTGGCACCGGCCCTCTTCGTCACATGACTCTGAGAGAGAACCTGATTGGCTGCAGTTGCAAGCCACACAGCCCTCCCCCGCCAGCAGGCCATGGAAGCCCACCTGGAACGCAAACCAGGAGGACAGTCAAACTACCCACACTGCACCACAAACCAGGGCCCAATCCCAATGTCCTCCCTAAACCCTCAAGCCCTGAACCCTCACAGACTTATTGATGTCACCTAGTTAAGTGGTTGAGTGCAAGAGGCTGCAAGCGCTCAAAGTGGTGTAAAAAGGAACGGGACAGCACTTGCGACAGCACGTTACGTTGACGTCAAAACATATTTCCCACTACTGTGGGTTTGGGACTTTACCCACACTGCACCACCAACTGGGAAAACAGTCTGAAACTACCCACACTGCACCACTGCTCCACCAACTGGGAAGACAGTCTGAAACTACCCACACTGCACCACTGCTCCACAAACTGGACCTGGCGGGAACGTCGGGAAAACGTCAGATCCCAGTGGAGACCGGAGTTATGACAACCTGAAACCTCTCCCCTCCCCTCGTCTCTCAACCCGTCCCCCCAGCGTACCTGACAGCGGTCACACTTGTCCCCCCCGCGTACCTGACAGCGGTCACACTTGTCCCCCCCCTCGTACCTGACAGCGGTCACACTTGTCCCCCCCCTCGTACCTGACAGCGGTCACACTTGTCCCCCCCCGCGTACTTGACAGCGGTCACACTTGTCCCCCCCCTCGTACCTGACAGCGGTCACACTTGTCTCCGGCCACGTTGGCCTTGCAGCCGCACCGCCCCGTCTCAGCCTCGCACAGCCCGGAGATGGAGCCGTTACCGTGGCAACTGCAGGCTACAGACAGAGGGGGAGAGAGAGGTGGTCACACACAGACAAACCCCGAGACACAAACACGCACACACACACATACACAGACACACACGCACAGACATACACACACAGACACAAACACACACAGACACAAACACACACAAACACGCACAGACACAAACACGCACACACAGAAAATGTTCCTATCCAGAGAGGAGGTAGTAAGTGGTGAGGACCTGTCCACTAGATGTCTATATCTTCTCAGGTTTATCTATAGGGACTAGTCTTGTTAAACAAGACTTTACAAAAACAATGTTAGCCATATCCTAATCTGATCTTCCAACTGCTGAAACCTGAGCCACATCTGGACATCTCTGACCCTGACCAGAGGACACTTTTGACGGGATCAGGGGTCAGATATAATCTGTAAGCATGGCGCCAAAAAGTCCTGGAGCAGACCCCAGCTCTCTCCTACCGCTTCTCTGCTCCTACCTCCTTTCCTGTCTCCTACCTGCCTCTCCTGTCTCTCCTGTCTCCTACCCCTCTCTCCTGTCTCCTCTCCTATCTCTTGACTGCAGTCAGTGTGACCTGTCTAGAACAGGCTGTAAACCCAGTATACCAAACACACAGGCCTCTCCACGCTCCTCTCTTCTCTACTGGGCTGTTTATCGGACTCCAAGGCTGGGAGGAACAGAGCTGTCTGTGTGTGTGTGTGTGTGTGATTGTGGCAACTGTAGCAAGCTGAGGAGGTAGAATTTGTCCACGGTGTTGACCAAAAGTTAAGCCTTATCAGATATGGCATCACAACTTGGTCTGGTAATCATTCAGCGCAACTGAAGTCCAAGCTAGTCCGACTGATGCAAACTGCATGGAAGATTATAGGAGCAAAGGATCACCCATCCCTGCAGTCTACCTACAAACAGGCGACCCTCAGGCAAGCCAATAAGATAGTACTGACCCCTCCCACCTTCTGCACTCTGAGTACCAGCTACTTCTCTCTGGGAGGAGGTTCAGGGTTCCTCGCTGCAGACTAAATAGATATACGATTGAATTTATCCCTGTGTCAGTAAACCTTTGAAAAAGCAGCAAATTAAGCAGTGACAACCAGGAGAAACGAGGATATTATTGTCCTTATAGGGATGTCCTCACATTGAAGGCCTATTTGTATTTCATACTTAAGTTTGTATGGAAGAACAAGGGCACTTGCACTTTTTTGTATATGTGAATGCTTGGTGATGTGTTTTACGGCTGCAGCATGGGGGAAAGCCCAAGCCAAATTTTCCATTTGTGGAACATTAAAGTTGATCTTGAATCTTGAATTTCCTCTCATAGACCTCCTCCTTATCATCATCAAATCAAACTTTATTTGTATAGCGCATTTCATGCACAGAGGCAACACAATGCACTTCACAGAGAGCAATGGGGGGTGGGCATAGGTCCCACCCCTACATATTCCATCATCATCATCATCATCACCTTCACCATCATCATCATCATCAACTTCACCATCATCATCACCATATCTCATCTCTTACGCTGGCAGTCCTTGGCGGTGATGGCGTCTCCGTAGTAGCCGTCCTGGCACCTCTCACAGTGGCTTCCGTCGGTGTGGCCCACGCACTTCAGACACGCCCCCGTCACGGCGTCGCAGTGCCCCGCCTCCTGGCGGTCCACATTGCCGTTACACTCGCACAGCTTGCATGTCTGGCCCGGCACCGTGGGGTCGCCGTAGTAGCCGTTGGCACACCTGGGGTCAGGGGCGAGAAGGTCAGGTACGCGGTAGCCGGAGAGAGGAAGTAGGAAGCGCGCGCAGGAAGGGGCGGCCTCTGATAGGCCGACGGTCTCACCTCTCGCAGGTGGTCCCTGTGTATCCCCGCTGACACTGGTCACATGACGCCTTCCCAGGCTCCTCCAGAACGCAGGTGGGGCTGAAACTGTTACAGGGCACAGGCGCACGATGATGATGTCATGAACACAACGCCATCAGAGAAATCCATGAATAATAACAAAGCATTTACCTGTACCAGTTTGGAGACATCATCAGCATAAGTGTTTGTGTGCGTCTGGTACCAGTTCCCACCAGAGCTTACCAGATAATGGGATCTGAACCTTCCTCCCTCTGTAGAGAGGGGATCTGAACCTTCCTCCCTCTGTAGAGAGGGGATCTGAACCTTCCTCCCTCTGTAGAGAGGGGATCTGAACCTTCCTCCCTCTGTAGAGAGGGGATCTAAACCTTACTAGTCCTCTGTAGAGAGGAGATCTAAACCTTAGTAGTCCTCTGTAGAGAGGGGATCTAAACCTTACTAGTCCTCTGTAGAGAGGGGATCTGATCCTTACTAGTCCTCTGTAGAGAGGAGATCTAAACCTTAGTAGTCCTCTGTAGAGAGGGGATCTAAACCTTACTAGTCCTCTGTAGAGAGGAGATCTAAACCTTAGTAGTCCTCTGTAGAGAGGGGATCTAAACCTTACTAGTCCTCTGTAGAGAGGGGATCTGATCCTTACTTGTTGGAGTCGAGAGTCAGCGGGCAGGCACATCTCTGGCAGTCCTCGGGGGTGCCCTCCGTGGCATTGCCATAGTAACCGGGAAGGCATTGGTCGCATTGGGGCCCAGTGGTATTGTGGGTACAGTCCTGGGGAAGATTTAAGGAGACAGAGTCAAAGAGAACACACACACACACACACACATAATTACAGTACAGGCAGATCCCACACCATAGCAACTCTAAGGGCAGCAGATTCAGAGAGGAGACGTAGGTCAACAGCCTGGTGTCAGGGCAGCAGAGTGGAGCTACATATCCATTTATCTGTATATAGACATACCTGGTGGTCTGGGGTCTGTCTGGTGATACAGTAATAACACTGATACTCCTAAAGTCACAGGGCTACTGTGTGTGTGTGTGTGTGTGTGTGTGTGTGTGTGTGTGTGTGTGTGCGTGTGTGCCATGGGTGTCTGCTGGGCCCTCAGCTATCTCACGTCTGTGTGGTTCTGACCCCTACAATCCAAACACAGCAATAGATCTAGGACCTGTATACAGTATCTACGACCCCTGACCCCTGCTGTCTAAACAGGAGCTGTGCTGGCTGCAGCAGACACCCCCGAAGCCACACAAACACACGCGGGCCAACAGTATATAATCTAGAGCTCATATATCTACAACCCCTGGCCCCTATGGTCTGCTGTCTATACATCTGCTGTCTATACATCTGGAAGAGGACACTCACAAGACCCCTCAGAGCCTTGCTATCTGTGATACATCTATACTGTGAACAAAACCTATCTAGTCGCATATATCTATACAGGTAACAGGGCCTATCTAGTCTAGCATATGTCTATGCTATAAAATCAAAGCTTGCTGATGTCTGGTAGAGCTACAGTAGGACTCTAGCCAGGAGTGGCCGGAGACTCACCAGGCAGACGCCGTTGATGTCACACTGGGAGGCGTGGTCATTACACTCACACTGGAGGCAGTTCCCTCCAAACAGGACGCCTCCCAAACGGTAGAACCCTGGGAGACAGTACTGGAAAACACACACACACACACACACACACACACACACACACACACACACACACACACACACACACACACACACACACACACACACACACACACACACACAATCAGCCTGCTAAATGGTACTTCTAAGGTAGGCAGTGATGTTGAGGTGACTGCAGCAGAGTACAGCAGACCAGCCACTCCTCGGTCATGTGACTTGGGTGTTTACCTCACAGGAAGTGCCAGCGTAGCCCCAGGGGCACTCACAGTTCTCCACCATGATGGCCTGGAGGGGGTTGGCCGCGTTGGGGTCCGCCATGTCCAGAGACACCGTACTGAGCCTGGGGGAGGGAGGGAGGGTTCAGCTGAGTATTGAGACACACCCCTGGCCAAGCAAAACCATACAGTTGAGGCAACCAGTCCAGGGTATAAAGACATGCCCCTGGCCTGTCAGCTCACCATATGGCTATGTGCCCTAGAGGGGAGGGCACTAGGGCAATAGAGACAGAGTGAAGGAAACCAGCCTGGCCTATATAAACACAGCCTAGAGGACAGGAGACTACAGTTGTCTATAGACGCCCAGCCTAGAGGAGAGGAAGTCACTCCAGCCTATAGAGATGCAGAGGAGGAAGCCTCCCTAGCCTATAGACACCCAGCCCGGGCCACTGTAGCTCACCGTATGGCGCCCTGGGCAGAGCTGTTGAGGTGGGCCCGGACCCTGAACCCGGCCAGGTCCACCAGGACCGCCATCAGCTCGTCCCTCTGGACCCTCCCCCCCGAGAGCAGGTCCACAAACTCCCCCGCAACCATCTCCACGGCAACCTGCTGCTCCCTCAGCGGCGTGAGGAAGACCTGGCTGGGCGGGTTCTGGAGCAGGCTCCGCCCATTACCCTGGACAAACAAACAAACAAACAAACACACACAACCGGTCGGAAAACGGGTATTTACTCGTAGCGAGAAATCTGTTGCCACTCTCCTGTTGACCGTCAGAGTGCCGGCTGGAGCTTTCAGAGGTCAGGGGTCGAGAGCTCACCTCTATGATGATGTCAAAGTGTGACGGGAGGGTCGTGTCCTCGTTGTCAACGGAGATGTCGTAGGCCACGCTGTAATTCAGGTAACCTCCATAGGATGCCAGCTGGAGAGGGGAGGGGTGGAGAGGAGGGGGAGGAGAGGACACATGGAGAGAGGGAGAGGGAGAGATGTATGAGGGTCACGAAAGAAATAATTGGTTCCTGTAGCAGCTCTCATCCCTGGAGGCTAGCGCACACCTTTCAGCCTGTCAGACACGCTGCTAATTACACACACCCCGCTAATGGGCTCAACCTCGCTAATGCACACATTAACACACTGCCTGTCCTGGTAGATATGAATTACTGGCGTCCCTGGGAGAAAGAGAGGAGGGAGGGAGGGAGAGGGAGAGGGAGAGGGAGAGGGAGAGGGAGAGGGAGAGGGAGAGGGAGAGGGAGAGAGAGAGAGAGAGGGTCCGAGAGAGAGATGTTGAGAGAGAGGGAGAGAGATGTTGAGAGAGAGAGGAGGGGGGGGGAGAGAGAGAGAGAGAGAGAAGGACCGAGAGAGAGAGATGTTGAGAGAGGGAGAGAGATGTTGAGAGAGAGAGAGAGAGAGAGAGAGAGAGAGAGAGAGGGACCGAGAGAGAGATGTTGCGAGACCGAGAGAGAGATGTTGAGAGAGGGAGAGAGTTGTTGAGAGAGAGAGAGAGAGAGAGAGAGGGGAGGGGGAGAGATATGGAGAGAGAGGGAGGACTTACTCTGTTCCCCAGGAAGGACTCGGGCGCCGCCCACGAGGAAACGTAGCGGTAGGCGGGGCCAGAGGAGGCGTTGCCAGGGACAATGAGGTTGTTGTTGTCGGCAGTGGCGATGTGGGCGGTGTAGACAGAGACGGCTTGGGTGGAGGGGAGGAGCCAGCCGTTGGAGAGCACCGTCTAGACAACCAGGGGGGGATAGACACTTCAGAGTGTGTGTGTGCATGATGTGCGTGTACGGGGGTGTGTGTGTGTGTATATGATGTGCGTGCATGTAGTTTTTGTAATGATGCGTGTGTGTGTGTGTGCTTCCCTCTTGAATATGTAGGGTATGACCTATGCCCCCTCCAATTCTCTCTGTAAAGCGCATTGTGTTGCCTCTGTGTATGAAATGCGCTATACAAATAAAGTTTGATTTGATTTGTGTGTGTTACCTGGGAGGTGGACCAGGACGAGCTCTCACACACTCCAGACACTCCGAAACAGAAGCACTCCGTGCAGCCCTGTGGGTTGGTCCCCTGCAGGTTATAGTAGCCCAGCTTACACAGGTCACAGTGGGCCCCCATCACGTTCTCCTGAGGAACACACACACACACACACACACACACGCACAGTCAAGACGAGAACGTGGTTTGGTGAACACACACACACATTTGAGAACACACATATTACTGCAATCAGTGTGGCAGGGCGTTGGCCAGACACACACACGACCATGTCCTACCTTGCAGATGCACTCGTTGCAGGGGTCGATGTTGAGGCTGCCTGCCAGGCTGCACTCGCAGCGTGTACACAGGGGGAAGTCTCTGTAGCCGAACGCACAGCGGTCGCAGCGTTCACCGGCGAAGCCCACCCTACACGAACACTGGCCTGGCGGCAGACCTACACACACACACACACCAGACAGGCTATGTGTATTCAGTCCATCATTATAATTTGTCAGGGGTGAGAGAGTGGGCGTGAGAGAGAGAGAGAGAGAGAGAGAGAGAGAGAAAGAGTGTGTGTGTGTGTGTGCGTGCTGACCTTTCTCTGGCTTGGCGTGCTTGTCATCTCTGATACAAACGGGAGACTCGGACCCTCGCATGTCACAGTTACACTCCCTACAGGGGTTATCATCGTAGGGAGACACCTACACATGTACACACACGGAGGAAACATGACAGTGAGAGACACATTCGTCAGCAGGCAGACAGCTGCACTACTCCCGGTGGAGGACCAGGCAAGTGTTACACACACTGATGCAACAGCCTGGTTGAACTTTATACTCCACCAGGACCACGCACGCACGCACGCACACACGCACGCACACACGCACGCACACACACGCACACACAGGGTTTATTGGTCTAATGTAAGACAAAGAACACAGCAGGGTGTAGTGTGTGTGTGTGTGTTTGGGGGGATACAATGTCCTTCAGTGGACAAAGGATGTGTGAGGTCGAGAGGAGGGAGGGAGGGAGGGAGGAAGAGATAAAGAGAAGGCTACTCTACCCTGTGAGGACAGCTTAGTATCTGTCTGGAGGGGGAGGAGGAAGGAGGGAGAAGAGGAGGAGGAGGAAGGGAGGGAGAGAAGGAGAGGGGGCCGGTCTGTAGCATTCGTCTGAAGGAGGAGGAGGAGTGAGGAGGCCAGCCCTACCCCGTGCGGTCTGTAGTGTCCATCGGCGCAGGTCTCGCAGTTGACCCCGGCGGTGTTGTTGACGCAGCCCACGCACACGCCCCCACCCTGGAGCCGATCCCGCGTGTCCAGGCTCAGCTGGCGCACGGCCACCGTCTGGTCATGGTAGCAGTCGTCCGTCTTGCCGTGGCAGTTACACTCTGGGGGGAACGGATTATTATAAGGTGTACGGTAAGACTGTAGGTACATATATCCAACCCGTTCTAACTTGAGAGATTGGTTTGTGCCAATCACAACCTTTGTCCCATCTAGTAAACGTCCATTGGAGGACTGATATTCCGGACGGACGAGAGATTTTAGCATGGTTTCAAAGTGAAACACATGCGGCTGTAGCTCCTGGCTTTGTTCAGGGTTAAGGGGGGTGAGGGGTCTGGGGGAGGCGTCCGGGGTGGGGGTAGAAGTCTGGGGCCTACTCACTCTCACACGTGTTGCCGATGGAGCGGGTTCCCGGCTGCCAGGGTTTCTGGTGGTATCCAGGGCAACACTCATTACAGCTCTTCCCGCACGTATGGTGCTCGCACACACACTGCAGCTTCTGATAGGACGAGAGGCAGATGAGGGAGGAGTTAGGGAGAAATGCGCACGCACACACACACACGCAGACACACACGCACGCACACACACGCAGACACACACAGATCGAATAAATTGGTTTCCTTGTTTGTGTTAGTCACACACACACACACACACACACACACACACACACACACATCAGAAGTTGCAGCAGGTCCTTACTGGGTGTGAGGTGACACCAGAGTGTCTGATGTGTTTTGTTTGTGTGTGCTGCATCGGTGTGAAACATGTGATCGTGTCTCAGGATGGGGGATAAGTGTGTGTGCGTGTGTTTTCTCGTCCCTTTGTTGACGTGACAATCTTTAACGAGCTGGGACACTCAGTGGGACAAATGTTTGAGTATCCCATTCCAACAGGGGGGGGTGGGGTGTTCTCCTACCAAGGACCAGCAGTTTGGTTAAAATTATACAACAGCACCTTCAAGAACAGGCATATACGCGCCTGTGTGTGTGTGTGTGTGTGTTTGTGTGTTCGACATCCCCTTCCCTATCCCAGAGAGACAGTGATTAAGTGTTCAACTCTTAACATAACAAAGCATGACTGACGGCTCCTGTTCAATTCTGAGCAGGCAGGGTTGGGGGCAACCACGGTTACCTTGGTGACGGGGTCCCAGGGGCAGCTCTTGGCGTGTCCGTAGCAGATGCACATCCCGCCCACTGAGATGTCCTTGATGGAGTAGTAGTACTGGAAGGGACAATTTAATAAGTTACTACATACATATACAGTGTGTGTGTGTGTGTGTATATATATATATTCTCGATGTAGAATATTTACATGTATATATTTTTGTATTATTATTAAACTTTCATTTAACTAGGTGCTCATTGAGAATGACTGCCTCTTGGTGTGTGTTTGTGTTTCTCTCCCTGCAGGGTGGTGGCATATATATATATATATATGGTCTCTCTTGGAAAAGAGATTTGTAATCTCAACAAGCTTTCATCTGGTTAAATAATGGTTTAATCATAATACAAATACATATATACATGGAAATACTCTACATAACTAGTAGAGTATGGATTAGAACAGCAGGACAGTATCTCGCCAGGTCAGAAGACTAGAAAAGACAACCCCACCTCACATTCCTCAGCAGGGCTTTAAGTGAGGAGACAGAGGAGGAGGAGGAGGAAGAGTGCCATACTGGAGCCTGGCAGTGCCCGTGCTTTGCGTACCCGCCGCGTGACGATGGGGTCGACCTCCTTGGGGTCGCCGTTGCTGAGGGTCATGAGCTCGGCGTTCAGCGTGCGGATCCTCTGTAGGCGGAGCCTGATGTAGCGGGCGGCGGTGAAGTCCAGCAGCTCCGGGGTGAGGTCATTAGCGCTGGGACGGTTGTTTATGAGAGAGGTGTGGATCTGGAGGAGGAGGAGAGGAGAGAGGAAGGAGGAGAGGACGACAAGGAGAGGAGAAGAGAAGAGGAGAGAAGGGGAGGAGGAGGAGGAGAGTGTGAGAGGAGAGGAGGACAGGAGTGGGACAGAGAAGAAAAAGATAAACTATTTATACGTCATAGCAATAGTAATTGCAACTGATCCCTAGTCTCTCTACAGGCTGAAATATTATGTTAAAACAAAAAAACACCACATTGCATCGCTGCGCTCCGCATACTACCTAATGAGTATAAGAATCTGGGCCACTTCGCCACTCAAGCTGGTGTTCTGAGGGTGTATCGACGTTTCAAAACTGAAAGTGTGACAGGTCATAGCAGCAAATGAAAGACGCTAGCCCAGGTTAGATGGGCGGGGCATATCTATGGGTGGGAGCGCCTGATCGTGAAAGTCATTACTGATTGGTGTCGCCGAGATTGACCGTGGCGACCCTGACCCACCTCCCCGTTCTCCAGCACCAGGCGAGAGTAGTAGGAGGTGCAGATGACTTCGGTGTCCCTCTGGTAAGTGGGCGGGCCCTGGCGCGGCGTGACATTGTAGCGTGTCAGACACTCGCTGTCGCTGATGGCGTAGTACTGCCAGGGCGTGAACACCTCGCCGTCCAGAGAACGTTCCAGAATCCAGTTGCCGGGCCGGAGGGAGTTGGCCACCTTGATGATCACGTAGGCCACCTGGAAGAGCTGGAGACACACGCGCGCGCACACACACACACACACACACACACACACACACACACACACACACACACACACACACACACGCACACACACACACAGAGGAATCAGTGTTACAGCACAGTTGCAGTGTGCAGCCCTCACAGATAACAGAGTAGGCTATCCACAACAAAACTAGATGTAGATAGCGGTACATGGTGGTACGTGGTTTGGTTGTAGATAGGTTGTTACCAGGTTGTAGATTAGTCGTTACCAGGTCTCACTCTAATCTAGCTAATCTCTAGCAGCTCAGACACACACACGCACGTGGACCCTGCTAGAGTGACCCTAATAACTGCCACATGACAACAAGTCAGAACATGTATGAGGCCTGCTGGACTGAACACACATGCATGCACGCGCGCGCACACACACACACACATACTCTCACCCCCCACCCTCTCTCTAGTGGGGGGCACCCTAGCATAGCTGAGCCAGCTACTTTCTAAATCCTGTTTCCACAAGCACTCCAAACAAACCCCTCTTTCATCCAGCTCCCTCCCCTCCCCCTCTTAACCCAAACCTCCGGTCTCCCCCTCCCCACCCCTCCCTAAAACCCCTCATCCACCAGCATCCCCCACCCTCCCTCACTCATCCCATCCCTAACCGCATTCTGGGGTCTGTCTGGGTACACCACAGTAACAGTAGAGGTGGTGACCTCAGGAATGCACAAATGGAACTCGTTTGCAAGGAGACATCCCAGTAATTATTATTCATGTGAAAACCAAGTCTCTCTCTGTGTGTGTGTGTGTGTGTGTGTGTGTGTGTGTGTGTGTGTTTACCTGGCGCTTAGCTATAGAAGGGAGGAGTGAGAGAAACACACTTTCATTCTCACAGAGCTGAATATTTATACTCTCCTCTCTCCTGCTCCTTCTCTTCCTCCTCCTCCATCTCTTCCTCACATGTAAAGTTGAGTTATTAGACAGCGTCCCTGAACTATCTACCTCCATCATCTCACCTCTCCATGTTTACTCATCTGCTGAATCTGTGATACATCTATAAGCACCTATTTAATTTGAGATTGCTATTCTTGCCTTCAGCACTAGATTATGCTCCTAGTCACTTGTTTTAGAAAGGAGATGCACTCATGAGTTCTGACAAGTAGTAGTACATTGGCTTTTCCTACGTTAAATGCAATTATTGTAAGTCGCTTTGGATAAAAGCGTCTGCTAAATGACTATAATGTTATGTAATGTAATGAGAGGAGGGGATAGGTAAGGAGAGGAGAGGAGAGGAGGAGATGAGAGGAGAGGGGAGGAGGAGAGGAGATGAGAAGAGGAGATGAGAGGTGTGTGAGGACAGAGATCGTTTTGTCAGATTAAAGCAGATTAGAGACAGCGCCCATCACCACCCCTCCCACGGCCCCAAGGCCTGAGATCAACCAGCTTTCACACAGTCCTGTTGGGATGGCTGCTTCAGTTGCTAGGGGACAGGAAAAATATTGTATAAAGACAGTGTTAGAGATGACTGTTAGTCCTACTGTAGTTGAAACAGTCAGTAATGCATCATTATTTTATTTAACCTTTATTAAATATCATATACTCCTTAGAGACAAGACTCCTAAACCAGCCCCCCAGCCCACTCTAAACTGGTCAACGACTGCCAGTTTTTTGGTCCCATGTCCAGTTAATGAACATGTTAATGACCCTAGAAATATTAATTTAAAAAAAACATCAGTAGAGGGAACTAATAAGACAAGAGCAGAACAGAAAAGAGCAGAGCCGGACATAGAGTGTGGACTAACAGTCCTTGGAACACCGAAAAGTATTATCCTGTCTGCAGTTAATCATCCTGCCTACACTAAAAACATTATCATGTTATCCAGTCTACAGTTAATTATCCTGGCTACAGTAAAAACATTATTCTGTTATCCTGTCTACGGGTAATTATCCTGTCAGTAGATACATTATTATGTTCATTCACGATCCGGTCTCTGAGCAGCTCTGTGCTGCTGGCGCCCTTTGAGAAGGTCTTCATCTGATATGTATGGGTGCTTTTTCTTTTGTTGTTGATGTTTTCCTTTGCTTTTGTGTTTTTGCTTCATAAGTTTGGTGACAACAATAAGTATTGTGTGATGTGTTTCGTTACTACAATATGAGTCAAGAGATATGCTGACCATATGTAAAAATGTGAAAATGTGAATAAAATACTGTTTACAAAAAAGAGAAGGTCTTCATCATCAGAACACTCCCCTACAGGCTCAGGAACCAGGGTCCTGGCCCACCTGGGTCACCGCACCAGTGTGACCGAATGTGATCCTCTATATTGTATGACTAAGCTGTGGAGCAAAACCATGTCTTCCACAAATCAACCCAAATATCTTCCACTGGGCCAAGAAAACATCCGTATGGTGTGTGGAAACATTTGGGTTTGCAAGTCTGTTATTATTGTGGCAGACCCCGCCCCCCTCGCACACCGCCGACCCCTCCCCCACAGCCCCGCCCTCCCAGGCCAGGCTTGTATCCCGTTAACAGGCCTCTGCTAAACAAAGCCAGGCAGGACACACCATGTGGGCTCCCATCCTGTGCCCCCCGCCCCCCCAGGCAGCTAGGCTCACACACACACACACACACAAACACACACACAAACACACACACACACACACACACACACACACATACAGGCTCTGCTGTCCAAACAGCCCCTGCCGACCCAGCTGTGTTGGTTGAGAGAGACCCCTCAGAGAGACCCCACAGCCTTCACCACCTCTATCTCACACCCCTCGTCCGCTCAGCCTGACCAGTAAAGTCAACAGGTCCCCTGCCCGCTTTCCAGCCCCTGGTCAGCAGGCTCCTCCGCCAGGGGGCCCAGAGGAGGGTTAGGGTCAGGGACCGGACACACAGGTCACAGTAATGCAGGTGCAGAATCAGACAGATAGGTACAGAAATGCCATCAGATCAACAGGTGTAGCTGGTCTAGAGGTTTGGTGGTACTGGTCTAGCTCCTGGTCTAGAGGTCTTATTCCCGGTCTAGTGGTACTGGTCTAGCTCCTGGTCTAGAGGTCTTATTCCCGGTCTAGTGGTACTGGTCTAGCTCCTGGTCAGGTGGTACTGGTCTAGCTCCTGGTCTGGTGGTACTGGTCTAGCTCCTGGTCTGGTGGTACTGGTCTAGCTCCTGGTCGGTCAGGTGGTACTGGTCTAGCTCCTGGTCAGGTGGTACTGGTCTAGCTCCTGGTCGGTCAGGTGGTACTGGTCTAGCTCCTGGTCGGTCAGGTGGTACTGGTCTAGCTCCTGGTCTGGTGGTACTGGTCTAGCTCCTGGTCTGGTAGTACTGGTCTAGCTCCTGGTCTGGTGGTACTGGTCTAGCTCCTGGTCTGGTGGTACTGGTCTAGCTACATGTCTCCTTACAACCCACCTTTAGTTCTCTTTTTCTCTTTCTTTCTTTTTCTCCGTCTTTCTTTCTTTCCTTCTTTCTTTTCATTCTCTCCCTTCTGTTGTTGCTTCCCTCCATCCTTACCCCCCCCACTCCTTCCCCTATCCTCCCCCCTCGTCACTCCTCCCCCTATCCTCCCACTTCCCCCCAAACAGACAAAAGGCCTGACTCATCCCTCCCTTGAGGCATACAACTATTACATGGTCGACCACCACAACCTCAACCTCCCCCTCTCCTTCTCTTCCTCTGTCTGCCAATCAAGTACGTACACACACACACACACACACACACACACACACACACACACACACACACTTCTGGACTCCAGACAACGTCGTGCCCCCTCTCCTCCTCATGGGTCCGTGGGAGCACTAAGCTCCTTTAGATGCTAGAGAGCTCTAGGAGAGGTGCTGACACACACACTCACACACGCACGCACGCACACACACACACACAACGCACGCACACACACACCAGACCCCTGTTAGAATCACAGGATGGCCTCTCCCTTCTGCATTGTGTAAAATATGATGACTTAATATTTGGTACTCTGTTGACATTACCCATTTTGATTGAGTTTGTTCTACTTTTTGTTCTTAAAACGCATTTCAAACTAAAAATGGTCTAACAATGGTGCTCGGAGAGCACAGACCTCCGCCCATGAATGCATTTCATGGCTCTGTGCATGTGCACATGCATGCGAACAGGACATGGTTTGGTATTGCTGCATTCGTTAGTTCGAGAGGTTTATGCCAGTCTATACCCCGTGTCTCTGTGACCTTCCCACGTCGTGATATGGCTGTTTTAATTCTCCCCATTGACAATGAATGGGGGGAATTTTTCAAAAAATGACTGGAGGTGAATGGACAGCCATGTTTGGGCGGCCCCTGGACCTGCCCTGCGATTTGGATCCACTCCAAAATTGAAAGGGTTCTAAGTTGGCCCATGCTACCGGCTTCCACTGAGTTTCGTGAAAATCGGTCTAGTAGTTTTTGCGTAATCCTGCTCACAGGCGTACGGATGGATGGACATACAAACACACGCCACCATAAACATTACTTCTCGCCCTGCGCTGTCGTGGAGGTAATTCGTTTACTGAATTTAGTTATCTGTGTTTTTACTTTTTAAAAGTAAAGTCATGCAACACATCTTACAGGTGTGAGTGTCGTACAGAGATCTTGCGGCAGGACAGGGCTGCGTGTGTGTGTGTGTGTGTGCTATAACTGTCTGGAGGTCCTGACTAACAGCTATTAGCTGTCTCAGGGCGTCTGGAAATCGTCCTAGTCTTTAACTCTAAAAGACATAAACACAGCTGGGTCTGGAGCCCAGGGGTGTGTATGTGTGTGTGTGTGTGTGTGTGTGGAGGATGATGGAGAGCAGTCCTACCTGTCGCAGGTCCAGAGTGATGGTGACCCAGTGGAACTGTGCTCCGTTCTTGATGCTGGGGCTCTGCCACCACTTGTTGGTTCCGTCGATGGCATGGCTGATTAGATGTTGCTCTGCAGCAGTAAGGTGTTATACAGGGGTTTTCAACTGTTTTTGTACCAGGGACCACCATCCTGACTAAGAAGCAACCTGCGGACCACTGTTTTGGGGGGTGGGGACAAGGGCTGAGAGTAGCGTTGCAAACTTTCTCATTCCCAAATGAGGGACACTTTTTTGCCAGGCGCAGACGTGGCATGCGTGCCCACAATGATAGGACGTACAAGTTTTCATTAGCTATAGACCTGCTCATTTCACAATTTCACAGCACAAACACCTACTTGCTTAGCTGTGGGGGTGGCAGTAACCATATTCCAAAGACACCAAAAAGCATTGGGCATAAACCAGCCTTTCTCAAACTTATTTGTCCCAGATCCTAGTAATGGATGGAGCACTGGTATTTACTGTTTTTTTAGATGGGACATTGGTTGGTGACGGATTCTATCGTCATTGGCAGAGCACACACTGGCTACCAAGAATCGATTGCTATTTGTAAGAGTCAACTGCACTAAATTTGACATATTTGGATGGATTTAATTATTCACAAACAGGAAATCGTAAATGGAAATTAAAATGAATGAATAAATTAATAAAAAATAAAAAAAACATCAGGAGGCCGCGGACCACCGGTTGAAAACCCCAGGTGTTATACATTAAACACTGTCTCAGACATAGAGATAGACACAGAGAGACACACAGAGATACAGACACAGAGAGACCCGTAGATACAGACACAAAGAGATACACAGAGAGAGTTCTCACAAGCCAGACAGGTGAGTCAGCTGTACACCATTCTGTCTGGAGCTGCTGCTGCCTGAGGCTTTAGCCTGGTGAGTTAACACATTCCTGCCTGCAGCTGTGGTCCAACCCCAACCTCTCTGGTACTGCTGCCTTTAGCTTGGTGAGGTAACGCATTCCTGTCAAGGGGAACTATCCTGCCTGCAGCTCTAGACGCGAAGCCATCTGCTATGGCCTCAGCTCCATCAGTTAATGCTCCCCCACCTATACAGCCGACCAGCTAGCCCTGCTAACGCACCTACAGCCGACCAGCTAGCCCTGCTATCACCCCTTCAACCGACCTGCTATCCCTGCTAACACACCTACTAGCTCAGCTAACACACCTACAACCGACCTGCTATCCCTGCTAACACACCTACAGCCGACCAGCTATCCCTGCTACCACACCTACTAGCTCAGTTAACACAACCAACCTGCTAGCCCAGCTAACACACCTACAAACGACCTGCTAGCCCTGCTAAAACACCTACAGCTGACCAGCTAGCCCTGCTAACACACCTACAGATGACCAGCTAGCCCTGCTAACACACCTACAGATGACCAGCTAGCCCTGCTAACACACCTACAGATGACCAGCTAGCCCTGCTAACACAACTGACCTGCTAGCCCTGCTAACACATCTACAGTAGTAATCCGCCTACCTCATCCCCACCCTCCTCACCCTCGTCCCTCCAGTCCCCACCCCGTACCTTTGGTGTTGTTGCTTTTGGCGTCGCAGATGCGACACTGCGAGTTTCGCGCACGCCCACCATGCACATGCGCCACGTGCTCCACCAGCTTACAGTACATCTCTGGCCCTTTCTCGCCACAGGTGGCATTGGCGTTGATGTCACCATTATTGGCCAGGTTGTTCAGGATGGCCGGGAACAGACCTGGGGAGGAGGAATGAGAGGGGGAGGGGGCGTAGTTAGGAGAGAAAAATTAGGACACAGGATGTAATATGGTACTGTCACAGTTCAGTGCGCACACACACACACACACACACACTCCGCCCATGTGCTTGCATGCACCATTGATGGATAAAATGGCCAGGTGTGGAACAATAGACAAAGACTACTACTGGGGTCTACTGGAGGGCAGAGTGGTGGACTGAACCCAACACACACAGAAATACAAAACACACACACACACACACACACACACACACACACACACCACACACACACACCACACACACACACACACACACACAAACAAAAGACGGGTATTTAGGACCTCTCTCATTAAAACCAGTGGAGATTCAGTCTGGATACATGGTCATTCTCTTGATCCAGGAACAGATGAGGACTATACACTGACAGAGATGGGACAACACTGCAGGCACATCTCTCCCCATATTTCCTACCTTAGGTAATACTACAGGGGTCACTATGTGCTAATACCAGTCCTAACCTAAGGACGTAATCTAATCTAATCCCTGATCTGTAGCTTTAATGCCTCTGAGGCCCCCACACAGCATTCCTCAGGTCCACAGAAGCCCTGCAGTATGGAGTGTGTGACCTCATAGAGTGGCCTGTGACAATGCTGGAGGATAACTACCATGTCAGACAATCAAAACACTCTCAATTCGATGAGACAGAGAAAGCGGTATATGATTGACATCTTAAACATGACTTCAACTCCAATTATGACTAAATAAACACAGTCCTGCTGTCACATATGGTAGCATTCATGGAGGTAGTCCTGGCCCGTCAGAACCAGTCAGACTCAGACAGATGACGGCATCTTCCAGAATGTGCTCTGCTGGTCAGAGGCCATCTTGGGAATGTTCGTTTCCATCAGCTATCTCCTAGGCTAGCAAATTCAACTCTCACCACTGATAGCATCGGTAGCATCAATGGACCCCTGAAAAAAGCATAAGGGTAAGTCAGGCATGCTAGTGGAGACAGGAGGCCACAGGGTCAACTTGCTCCATCCCCGATTATAGCATCTGAAGGTGGGTGATACAGACCAGGTGACTACAGAGGGCTCAGACTCAGCTCCTCAGGTTAGCTAGCGAGGTCTGCTAGTTCAGAATAGCTAGCACACAGGTGAGGTTAGCTATCACAGCTAGCTCAGGGCCAGCTGGCACATACCCAGCTAGCTCAGGTCAGTTAGCTGCAGGTCTGGTCAGAGGTTCGCTCTGTCATGTGTCAGTAAGACTGGGAGAGATAACAGATGACCTGTAAGTACACATCTGATTAATGCTGCCTCTGTGCAATTTCAGCCAATCAATGTCCTCCTTATCTATGTAGACACAAAGCAGTAAAAGTGTTGCCTACCTCAGAAGGATTTCTTTATCTAGAGTGAGAAAGTCTTGTAGGAATGTCCTTGTTCACACCACACACACACACACACGCATGCATTGTGCATGAACAAACTAAAAGTGCGACGTTCACTGAACACGCTCATGTTTTTGATGAACGGTGAACTGAACGCACCCATCTGAAGCTGCTAAACATGAACGTGATCGACGTTCACTCTCGTGGTAGTTAAAGGCGCTCCCGCGATAGTAACCTAAGCTCACGAGTGTTGCCAGATACTGTGGAACTTTCCAGGCGAAAACCACTGAAACTCACACGTTTTGGTAGAAAACCACCCAATCTGGCAACACAACGGTCGAACTGTTTTACGTCACCAACATGGCTAATATGCTACATCCATAAATGGCTAGTGAAGGGACTTCAGACGCTGCAATATTTCAACAAATTTTACGAAAAGATAAGTTCTGATCCAGACAGAATATTACAGACTTAGTCTTAGTTTCTTACCTCAGGCAAAACTTGTAAGGAAAAGGAACCAGGCTATGTTAGTGTAGGATCATAAACCCTTTCATAAAGCATATGAATGTGTTTTATGTTTTTGAACTGCTGCAAAATAATTTGGTTCATGCAGTATAAATAAAATGGCCATTGCATATAGGCTATCCCTATCTGGTTTCACTTTCTGCATACTAGGAAACTACTGACACATTTCATCCGTAGTAAAACTTATAAAGTAATCGCTGTCTATGATTCTATAATGGGCTGTAGCAATGATTGGGGGCTGGAGATGGATGATAAGAGGAGGTTCTATTGAAAAAATAATAGCTCGGAGCAGCGCAATAAAATAAAAAATGAACTGCAAACTAGTTCATTTTTGGGACTGTCAACTTAGTTCAAAAATTTCAATTGTGAACTATGATGAACTTGAACTAGTTCATTTTAAAATTTGTCAACTGAACTTTGAACTAGCTCCTGTAAAGTGTGAACTTGCACAACGCACACACGACAGAGATTCCAATACACTGGATCACATGGTACACGGCCATATCTGTTAAGTTAATGAGTGTAATGTCCCTTTAATGATTAATCCTTAGTGTGCCAGGAGCATGATGGTAGAGGAGAGAGCAGGACAGGAGGTGGGGTGTCAGATCACGCTTAAGACGGCACACACACACACACACACACACACACACACACACACACACACACACACACACACACACACACACACACACACACACACACACACACACACACACACACACACACACACACACACACACACACAGCTACCCAGACAGCAAGGGAGGAGGTGTTGAGAGGACGCTTTAAACCTCAGTGTGTTTGCAGAGCTAACTACCTACTGACCCTGCTAGATAGGGGTGGCCTTTAAAGGCATGGTTCACACAAACCCATAACACCTTTGTGTGTGTGTGTGTGTGTGTGTGTGTGTGTGTGTGTGTGTGTGTGTGTGTGTGTGTGCGCGTGTGGGGCCCAATAGACGGGGAGACAGGAGCAGGGCTGTGGGCCGTTGTCATCAGAGAAGGCAGACGATCAGATCAGATTGGACCTGTGGCTACGGAGTCACATTACTAATCTGTAGAAGGCGCTGGGATTGGACGAGGCGTGACAACACTGGCAGTGATATGCTGCTACGGCCTTTTGTTCTAGAATACCCCCACCAGTGTTCTAGAACCCTCCTGTCTTTGTTCTAGAAGCCCCCTCCCTACGGGCTGACTGCTGGGTAGGGAGAAAGCATAAATAAACACTAATACAATCCCACTGATCTCTTCACTGGAATTTAGCATAGATACACACTGATAGAATCCCACTGATCTCTTCACTGGAATTCGTAGATAGTGTGAATGTGATGACGACTTTGAAGATGGTTGTGAGGTGATCTCGGAGGTGGGATTTTACCGGAGTGGAAACCCAGTGAGGAGGGTTTAGCGGGCGTGATCTGAGATGGGATGGACACACAGTAACCACTTCTGACATTAGATGCTGTGTTTGTTGTTTGTAGTCAAGGTTCAGCGTTTAAACTAATCTGCTTTTTACTGCTCCCCACCGCCCCTCAGACAGACATAGCCTGCAGCTATCCTTCTCTCTGTCCTGTCATTATAACACACGCGCACGCACAAACACACACACACACACACACCTTCCTACCTGGGGCCACACACCTAGGCTCATTATGCATCAAGCCTCCATACTGATGCAGCCACATCTACACTGGCTTGTCTCTGCTGGACTCACCTGTATGGCATTCCACATTACACACACACACTTGCTTCTGGGGTAAAACCTCTTTCTAAGTGTGTAAGTCCTGTGATAACATTAAAATCATTTTAAAGGAACAGTGGCCTGCTGTACCATGTGACCAGTCACCCCAGAGCGGCTGGAGTAATGCTACTAGTGTACCATGTGACTGGTCATCTCTGAGGGGCTGGTATAATGCTACTAGCTTACATTATCTAGGAGCATCTAGAGCTGCTATCTGGTCTGGTCTGGTCTAGCCTGCTCTGGTCTCGTGTGCTCTGGCCTGCAGGTCTGGTGTGGAGAGGTTGGAGGGTGAGACACCATTTGGGACTGAGTGGATAATCGAATAATCTAGGCTGGGTGTCGTAATCGTCTCGTCCCTACAATATGCCCCAGGTGTTGCTATGGCCACCTAGTTCACACAGCTGACAGCAGATGGAGGCCTCAAACACCAAACCATAATACTCCTGGTCCTGAAAGGGGGCTAACTGCTTGTCCACTGTGCCCAGTGAGTTAACCTGACCAGGCCACACTGTGGGGTCAGCCATGGAGACCACCCATGTGGTGTAGCCATACAATCTACGGGGCCTGTTGGAATAGCAGACTGAAAGGTTGTTTTATTGTAGACACCCCAGGTTCCAGTCCTGAAAACAATAGTGCCTTTTGGCTCAAAGGCTGTTGTGCTCATTAAAACAGAACAATCTTCATGATAAGGCCTGTCAATGTGCTAAAAGTGTTAGATAGAAATGCAAATTAAACAAATAACAATAGTGTCCTATGAGCCCTTTGCTTCAGAAACGAAATGAGGTGAGAAGTTATGATGGATTAATCTCTCAAATATGCACTTCAAACCGTCCTTGCACGATTGTCATGGCAATAGGCCTGTGTAGGCCCGAGTACTAGCCGTTAGCATGACTGTGCGGACAGAGGGACCGGGGGGAGGCTGCGGCTTTGTCATTCATCAGCATTACAATGGGCTGGAATTCCTGTCGTGGGAACCTCAAGTAAAGACCGTTAGGAATGAACTATGCTTTAGGTGACAAAACTACTAACGGATTTACAAAGTAGCCCATTCAAACCTAACTGTATAGTGACCGGTAGACCGAACGTATAACGTAGTTATTAGCCCTAAAATAAATAATATTAGTAGGCTACTGTGTAATAAATCTTTTCTTTGTAAGAAAATGAGACCACTAAGCTAGGCTATCTAGTTAATTTGCATAACAACTTCCCATGCTAAATTATTCACACTAATTACGGGCCTCGGTTGCTGAACGTTTTTAATAAAGTCAGAATAAATGCAAAAGAGAGGAACGGGCGGTGATATCACATCACTTAACTAAACAAAACGAAAAGCATCCCAAACTTCACCAATACAACACTGAATGAACGAAAACTTATGTTCTGGCGTTCCTTAATCTTCTATATTAGGCTATTACAATCCTATTTATAGTTGCATTAATCTCCCGTGTGTTCTGTGGGACCTCGTGTTGAGGGGACGGCAGGCAGGCAGGCAGAGAAACTGCAGAGTCGAGAGGAAGAGTATTAGTTCCAGCTCACCTCTCTGTTGGCACTCGGCTGAAGATGCCCACAGCACCGCGATCACGCAGAGCAGCCGCATCTTTCTGTCAGCATGTAGACCACAGCGTCTGCTCGAACTCCCCGATCACTAGGTTAGGCCCTACAGCAGCGAATACTACCTTAAACTTTGGTCAAACTTGTCCCGCTTACGTTTTTCTAACTTAGTCGGTTTCGGCCAGTAGCCTTTCTCTGACATCCAGTTTGCTCGTCTCCTGCCTTCTCTCTCTCTCCTCTTCATTCATTCAGCGCTAACTTTTGTCTCAACTTTTTTTTTCATTCAGTCCCGCTACAAAGTCTCTGGTTGGACCGCACCATCTGGGGAGGAGCGGGGGTACTACGTCACCAAACCTGCAGTGATAGGCTAACGACATATAGCCTAGGCCTACTGATCTCTAGTTGAACTGTAACGTTATTCCAAGAATATCAACATTGGTATCAGAATTTTTTGGACGGACACATGCTTAATATTTGTTGCATTTGTTTATTCTGTTTATTGTGTCCTCAGCGCACCTCACCATGTGAGCTCTCCGGGCAGTGTTGTAACATTGTAATTATAACACTATCTCATCGAGGGAAGGATGGTGAACAATAGAGAACTACAATCTAGAGTGTTGTACAGACGGAATAACTACATTGGAGACAGACAAAAAAGAAAACTAGAAATGGTGCTCAGAGAGCAGACCTCCGCCCCTGAATGCATTTCGTGGCTCGTGCCAAATTGAATGGGTTCTATATTGGCCCATGCTACACCCCTCCACTGAGTTTCATGAAAAGTGGTCTGGTAGTTTTTGCATAATCCTAGTCCAAAAAATAGTTGAATAGCCGGCCCAGCCGTATTTGGGAGGCTCGTGGACCTGCCCCGTGATTTGGACCCACCCTGGGTTGTTAGGTTGTTAAAGTTTCAGGAAAATCAGTCTGGTAGTTTTACCGTAATCCTGGTCTAAAAAATGAATGGAGGTGAATGGCTGGTCATGTTTGGGCGGCTCATAGATCTGCCCCGTAGTTCGTATCTTCTCCAAAATTGATTGAGATCTAAATTGGCCCATGCAACACCCCTCCACCAAGTTTCATGAAAATCGGTCTGGTAGTTTTTTTCTAATTCCGCTAGCAAACAAACAAACCAAGAAATTATTTGTGGACCCACCCTGTGAATCGGATCTGCTCCAAAATTGAATGGGTTCTATGTTGACCGAGCTTCATGATAAATGGTCTGGTAGTTTTTGTGTCCAAAAAAAGAATGGCGGCGAATGGCCAGCTGTTTTTGGGTGGCTCGTGAACCCACCCAATTTGGATCCATTCCAAAATTTAATGGCCCATACTACACCCTTCCACTGAGTGTCATGAGAAACAGTCCAGTAGTTTTTGCATAATCCTGACAGACTATGGATGTACAGACAGGCGTACACACACCACCGAAAACATTAGCTCTCACTATGCGCTGTCGCTGGGGCGGAGGCACAAAAAAAGAACAAGACAGACAGACAGACAGACAGACAGACAGAGAGACAGACAGACAGACAGACAGACAGACAGACAGACAGACAGACAGACAGACAGACAGACAGACAGACAGACAGACAGATAGATAGATAGATAGATAGATAGATAGATAGATAGATAGATAGATAGATAGATAGATAGATAGATAGATAGATAGATAGATAGATAGATAGATAGATAGATAGATAGATAGAAAGGGGTTCTTATGAGTTAGTTGTTGTGAGTTGTAGTTCCTGACCTGGGTCATCTGCTGCTGGAACAGGCTGTCTGTCAACAGGACAGAGCCAGCAGGAGGAGAGGGGTATAGAAGGCCAGGAGGAGAGGGAGGAGGGGAGAGAGAGGAGGGGAGAAGAGAGGAGTGGAGGAGGAGCAGAGGGAGAGGATTAGTCAAGAGAGGGTAGAGGGGGAGAGAGACAGGAGGGGGGATGAGGAGAGGGACAGGAATCTGGAAAGAAGTCCCCTCAGCCAGCTGATTCTGGGGCTTTGTTCACAAACAGAAGAGAACTTCAGAACAGAAACACCATTAGACCAAATCAAATGATAAGAAAACAAAGAGAATTACTTAGAATTACTACATACATTTGGAAAGAATCAATCTAAACCCAGAGCAAATCAGAATGCTATTTGGCCCTAAACAGAGTACAGAGTGGCTGAGTGCCTGACCTGATGCACAATAAGAAAATCCTTGACCTTGACTATGTACAGACTCCCATATCTGTTAATAATAACATTAAAATATGTAATAATAATAATAACACCACTGCCTTTACTTTCCCTCTTTTGCTCTTCGCATCCAGCTATTTGTACACTGTTGAACACTATACATAGTAGAGTTCAACATAGTATAGTAATATAGTAATATTTGCAATGCCTCTATTTCTTTAAAACTTCAAACTTCTTAAATGTAATGTTTCCATCTTATAATTTCTGTCTTTTGTTTGTTTTCATTTTTTTATGTTGATATTTTTATTTTTTACTTGCTTTGCCAATGGAAAAATGTTTTCCGTGCCAATAAAGACCCTTTGCATTGAATTGGCAGGCCCTGCGTCTTGGGCAATGCAAGGCTCTGTCCAGGACAAACACATATGGTTCTAGGTCTCCCTCTAGTGGTGGCAATACAATATTACCACAATCATCTCGCTCCCACAGTCCTCTGAGCCTCCGATGGAGCTTGAGAGGCTGATGAACGGCCCAGAACTGTGTAGACCTGTATCAATGGCATCATCCGGTGCAGCATTTAGGGCTGTCCAGGAGAGAAAGAGAATATTGTGTGTCATGAAAATGTCCTAAAAATGTTATAGTCCCATCCAGGGAACTAACAGAGAACTATACAATAACTCCCAGGCTGGGACTGAAACTGCATATTGGAACTGGCAAAATGTATGGACTGACCGGCATCATAACAGATGAAAGGAAATGTCTTGAGGTGGACGGAGGGAGAGAGGAATGGAGGCATGGAGAGGGAGATGGGGGGTCTTTTTCAGACAGAGAGAGGGCCTGGGTTAGTGGGTCAGAGGGACAATCTCGTCAGAGAAGCAACAGGACAGCAGCCACAGTAGACAGACAGTTAGGGTTAGATCAAGATTTCTTTGTCACATGTAATGTACGGTGTAGCCTACAGTCACAGTGAAATGCTGCTGCCGACTCCAAGATTATGCTCAATAGAAATACATTCCAATACTCAATTTACAAATTACAAATTTACAAGTTAAAAATGTACAAATTACACAATAAGCCCTACGCAGCATTGCAATTTATGAGCTGCTATTTGAGGCATTATGTGTGATAATCCATTTGTTTTGTTATTTATTTCGTTAACTTTATGCTAAACTTTAAGGAAATACACCTAATATGGCCAATACGAAATTGGTTAATATGTTCTTTCCATTTTGCGTTATAAACTTTACAAGCAAGGATCCCGGAGACCTGTTAACCATTAGTGTACCAAATTGACTAGACTAGTGCACAGTGCCCGTGGAGCCATTGTGGTCTGTCTGTCTGTCTGTCTGTCTCTCTGTCTGTCTAAAACTGACATTTGGCTCCTGAGCCCAAGTCAAGATGAGTGGAGGTGAATGGTCGGCTCTGTGACGTCCTCCGTTTAGGTATTGCTGGGTTCGTTACCCCCCCCCATTATCAACTTTCAAACGATCGACAGAAGTAATTAACCTGTGTAATTTTGAATATTCAATGACATCAATAGCCTACATCAAATCCATTTCATATTGACCTCTTCTACACCGTAGCTAGTCTCCCCCTCCCCCTTACTGGCTGTGGCTGTGATCATGACTGCTGGCTTGATTCTGAGGTGGGCTGTAGAGAGCCCTGAGGTGGGGGAGGGATCACATTGTCTTTCAAATCAACAGAACCGATCTGGTCTCCCTGCTACTGAGTACCAAGTTTTCCACTCCAGTTCAGTCTTTGAGTTTGAATCCTACCAACTGGAACGTAGCTAGACACCCAGATGATGGTTGAATGGGATAGGGGCCTAAAGATTATAAATGTATCACCAACTATTAGGCATATAATTAAATATAGTAGGCTACAGTGGCACAGACCTTGGGAGGTAGAGCAGCAGACTGGATCACAAGGTCCCGGGTTCAACCCCAGCTCACGGCAGTGTGCCAAAGGGTCCTTGAGCAAGACGCTGAAGACCCACATCACTCACATGTGGCATGGCGGTGCAGTAGCCTCATAGCAAGAAGGTCTCTGGGCCTTTCTGTGCGCTGTTTGCATGTTCTCCCCGTGTTTTCAAGAGTTTCCTCCCAAAGAACCCAATATGAAAAACACGCAGAAGAACAGAACTGCCTTTTAATTGAAAACATTTTTTATCAAAATGTATCAAAACGCACATATCTGTTTTTGCAAATTCACTCAGATGCTTTTCAGTGCGGTTCCTGACCGAAACTTGGACTGAGCACTTGGACTTGGTTCTTAGCGCGCCATGAACAATGGCTGCCCACTGCTCCTGGCTGTCCCTGGAGGAGGACAGCTTGGATAGGATAAATGCAGGGAACAATTTCCACCGGCAACACCTGAAGAAAAGCATGTGTGTGTTGTGTGCTGTGTTTGCCACTCACACGTGTTTTATATGTGTCACTGTGAGGTGACTACAAAAGATCCTCGAGGTCCTGGAACACTTTCTTTTAGTGCGGGGGGGGGGGGGGGGGGGGGGGGGGGGGCGTGGAAATAGGCCGTGGAAATAGGCCATAAGTGGAGTGGGCTTTTCTAATAAAAGGAATTCTGATACTAATGTGTATTTGATGTATGAAAAGTCCAATGGCTGGGTTTCCAAGTGCAATGTCTCCATCTATTGGGCAAACAAGTTCAGGCACGTACATGGTCTAAAGCAGTGGTTTTCAAAGTTCAGAGGCATTTGTAGTTTTTTTGGAAGACAAGAGAGTGGTGATTTTTGTCTTTAATTTGCCTGCTTGTGTAAAATGTATATTCTTTTCCATTTGAAACCTTTCAATGATCATTGGGGTTCATTTCAAATTTGTCTTTCTTGTTCCTTTTTCAGTGACATCACACTACACTTCTGTGGACTCAGTTTGAACAGTAATATAGACGGTGGATATCATCCATTTTCAACAAATGCGTAATGTTGTATCGACAGGCCCGGAGGGCTGCGGCCTCGGCTGTGACCAAGGCACAGCAGCGGGTGTGGGAGGAGTTTGGAGAAACCATGGAGAAGGACTTTCAGTCGGCACCAAGGTGTTTCTGGAAGACCATCTGACACCTCAGGAAGGGAAAGCGGGGGACGATCCAAGCTGTGTACAGCAAGGATGGGACACTGCTGACCTCAACGGAGGAGGTTGTTGAGCGTTGGAAGGAGCACTTTGAGGAACTCCTGAACCCGACTAACCCACCCTCTACGATCGAGGCAGAGCCAGAAGATGAAGGGGGGTCATCGTCAATTTCCCTGGAGGAGGTCACTGAGGTAGTCAAACAACTCCACAGTGGCAAAGCCCCAGGGACTGATGAGATCCGTCCAGAAATGCTGAAGGCGCTGGGTTGGGGTGTTGAGGGGCTGTCTTGGTTGACACGGCTCTTTAACATTGCGTGGAAGTCCGGGTCAGTGCCAAAGGAGTGGCAGACTGGGGTGGTGGTCCCAATATTCAAAAAAGGGGACCAGAGGGTGTGTACCAATTACAGAGGCATCACATTACTCAGCCTCCCAGGGAAAATGTACTCTAAGGTGCTGGAAAGGAGGATAGTTGATAGTCGAACCTCAGATCGAAGAGGAACAATGCGGATTCCGTCCTGGTCGTGGAACCACCGACCAGTTCTTCACCCTCACAAGGATCTTGGAGGGGGCTTGGGAGTTTGCCCAACCTGTCTACATGTGCTTTGTGGATTTGGAGAAGGCTTATGACCAGGAGCGGGACCGGACCGTTATGTGGGAGTATGGGGTGAGGGCATCCATGGGTGAGGGGGTCCCTACTTTGGGGGCCATCCAAACCCTGTACACCCAGAGCGAGAGCTGTGTCCGTGTCCTCGGCAGTAAGTCGATTTCCTTTCCAGTGGGAGTTGGCCTCTGCCAGGGCTGCGCTTTGTCACCAATCCTGTTTGTGATTTTCATGGACAGGATATCGAGGCGTAGCTGTGGGGAGGTGGGTTTGCAGTTCGGTGAGCTGAGGATTGTGGTTTGGCCGGAGAATCGGAGCAGCTGGTGCGGTTCTGCAGTCGCTCTACCGCACTGCTATGACGAAAAGAGAGCTAAGCCAAAAGGCAAAGCTCTCGTCCTACCTAGGCTATCTTCGTCCCCACCCTCACCTATGGTCATGAAGGATGGGTCATGACCGAAAGAACGAGATCACGGATACAAGCAGCCGAAATGAGTTTTCTCCGGAGGGTGGCGGGGGTCTCCCTGAGAGATCAGGTGAGAAGTTCAGTCACCCAGGAGAGACTCGGAGTAGAGCTGCTGCTCCTCTGCGTTGAAAGGAGCCAGTTCAGGTGGTTCGGGTATCTAGTGAGGATGCCTCCTGGGCGCCTCCCTAGGGAGGTGTTCCAGGACCAGGTGGCGGGACTACATCTCCGCACTGGCCTGTGAGCGGCTAAAGATCCCCCAGGCAGAGCTGGTTGATGCTGCTAGGGAAAGGGATGTCTGGGCCCCCCTGCTGGAACTGCTGCCTCTGCGACCTGACCCCGGATAAGCAGATGACGATATATGGATGGACATACAGTATGGGAAAAAGTATTTTTTGGCCACATGGTAGAACGTGACTTAGAAACGAGCTTGGCTGTTCCTGTTGGCTTGAACTCAATCCAGGTTTCCCCAATCTAGCTATGAGCGTTTCACGTAAAATACAGCACAGTACAATACAATGAGATTCATCAAAGAAAACAGATTCTAGATAAACGGCAGTGATGTGTCCAGGAGGAGTCGTGCGTGTCCAGTGTGTCCTGAGGCACGTGAAAGGATGATGCATGAGAGATGATGATGGATGAGAGAGGAAGATGGATAACATAATCTATGATAATATGATAAATAAAGGAGACGCACTTGTGAGTCCTGACGAGTAGTAGTACACTGACATCCTACGTTAAATGCAATTATTGTAAGTCACTTTGGATAAAAGCATATGTTAAATGACTGTAATGTACTGTAATGTATAGGCTGATGACAGTGAGGGATGAGTGGCTTTCTGTAATACTGCTGGATCTGATCCACATTACCACAGACACTCCATACATACACACACACACACACACACACACACACACACACACACACACACACACACACACACACACACACACACACACACACACACACACACACACACCATTCCTGGGACCTCCTGCTCCAGATACCACAGACACAGAGATATGTGTGGAACTCTACACCTGCTCCTTCTTACTGGGGCAAGGTTGGTGGATAAGCTGTTTCCTGTGAGGGTAATATTGTAGTTACAGACTCCTTCCTGTGAGGTTACTACTGTAGTTACAGACTGTTTCCTGTGATAGTTACAGACTGTTTCCTTTAAGGGTGATAGTTAGTGTTTCCTGTGAGGGTGATAGTTACAGTGTTTCCTGTGAAGGGAATAGTTACAGTGTTTCCTGTTAGGGTACCAGCTACAGAGTGTTTCCTGCTAGGGTGATAGTTTCAGACTGTTTCCTGATAGAGTTACCGCTACAAACTGTTTCCTGTTTGGATGGTAGTTACAGTGTTTCCTGTATAGGATAACAGTTACAGACTGTTTCCTGTTTGGATGATAGTTACCGTGTTTCCTGTAAAGGATAACAGTTACAGACTGTTTCCTGTTCGTGTGATAGTTACAGAGTATTTCCAGCCTGATAGTTTGGTGCTCTTGACATCAAATCTCTCTAGAGCATGGAGCAACATGCTTCAGCCTGCTCCCCTACTCCTGCCCCTACATCCTGGCTGTCTGCTCCCCTGCTCCTCCTGACTGTCTGCTCCTCCTGCTCCTCCTAGCTCCATACATCTAATACAGAGTCAGCTAATGAGTTCCGAGAGAGCAGAGCCGCCAGCTGCACACTCCGACCTGACAGCTTCCTCTTATTACAGCCACTAGTCCTGTCTACTCAGATGTCCCCGGCTAGGGACTCAACACCTCCCTTAAATTCTCCACTCAGCCAACATACCCGACTCAAACCTCTATCATTGGACCAAGAGGACAACTTGGTGGCTCTGGGGGTGACATTCAGACAGCTAGAGCCACCTCATCACAGCAGCAGCATGTTGAGATGTGGGAGCAGAGATAGGAGCAGAGGAAGTGATATATCAGCGGACGGTCTGATAGAGAGCAGGAGCAGTGGGGGGGGGGTGGCGGAGGGGGGGGGGGTGAAGCAAGGTTGTGGTTATAAATAGACGTGTTACTTGTTACTACTGTCTTGGTGTGTAACAAGAGACAATACAAACACACACGTACAGAGAGAGATGCACTCTCACAAACGCACCAGCACACACGCACACACACACACACACACACACACACACACACACACACACACGCACACACACACACACACGCACACACACACACACACACACACACAAGGTGCTGATTGTCTGATTGAGATGTGATATCTAGAGACCATGGCAGCCCAGGGCCACACCGATTTGATGTTTTTTTTTAATGTAAATTATACTTTTGCATGTTACAATGTCTAACACCAACAGGGTGAAGGGTGTGTGTGTGTGGGTATGTGTGTGTGTGTGAGTGTGTCGGCAAACATAAAACGACTAAAGATAAGAATGGCATCCCTGCAGCGAGTTTAGGAGTCATCCGGGGCGTAGGGCGGGCAGTGGGAGTGACAGGGGCAGCTGGGGGGAGGGGGGGGGGTTCTTGTCCAGTGTCCAGAGTGGTGCTTCTCAGTACTGAGTGGGCAGAGAGGTGTTTTCAGAGAGGTTTGGTTTCAGCCCCTCCCCCTTTCCCCCCACTGCCCGCCCACCTCCTCCTCTGCCCTGGACGCTCATCAGACACACACACACGCATACACACACGCACACACACACACACACACACGCACACACTCGCCTCCCCTCTCCAAAACACCCTCTGTCTGCCAGGCAGATCTCCAGACAGTTCACATTCGAGAGACGCTGAGAGGAGGGATGTCCGGGGGGCTCGGACAAACGGCCACGCCCACTCTCCCACGCCCCGCCCGCCCGGCCCGGAGACAGACGTCCGTCTAGACGCGGAGTAACCCGAGTGGCCATCGCATCTAGGCGCGGGGTTACCGGGGCGGCCATCCCCCCGTCTAGGACGCAGGGTCACCCGGGCGACTGGGCGCAGGAGTCGGTGGTGTTATAGGAGGTAGGGGGGCAGTGTGTGTGTGTGGGGGGGGGGGGTGAGGGGTGCTAGATTGAGGGTAAGGGTTAGGGTGCGGGTGGGGGGGTGAAGGTTGAAGGGGCGACGGGAAATGGGCTCCAGGCAGTCAAAGGAGCCGGCGTCGGAGGAGGAGCAGCGGCAGGCGAGGAAGGGCGTCGGGCGCGAGGACAGCCTGACCTCGGCGGACAGGATCCGGCGCCACACGGCGCAACAGTTCGGCTACGCCGTCCTGAGCCTGGCGCGCCGAGGCCTGGCCCGCCTGCCGGAGGAGCTCTGGGAGCTGACGGAGCTGCAGAAGCTGAACCTGTCACTCAACAGCCTACGGGCGCTGCCTCCAGCCCTGGCGCAGCTCTCCAACCTGGTGGTGCTCAACCTGTGGGGCAACCAACTGACCTCACTGCCCCCGGAGGTCGGCACACTCCGCCATCTTAGGGTCCTGTTTGCGTACCGGAACCAGCTCACCGAGGTACCCGAGGAGCTGGGGGACTGCACCAAGCTGGAGGTGGGTGCTACACACACGCGGAAACCTGTATTTCGCATGCACGCGCGCGCACAAACACGCATGCACGTGCGCACGCACACACACGTACATGTGCGCTCGCATGCACGCACACACCTACACCCCCCCACCCCCAACACACACACACATATGACCCTTGTCAGAAACTCCACCAGTAAATGTTTTTGTACACAGGGAATCCACTGACCACAGTTTCACCTCGCTTGTGCTGTTTATAGTTGTTGTTGTTTATCCTTGTGTTGTGCGCATTGTGTCTCAGGTCCTGAGCCTAGCGAACAACCAGCTGAGTGGTCTTCCCTCCTCGCTGTCCTCCCTGAACAGCCTCAGGAAGCTCAACCTCAGCCACAACCACATCCAGCACATCCCTTTCTGTGTCTACCACATGAAGTCTCTGGTAAACACACACACACACACTCACACACACACACACACACACACACACACACACACACACACACACACACACACACACACACACACTTTCCCTACATTCAGTCAGTCAGTCAGTCAGTCAGTCAGTCAGTCAGTCAGTCAGTCAGTCAGACCGTCAGCCAATCGCCAGTCTAACCAGTCTGCTCTCTGGCTGGTCAGGTCTTCCTCCACCTGGCCTGCAACCGTCTGGAGAACATGGCCGACAACATCCAGGCTCTGACCCAGCTGAAGATCCTGATCGTGGAGGGGAACAGCCTGCACTCGCTGCCCAAGTCCCTGTGCTACCTGGTGCAGCTAGAGCTGCTCAATCTGGACTTCAACGACCTGAGAGACGTTCCCCAGGAACTCTACCAGCTGGGCAGGCTGGAGAGGCTGGCCTGTCACCCCCTGGACAAGGGCCTGCACATCCTCCACAACCCCCTGCTCAAACCCATAAAGGAGGTCCTAGAGGGGGGGCTCGTCGCCCTCTACGCCTACCTACGCTCCTCTTGAGCAGGCGGGGGGTCTACTGGGTAACCGTGGCAGGATGAGGAGCTGAGAGTAGGGTGAGATGCTGAACAAATACAGAGATCCCGGGTCTCTCTGTGGACCTGCTCTGCAGAACCGAGAACCTTCTAGAGCCTGGAGAACCCTCTAGAGCAGGGGTGTCAAACTCATTTTGCTTCAGGGGCCACATAGAGCCCAATCTGATCTCAAGTGGGCCGGGCCAGTAAAATAATAGCAAAATAACCTAGAAATAACGTCAACTCCAAATCTTTACCTTTGTTTTTCAATATTTCAATATTATGCCTTAATTTATCATTTAGCCTATATATGTGCATTATAACTCACAGATCACAGTGGATCTACAAAGGCACAAAACATTTATTCACAGATAGGCCTATGGAACTGAAAAAATGGCATTTCACTTTGATTAAAACAACTTGTTTATTTTAATGTACAGTAGATACATTTTCACATCTGACCACCTGAACTGACTCACCACACTATGCACAAACTAAAGTGGGAGCTATGAAGAACGTTATCACCCTGCCTTGTAAATGTATTAAATTTGTACATTTCAAAAACCCATAAAAGTGATAGCAGTGCATGAGCAATAGAGTTACACCAGACCAAACTATTTTGTGCTGAAGCTGCTGACTGATATTATACTGCACAATGTTCATGGTCTTTAAATATTACATTACCACAGTAAATGTTATTTTTAACAGAACTGTATTCTTCAGAGTGCTCTCATCAATTGCAACCGAAAATGCAACAAATGACTTGACTTTGTGATTCATTTGGCTGTCCAAGTCTGCCGAGAGATCTGAAATTCTATCTGCGACAGTGTTCCTCGTTAGGCTAATGTTGGCAAAGGCCTGTCGCTTTTCAGGGCACACGATTTCTGCAGCCTTCAGCATGCATGTTTTCACGAACTCGCCCTCAGAAAATGGCTTGGATCCTAACATTAACTCGTTAGCAATAAGGTAGCTAGCTTTCACCGCTGCATCACTGACCTCTCGGCTACGGGTAAAAACAGACTGCTGTTTCTTCAGACCCACTAACAATTCATTTATCTTCTCTATTCTCAGTTGTCCTCGCAAATGGTTGTATTTTTCACCATGATGAGTCTCATAGTGGCGTCGAATATTATATTCCTTGAGCACTGAAACTTGCTGATTACACACCAGGCACACAGGTTTCCCTTTCACTTCTGTGAATAAATAAGAATCAGTCCATTTTTCTTGGAAAACTCTGCACTCTGTGTCAACTTTTCTCCGTTTTGACAGACATTTTGGTAATGACGGTGCAACCGTGGGTAATTTTGACAACAAGAGCTTAATAACGATAAGGCAAGATTGCCAGATGATTCTGGGCGCGTTGCTGTCACGTGCTGTTTATTTCCGGATCTCTCGTTATGTCAGTGCGACCTCTGCTGGACAAATTTGGAATATCTGTTCCTTTTTATTAATTTTGGACGTCGTCTCGTGGGCCGGTTTGAACCATCTGGCGGGCCGGTTTTGGCCCGCGGGCCGTATGTTTGACACCCCTGCTCTAGAGCCTGTGGGGGACTCCTGCTGTTACTGAGGTGCTGAAGTGGAAGTTAGTTGTTTTTCCTAGGTTAATCCTCTGTTGGAATGTACTTAGTACTGATATGGATGTTTCTATAAAATGACAGCTTTCTAAATTACGTTTGATCAAATGCTATGATACATTTCTCAATTGATATTGTACTGTAAAAAATATATCTACTTATACTATATTGAGCTACATATGGGAAGATTGGCTATTAAACTTTTAAATTGTAATATTTTCTGAGCACCTATATGCCAGGGGGTGGACAAAAGAGACAATATCCCCACCCCCCGGTACTCTCCTCCCCAAGGAGAAAACTGGTTTGCCTTGATTTACACCAGCACAGTTACACCAGCACAGACACACACACACACACACAGTTCACTTCCAGGGGGATCAACAGGGATGCTTCACTGATATCAGCTGAAAGGTCAGAGCTCCTCTCTGTTTCCTGCTGCAGCAACACAGGAACACACGCCAGCCTAGCAACCAGCCTGACAAGCGGCCTGGCAAGCAGCCTGACAACCGATACTGTTCTGGGATCAGCCTACCCGTCCTAACGCTGAGGAGAGCTGTGAAGGACACACAAAGCTCTAAACAGTCTCCCGAGTGCTCGGCCCTTCTCTGCACTGACCTACAGCAGTAGGAGATACTACTGGTACAGTGAGCTGGGCTGCCCTCTGCTGGCCAGACTGCTATGGTGCAGCTGTAGGATTCGGTTCAGAAATAACAGAGACTTTCTCAACAAAGTAACCTCTGGGTACTTTCTACAGATAAGACCCCTCTGCTGATTTCTCTCTTTCTCTCTCTGTCTGTCTCACTCTCTCTCTCTCTTTATCTCTCTCTCTCTCACTACGGACCTTCCTATTATGCTTTTTCTCACCTCCCCCAACACACATACACACACACACACACCTCCCCCAGCCATATCAGTCAGTCTGTCCTCCAGCTCTATCATGCCGAGGGCATGTTGAGACTGGCCTGCTGAGTCCGTGGCTGCTGCTGACTTCATCATGGAGGTGTTGGTACGGCTCCTCTCCCGGCGCTGACACCTGCCTCTCAGTTCGACACCGGGCCAGGCCAAAGCCCAAAACACATCAATCTGAAAACACTGGGGGTGTGAATAGTGGACCTGCTTGGTTTGATGTGAATACTTCCCTAGCTGAATGGGAGCCATTGGACTCATTCACTTATAACACAGGGCCAGGCTGGGGGGTGGGTGGGGCACGGCCCGCCTGTCTCAGACAGGTCTGGCGTGGGAATGAGGGATGCAGGCCTGGACACGTCCTCTCTGACATGGTCGTGTGATATCAGATGGCCCCCTGGGCACTCTGGTCCTATGTCTACGATGGTGGAAGACACCCAACACACCCTCTCTCTTGTTCCCTCTAGGTCTCTCTTGGCCTCTCTGGGTCTCTCTTGGTTTGTCTTGACTTCTCTAGGTCTCTCTGGGTTTTTTCTAGGTCTCTCTAGGTCACTTTGTCTCTTTGAGTCTCAAGGTTTTTCTAGCTCCATCTTGGTTTCTCTAAGTCTCTCTATGTTAGCTCTCTTGGTCTCTGTAGGTCTTTTTTGGTCTCTAGGTCATCAATACTCCAGGTTTCTTTGGTCTCTCTGGATTACTTTTGGTCTCTCTTGGTCTCCAAGTCTCTCCTGGTCTCTCCTGGTCTTTGTGTATCCTTGTATCTTGATCTATTTAGGTCTCTTGGCCTCTGTAGGTCTTCCCTGGTCTCTGTTGGTCTCTCTTGGTCTCTCCTGGTGTCTCTGGGTTTCTTGATAGAGAAGGGTAAAGTTGCCTTCGACAATGAAGAAGATGATTTAAAGATGAGCTAATGTTGGGTTAGTTTTATTTTGTACAGTGTATGCAACTAAAGTTGTTCCCACAGGAAAGTCCATTTACCATTTACCATAGGAAAGCGTTTTACCAGTGCAGGCCCAGTACCACCGGTGTCCACTGGGTGGAGTATGTGACCAGGACCAGGGCAGCAGGAGCAGCTGAATGAGGCACTTTGTTCTGTCTGAGGAGACTTCTCAAGCAATCCTTGTCACGGGAATATTTTCCTCAGTGCCACAAAAACACACATGCACATGGACACACACACCCGCATGCATGCATACACACAGACATGCACGCACACACACACACACACACACACACACACACACACACACACACACACACACACACACACACACACACACACACACACACACACACACACACTCTCTCTCTCTCACTCTTTTGGTATTGGGTGCCAAGACCCTACAGCCCTCCAACTCAGCAGACAGTGCAGCCATAGTGTGCACAGTCTGGGAGGGGCTCCATGAACGCAGGTTACAGTCAAGTTCTGTGTCAAGTGTATTTTCACTACGCCTGCTAACTCAATATATGTTTGTAGGATATTTCTCACTGAGACAGAGAATGTGAAAAGCAAAAACGAGAAAAAGACTGCAAGGGAGGGAAAAGACGAGAAAGGGTGGGGGAAGAGAGGAGAAGAGAAGAGAAGGAGGTGACAAGACAGACTCTGGAAGACAGGCGTTTGAGACACATCTGCGGCCTCTTCATTCATTCATTCGTTCATTCATTAATTCGTTCATTCACACCATGTATTCGCACTGTAAAAATGTAATAGTCTATGAATGAAGATCTAAGTTCTCCATAAGCTTTTTGGGTGGGCTACTGGCCAGACCATGTCTCCCTCTGCCCCCTGCTCAGACCACTAACTGTGACCCTTTCCCTGGCCTGGCAGCTACAGGTATGTGCTCTGTGGCCAGTGTGTTGGCTCTGCCCATGTGGAATAGCTGTCTGACTGGCAGGACACAGAGCTCTATTTATAACCTCGTATTTCCTGGTTCAGTTACAGCTGCATGTCACGTGGCCTGTTAGTGGACAGTAGGTGAACTTTGATTACAGAGCTGTGGAACCAACACATGTAAACATAAACAAACCACAGGTAAACATTGGCCACTGTACTAAACAACCAAAAGCAGGTGTGGTGTCCCCTTTTAAGTTCTGACATTTAGAGGATAGTTGATTATCTGTAGCCTACAGACATATTCTGATTTAAATAGGATTTGATATCCAAATGCCATTTGATGAAAAAACACTAAAACATTTGAAAATATTTATTTCAGTCGAGATCACTTTTGTCAAATTTGAACATTTATTATACAAGCGGCATAATACATAGCATATGAATTTTGGCGGTGTGCTCTGTCCGGGGGGCCCCCTGCCTTCCACCGTCGTGGAAAGCGCTCCACCGGCGTGGAGCGTGTTAGCAGGGGGAGGCAATCTAGGTGTTCCCCCCCTCTGGGCCGCTTGGCCCAGAGAGCCAGGAAGGGGGAACGGCATCTAGCCCCCTGCCTCAATGACGATCAGAGTGGGCCGCGATCGGGAAGACGCTCGGAGGTAACTCAGCCCACTAAGACCGTCAAAGAGTGCCACAGGAGGACTGCTGTACATTATAGTCCCTGGTCCCCACGGGCCGACGCTTCGTGGGTTCCGCGGGAGATACAGCCTAGTGTCTCTGCGTCCATGGCGCCCGGAGGGACCGCTGGAGGATGGCCATTCGGAGACGTAGCGGCCCACGTTCGCCACGGAAAGTCACAGAGACCAGCTAGCGGCTACTCTGGCATCCACTAGCCGACGCTAGTGGAATACCTGACAGACTACCCCCCAAAAGAACACACCAGCAACTCCGCGGCCCGCATGCGCAGAAGGGTTGACGGAGAGCGCTCTGACTGATGAACTGATGACTGATGGAACCCCCCAACCCAACGTCACAGTCCACTCATAGCTCTTTGGGCATCCAGAATATCCAGGACTCCAGGCCGTAGGTAGCGTTCATAAGCAGACGAAGACCATCGGCCCATGGACTTCAGGGTAGACACCAGGGGCCTCATTTATCAAAGAGCGTGTAAATTCTGGTGTAAAAGAGGGCGTACGACGAAAACGCGGAAAATGCGAAATGTAGCGTACGACGAGAATATTTACACGCTTTTCGGATCTATCAAAAATGTCGTACGCTCCGAAATCCGAGACTGGCGGAGAAGAGAGCGTACGCGCACGCGCCCCGTGTTCCGCCCTCTCCACGCCCAAATTCAACCATATATGGTCAAAACTATGACAGGGCACAACGTGGATACCCCGGAAGGAACCGACATAATATAGCGTGGAGCATTAGGACAGACAAAGACGTTTATGGAAAAACGCGGAAAGAAGAGAAACTTTTCGGAGACGGAGGTGCATGTGCTTGTTGGTGAGGTCCACGCGAGGAAAGAAAATCATCTTCGGAAGGTAAGCTATTTGTACGAGCCTACATTTGTCTGATCGCTCCTACAGTTTAGGTAGCCTACTGTACGTTTCGTGCATCCTGTATGTGGCGTAGGCTACACGGACATGCTGTATTATGTGGCTGTGAGGAAAGCAAACATTCCACACATTCTGTGGTAGGCTATGATTGATTCAGGACCAAAAACAGGGAACGATAACACAGATGACCACTTCATAATGTTAGACCACATTATTAAGACTCTCATCTAAATCACCCGGTAAATCACACTTAAGCATTTATTTGGCTGCCAACAGAAAAACATATCAATTGAATATGGCTACACAATAAAATGTTTAATGCATAATCAAGTTAACAGACAAACTCAAAGAAAATGACTGAAATTGTTTCTCCAGACTCTGACGTGGGGTGGGACTCAGAGGAGGGGGAGTCTGCAGTGGTCCTTGACCTGACGGTCGTGCCCCCGCCGGTTGCAGCCTCTACATCCAGTGCCACGACCTCCAGTGCCTCCACCTCCAGCGCACCGGCCTCCACCTCCAGTGCCATCTCCAGCGCCTCCGTATCCACCGCCCATGCCTCCACCTCCGGCTGCCAGCGTCCCTGCCTCAAGGGTCCCTGAGGGCTGGGCTTCCTATCAGACGCTGTGCTGGAGGCTCATGACCCTAGAGGCCCAGAGGGAAATGGCAGAAGGGATTGGGGCAGTTGTGGGGCAGTTGTTCAGCAGTTGGTGGAGGTCACCACACTACACCACCAGAGCCAACAGGACATCCTCACTGCACTTCATTCCCTCACACATGCTGTCACGGACCTCACACTGTCACTCACTACCACACTCACGGACCTCACACAGTCACTCACTACCACACTCAAGGACCTCACACAGTCACTCACTACCACACTCACGGACCTCACACATTCACTCACAAACGCACTCACACACCTCACACAGTCACCCACCAACAGACAATAAAATGGTAGAAATGTGAACCTTACTTGTTTGTGTCTTCATAGCTGGCGCATGACCTCAGTGTGGGCCCTTTGGCCCCGCTGGTAAACCTCATGACGGGGAGGGGGCTGAGGGCTTGGGTCCTCATTTTGTGGTGGGGTCTTGACTGGTTCTCATTCTTATCAGCTTTGAATATACATCTTGGCAAACATAACAGAATGATGTACAAGGAGGGGACAGATACCTAGTGAAAGTACTATTGGTTGCAAGTAAAAAGACAATAATGAGGGCTTGGTATAAGGTGGAACCCCCAACCAAGGAGCAGTGGTGGGTGTTGTGGAGGAGATTTATGAGATTTATTTATGCATTGAGGATGCAGGAAGGAAAGTTTGAAGGGAGATGGGAAAAATGGATGGATTATAGAAGGAAGTGTGATGATACCACTAATATTAAAATTGTCATATTTGAGTAAGAAAAAAAAGCTGCATGGATGGAAGTACCCATAAGCTGTTATTGTAAGTTTTTATGTTTTATTGTATTGTCGTTGTATGGATGGAAAATGCTAATAAAGATTAAAGTAAATAAGACAAAGAATATGTATCTTGGCTATGCACACACCAAGCCAGCCGTCACGCGCAGCGCCTGCCTCCAGTCTAGCCCTACCCTGCTGTGCGCCAGGATGAATGAGTCATGCGTGGAGCCAGGCCACCGTGCCACTACACTTGTGATGAGCATGTCGGCGTCACATATGATTTGGGTATTTATAGTGTGCACATTTTAGCGATTCACATAGACGTATTCATTCACTGATGGTGCCCTTATGTGGGTGCAGTCGCCATCGCCGTCACCTCTTTGGAGTTCTATCTCGGCCAGTAGGCCGATTAGCGCCGGATTCATTTAGGCTCGCATTACGCACAGGAGGACTGTCATTTATATGCTTACCAAACAGCAAACAGGTCCACATGATCACATATTACTGACAATCTAATTGGTCAATTATTGCCGTTTGATGGCATTAGGTGTGTGACATATAGCGCGGAAAGGTTTGGGACAGCGCATAGGTTCAGTTTGGGGAACAAATCCATATCGGACCATGAATGAGCCGGTTAGAGGACACGTCTAATCTTGCATTGCGATATATGTTGGTGCTGAATTGGGCTTTAGCCTACATGATTGTGCGTTCATGAACTGTCGCTCTTATAGTAATTCACCGACGCACCACCTGCGTCGCCAGTTCCCCCTGTGTTCAAAAAGGGCGTAGAACACCGTGTAAATCGGTAGGACAAGTTGAGAGGTGTCATACAAAAGCGCGTAGAAAGGCGACTAAATTTTCGCCCTTTCGGCTTGATAAATCGCAATGTGGGGGGGGGGGAAATGGCGTACGCCTGAAATCGCGGAAAAGACCGTGTAAAAGAAGGCGTACCTCAATGATAAATGAGGCCCCAGGGCGATGGCGGCGGCGGTGGTTGCCGCTCCTATGCGGAGGGATGTCAAATACAAAATTTACCCAAACAATCAAGGATATAGGCTATTCCTCTGAGAGTACCTTTGGAAATAGCATACTGTTAATTCTGGAATTATCAGTGTGCGGGTGTATACTAGGCTATGGGCCGCTATTTGTTGAATAAATAAATAAATAAATAAATAAATAAATAAATAAATAAATAAATAAATAAATAAATAAATAAATAAATAAATAAATAAATAAATAAATAAATAAATAAATAAATAAATAAATAAATAAATAAATAAATAAATAAATAAATAAATAAATAAATGAATTACTGATTGTGAATTTTTACAACACAAAGACAATAGACTGACTGCACTATACCGTTTCTCTCTCCGTTATCACTCTGGACCATTCATCCCGGCACACTCAGCCTCGTCTCCCTCTGCTAACCTGCTGAACCGCTGTCTCCGCCGCGCCGAGCAGCACCGTGACCACGCGGCCGCGCAGTGACAGCACACCGGGCGCGTGAGGGGAGAAGGTGGCATTTAGAACCGCCTGTGTGACAGATAGTCTACATATTGTTTTCCCCAGGAGCTGATTTATCATAATAGCCTAAACGACATCAGACACGATAAAGGATCTGAGTTGGAATTTAGTAAAAAAAAAGAGGTGTTGACCTATGTAGGCTATTCTATTCTAATTCATTATTTTAGATTCTAGGAATAGAAATACGAATGCGTAATGCTTGCATGGCATATAGTTGCACCTATGCGCTCTGTTCTTCTTTGGCGTATTACAGCTTGTTTTAAAGTTATAACGCTTCCCTAGATTATAATATATGTTATAACACATCTATATCCTAGCAATAAACTATCCTACCTCGAGGTGCAGATTTAAAAAAAAAAACTATTAGGCTACACGCAGAATAAAACCACAGCCCAGGACTGGTCTTAAAGGATAAGTACACTGAATTTCATGTTTATCCCTATTCCTGGCTTCCCTGGCATGTATCTGACTAGTACAGGTTAAAATATTTCTGTTTTGTGCAGTACAGAGTTCTGTGTCAATAACGTCGGCTCGCGCACCCTGGCTCGTTGCTAGCTATAGCTATGATGGGCACACTCGAAAAACTCTAAAAAGTATGATATACGTGGATTTCAAGATCAGGAATTACATGGTTTATGCTTATCAAGCTCTGAAGTCGTCCTGTAAACACCATAGCATAGGTCCTTTCGCCTCTACATTTCGAAACAACAGTAACTTGTAAACAGTAGGGCCTACTAATTTCACCGAACATACAACAGCCATCCCTTCACACTGTAAACCTCCGCGAAATTTGGATTCGGATGGCCATGTAATTCCTGAACTTGAAATCCAAGGTAGGCTATATCATAGGCCTACTTTTTAGAGTTTTTCGATTATGCCCATAGCTAGCAACGAGCCATGGTGCGCGCGCCGACGTTATTGACACAGAACTCTGTAGACTACTGCACAAGATAGAAATATTTTAACCTGTACTAGTCAGATACATGCCAGGGGAGCCAGGAATAGGGCTAAACATGAAATTCAGTGTCCTTATCCTTTAACCTAACAGAAGCAACAGATTTAGTGTTTCGTGTTGTAACACTGAACACCTGTGAGCTGGTTATGGTAGGAGCTCCGTCACCTAAAGTCACTCGAACCGAATTACGACCCGGGCTCACAATGCCCTCTCTATTGGAGGACGCCGGTCTCTGTGCTCGGTGACGTCAGCTACCTCTTGGCAGTCAGTCAGTTACTTTGGGAGCGGAGCCGCTGAGAGATAGCCTACACAAGTAACCAAGTAGGGGTAGAGAGGGAGCACGAGAGAGAGACCGGGAAACGTTCCCAACTACAGTCAACTATAACGGTAAAACGGGGATATTTTTCCACTGTCACGACGGAAGAGTAGAACTGATTTCACCCCGGAGCTGGGGGTAGCATCAGCGCCAGACTCCCGCAATGGATAGAGTTTTAACTTGTCTCATCGCTGCGAGCAGTTTTCTGGTTTCGGTTCGAGGAGAAGTATTCAAAGGTAAGACCTTTTGTCGTTACCGGTGTGTGTGTTTGTCTACGTGTGTGTGTACGTGTGACGGTGTTGGGAACATGTTCTCTGAAAAGGAATTTGTAGAAGTGTAACGGTCCGTCTCTCTCCGTCGAGGAACGCATTCCGAAGTTGCCTTGAAGGCACTCTTGCGGAGCACACAACAGAAGTTGTCCATAGAAACGGCTATTTCATACCGTCTACATTTGTCAGTGTGTATAAGAGAAAGCATTTTGAGAACATAGATTTATTTTCGTATTAACAGCGTCTGAAGTATCAAAGGCAGGGTCGTGCCCACCCATCCGCGCAGCTAGGAGAAACTTTTATGCAGTCAGCCCTGTGAAACGCGCCTTGACCAAATACAGAGACGGAGCCGTAGAATGTCGAGATTTCCTTCCATTTTGGATCTTAGGTGCTCGGTTGTAGACTATCTTAATAACCGCCTTCATATTTACCCCAGTCTGTAAAGGAGACAGCAGGCCAGTCGAACACTACAGCTTTGTGCTGACAGCTTCCTCCGGAGGGGAAATGGGCTGAGAGCGCAGTTACTTTGTCATTAAGTTTTCCTATGTTTCTGAGGCCAACCGCATTTATCAATCCCTCCCCTGCTCCCAGGCTGTGTCGGACAAACTAGACCCTGGCCGAGGTCTGTGTTCCCTGCTCTGCCTAGTTGAGAGAGTGTGTGCGTAGCCTATGGGGTGTGGAGAAAGTTGGTAGATCTGCTCTGAGAAGCTTATCAAAGCAAGCCGTTACTTTTAATAGATTCTAATCCTGTTTTTTACGTGGGGAGGTCTCGCAGCGTCTCCTCAGAAGAACTGCCGTCATATTAAGAGACGTCTGAATGAAACGGGATATTGGAGCCAGATGTTTATTTAGGCTGCAGTGTACAGGCCCGTCTGGTGTCAGTATGGATGTAGGCTGACAGGAGGTCCGTGGCAGAGAGACAGCGCTGAGTGGAGAGGGTTTAGAACCCCATAGGGCAGAGAGACCAGTCCAGGAGGACCAGGGGAGACCAGGCGAGACGAGGGTAGGGGCAAGGCTACTGGAGAGACTGGACACTGGGGGAGACCAGGGGAAGAGACCAGGGTGGGTTCAGGCAGAGAGACTAAAGAAGACGGGTAGGGCCAGCTATCTTACACCGGCTTGACGTTGCTATTGATAGGCGCGCGCAGGCTCCTGCTTGCCGCTCTGCTCTCACAAAGACTTGGTGGAGCCTTTAATAATGTCTCACCCCTATAATATGTTTGGGCTTTTTTTTATTTTTATAAAGGCTTGACATCTGTTATATTAGAATTGATTCGAATAGATTAAGTAAGAATAAACATTTAATTCTAGACCTAATGATAATGCAATATCTATTAGCTACGTATGCCTACTATTAAGGCAAACAT
>NC_140235.1:25054285-25064285 GCF_949987555.1 Borostomias antarcticus | reverse complement strand
GACCCCCGTCTGCAGCCTCTGCTTCCTGTTTATGGCCACTCACTGTAGTGGTGAGGAGTATACAGCGTTTGGTCTGTCCGTGGTTGTAGACACAACCCCAGGAATGTCCAGGGCTCTTTCCCTTGAGGCTCGGGTATCAGCTAAACTGCGTGCGACCCCCCTCCCCCCTGATCCCACCCGCTGACCTCTGCCCCCGACCTCACCCCTGAACCCTGCACAGGTGTGAAAAAAAACTGCTAACCTACAGAATAGACCCGACATATGTAAATCATCATAAATACATTCTAACCCTTTTTAAAGGGTTATTATGATCCGGTAAAACTCATTAACATGTCAGGATAATACATGACAACACCAGGGGGATTGCCGGCTGATATCTGTGATAAAAGCTTTAGTTCTGTAAATAAATACGGCCTGTCATAAATCCTATTAGGTGATAGACACAGGGGAAGGCTGCTGGATTAATCTGCTGGGAATAATGAGCTTTAATCTGGGGATTAGCTTTCTGGGAAACACTGACAGAATGCTTAATCTGCCCAGTTTAATTTAATATCATATCATGCACCACAAACAGACAGACAGACGGATGGATGGACGGACAGATAGACAGGCAGGCAGGCAGACTGACAGATAGACAGAAGGCAGACTGACAGACAGGCAGGCAGACTGACAGATAGACAGGCAGGCACAAAGGCAGACGGATAGACATACAGGCAGGCAGACACGTCCTTATCCCAAGTGTGGGTGACCGTTCGGCCGACAATGATATGTGCTGCCAAACTGCTTTCCACTCATACACCCCTCCTCCTGTACAGCCCTCCGTATTGGACAGAGGAGAGAGAGAGGAGGGAGGAGAAGGGAGGGAAGGAGAGATGGTGCAGCCCACTGCCCGCCTCGGAGCACAAGGAGTCTGTTAGCCCGCCAAGGAGGGAGCTCCTGCAGAACAGAGCAGAGGAGAAGAGAGAGAGAGAGAGAGAGAGAGAGAGAAGGAGGAACAGAAAGAGAGCAGAGTGTGAGAACACGAGGAGCCAGACCGAGAAAGTGAAAGGAGAGAAGAGGTGGAGCAGAAAGAGAGAGAGAGAGAAATAGGAGAGAAGACAGGGGCAGAGGGTAGAGTAGAGAGGAGCAGAGAGGTTTGGCCACACCCAGTCATGGAGCCAGCTCTCTAATAGAGGTCATGTTGGAAAACACAGAGCCAGGAGCCACTCACACACGCACGCACACACACACACACACACACACACGCATGCACGCACGCACACACACACACACACACACACACACACACACACACACACACACACACACACACATACACACACACACACACACACACACACACACACAGACTAGAGTCAGACTATCTTCTGCTGTCCTCCAAATCAACAACCGCAATGTTGTTGTTGTTGTTGTTGTTGTTGTTGTTTATACCTTCCAGATAGAGATCAAACGCTGGAAGAGTACAATTCCTCAGAGTAACGGTTGGCAAGGTAACCTCCAGATTTGGACAAACTGGGCCTCAGAAACCTGCAGAGAACACACACACACACTTTCTCTCTCCTCTCCTCCTTCCCTCCCTCCCTCTCTCTCCTCTCCTCCCTCCCTCCCTCCCTCCCTCCCTCTCCTCTCTCCATCTCTGCTTCTCTCTCCTTTCCTCCTTCCCTCCCTCCCTCCCTCTCCTCTCTCCATCTCTGCTTCTCTCTCCTTTCCTCCTTCCCTCCCTCCCTCCCTCTCCTCTCCATCTCTGCTTCTCTATCCTTTCTGCCTCTCTTCTCCCTGTCTCAAATTCTCTCATCCCTTCTTTCTCTCTCTCTCTTTCTCTCTCTCTCTCTCTCTCTCTCTCTTTCTTTCTCTCCCTCAATCCATCCCTCCATCTCCTCCGTCTATGCCAGGCTGGTGACTATAAACAGCTGTGTTCGGAGAACCACTGAGCGTGTGCAGGAGGCCCTCTGCCCTGCATTAGTACTTTACTGTTTATCTTGGAGGCTGACGGCGTGTGTGTGTGTGTGTCTGGTTTGTGTGTGTGTGTGTTTATGGGTGTGTGGGAGGGGATGTGTGTGTGTGTGTTTATGGGTGTGTGGGAGGGGGTGGTTCAGCGAGGTTCCCTCCACCGGTCTACATCTCTAGTTTCATTCAGAAGCCCCAGCTCCTGGCCAGGAGGGGGAGGAGGAGAGAGGGGGAGGATAGAGGGGAGAGGGGAGGCGCAGGGAAGAGGAGGTGGGGGGGGGGGGGGGGGGTGGGGGGGGCAGGATAGAGGTCGGGGGAGGCGGTTCTGTCACTTCGGCTGCTCAGCCAGACTTCTGTCAGTTCAACATCACATCTGAATACTTTAAATATCTCCTCTGCCTCAGATGCGCCGGAGCCTGTTTTTCTAGTGAATAATCTTCTCCACTGTGAGATTGTATTCAAATGTCCTATATTCAAAAATCATAGCTTTATTCGGATTGTGCTAAAGCAGTTAAATGGAATGTGTGGGTGAAAGGCGGAGGGTTTGATTGTGTTTCTTTGTGGAGCGTCCTCCCCTATTGAAGTTCTACAGGTTATTTCTTTTGAGTTCTCCAAAATACACACATGCACACGCACACAAACACACACACACAATCACATGCACACGCACTGCGATTCAAGCGATGTTCTATGAAAGGGGATTTATAAAAGCTTCAGTCATTGTGTCGTTTGAAAACCCCCCACCACATTCCTGAGTGAACTCGCCGCTGGAGAATGGGCTTCACCGTGTGACTGCAGATCTCCGAAGTCCCGCTAAACACACACTGAAACCATGGCAACGCTCCAAGAACCAGCTCCCATGTCGGTAGACCGTCTCCATTACGTCATGGCAGCACGTGTTCCAGGTTCCCGACCCCGAGAGGAAGTGAAGAGACGCTCCAGAATGGGCCTCACTTCCTGTTTGGTCGTGGATTGGCCCAGAACTCCACCTGGGAGGGGCCTAAATGATCTGAGCCCCCCCGCCCCCACCCCTTAGGCCAAGCTTTACACACCGTTGTGGAGATAGTGCATCTTCTCTCCTCAGCTCTGATCTAGTCTACTCTGCTCAACTATCCTCTGCTGTGTTCTGTTCTGCTGTGCTCTGTTCTGCTGTGCTCTGTTCTGCTGTGCTCTGTTCTGCTGTGTTCTGTTCTACTGTGCTCTGTTCTGCTGTGTTCTTGTGGTGTTCTCTTACTGTGAGGAATCCCAGTCCATTAGAGAGGTCACTGAACTGCCAGCACTTGTGGTTTGGCAAAACAGAGGGAGGGAAATGAATGAGGGTAGAGGAGAGAGGGAGACGAGGAAAAGAAAGTCTTCATTGTGTGTGTGTGTGTGTTTGTGCATGCGTTTGTGCGTGTGTTTGTGTGGCTACTGATGACTAGGTCTGGGGTATGAACAGAATTTATTGTTCGTTCATCTTTATCAAATAATTACAGTCTCTCTTCTCCCTCCGTCTCTCAAACTCTGTCACTGTCAGGCAGACTACTCTCGTGGAATTATTCTTTTATTGCTCTCTTCCTCTTTAATTCTCTCTCTCTTCCTGTCTCTCTTGCTCTCCTCCTATCTGTCTTTACTTTATGTCATTGTCTGAGACTACTCAGGCATTGGCTTACAGGAAGCCTTCCCTCTTTTCCTAGCCTACACCAGGGTACAATGGGCTACGCTGGCTACCAAGCTACGCTGGATAACAGGTTACTTAAGCTCTCAGGCTACACAAGCTCACAGGTTACGCTAGCTCACCGGTCTAGGGATGGGCATCAATGATCGAAGATCGTTGATTGATAAGGATTTTGGTCGATCACAAAAAAATGTGCTCGATAATCATTAATAAATTCAGTGGAAATTAGTTTGTCTACGTTCTGTGTGAGAAATGTATTTGTTGAATATATAGGCTACGCGATGACACAACAGGTTCCCGAAGTAACGGTATAGTTGATGCATATTAATATTTAGCCAGTCCAGCAGCAGCAGAACAGCCTAGCCATGTTGAAGATGAAGCGGGCAAAACGAAGTTTGGCGTGGGATCTTTTTATTTAAAAACTTTAAATTTGATATTTAACAGCCGACACGGCTTAGAGGATTATTGGACTGAAGTGTCTAGTTTGAATGCTGTTTTGAGTGCAATCGCATCAGCATACGTGGACAGCCTAATGTAGGCGTTATCAGAACACAAGAAATAAAGCTATTTTCAAGGAAACATGCTTTATTTGTTATTTCTGCCTCAGGCGTTGTTTTAATGGAAAAAAAGCTTATCAATTAATCGATAGTTGATTGTTAATTCTTTCAATTATCCAAAAAGAAATTTTGATCGTTTGCCCATCCCTACCGGTTACGCAAGCTAACAGGCTACTCAAGCTAATAGGTCACGTTGGCTAACAGGCTATGCTAACTCACAGGCTGTGCCAGCTAACAGGCTACGCAGTCTAACATGTTACGTTAGCTCCCAAGCTACGCTAGTTAGCAGGCTATCTCATAGGTTACTCAAGCTAACAAATAATCAAATCAAACTTTATTTGTATAGCCCACTTCATACACAGAGGCAACACAATGCGCTTTACAGAGTGCAAAGGGGGGATGGACATAGATCCTACCTCTACATTTTCCAGTGGGAAGCAAACAGGCTGTGCATCTCTGACATAGAGGTGTATTGTCTGTGCTGTGATGGTGTATGTCATCTTTTTGTTGTGTCACCACTGTGCTGGAGGAGCAAGACCTGGCCTAGACTCTGACTCACCCAGGAGGGAGGGGGGTTGAGAGGGGAGGATGAGAGAGAGAGGGGGAGTATCGAGCGGGTGCCCTCTCGGTTCAGGAGGAGAATGGATCTCTGCTGGGGTCTGAGTCTGGCTCGATAGGAGCATAATATGATTAATCACTCTGGCTGTGCGGGTCAATGGCCTGTATAAACGCTGGACGGGCCCGTGTAAATGCTGGATGGGGCCAGTGTAATGGCTGGACTGGGACTGTGTAATGGCTGGATGAGTTCCGTATAATTGCTGGGGTGACCTCCTCCAGTTTGCTGTCTTCCTCAGTTTTATTGATAGAGAGATAATGAAGTGAGTTGGAGACTCTCATCAATACGCCTACAGTCACACTATCTGTATCTGGACAGCTTCTGACGAGAGGTTAAACATTTTAAAACACAAGTTGAGTCATTTATATGGCGAGTAGATTGATAGTGAAGAACACAGTAGTGGAGCTCAGTCCTACTGCGTAAATCTGATGAAGAGAGCAGCCACAGTATTTGTCACCCAGGGCAGCTGTCATCCTTTAAACGCCGCATCAATACACTCCTACTGAACACTTTAATGTGTCATTATCTATAAATGTCACTTAATGTCAGAATAACCTCACAGCGCGTGTGTGTGGGTGTGTATGTGTGTGTGTATAGTGATAGTGTAATAGGTTGGTATTTACACTGAGGCGAGGTGTGAGTTTGACCTATTCCACTTGGTTTCAATGCGGTAGCAGAGCGGTCGAGGCCTGCAAAATGTGTGTATTACAGAGACCGCTAATGACTGTCCGTTATCTAGTGCTCCATCTCAACACCACAGAGACCAAATCAGACAGGAAATGACTCCCTGTGTTTCCTGTTCCTCTGGTCGGAGGACTCAGGGTTACCATAGCTACCACAACGTGGGATTGTCCCTAATATCCTGTCTGGACGCACACACTCACACACACACACACACACACACACACACACACACACACACACACACACACACACACACACACACACACACACACACACACACACACCTACTACAGCCTCAGGTGTGTTATGCTAGGTTCCAGCCAGGTGTTAGAAGGAACATGTGCTATGTGTGTGTGTGTGTGAGAACCAGCCTTGTCTTGTTAGTCTAACAGAGAGTTATAACTGTGTTTAGACACGCCGCTTCAGGCAGCGAGAGGAGCTGTTCATCGTCAGTGTGTGTGTTGTTTGTGTGTGTGTGTGTGTGTACGTGCGTTGTGTTTATCGCTGCTGTTCAGGAGTCATAAAAGCATCGATGCAGAGATTGATGATCCTCTTCCCCCCCGGGGGTGTCTCCTCATTTCCTGTCCCGACGCTATCAGCAGCAAGCTGGGCTGATGCACGCCGCACAGCAACCTAGTCCCCGCGAAGCACGACGCCACCTTGGGAAATATCCCTCCTCCGTCTCCTCTGTTTACCTCTGATAAATGGAATGAGAGAGAAAGAGAGAGAGAGAGAGGGGGGGGGGGTTGATGGAAAGAAATAGTGAGACGGAGAGTTTGTGAAAGAGAAGGAGAGCCGATGCCATGGAGATTGACCACATTTAACAGCCCCCCCCCCCCCTCCCCAGACACAATCTCTCTGCAGTGCTGGGCTGGGGGGGGGGTGAGGGGGGGGCGGGGCTACACTGGCTTAGCGCCGCTACATGATCCTCTCAGGCGGAGGGTGACGGATAGGAGGGGCGAGAGGGCGGAGCAGCAGAGGAGGAGAAATGGAGGAGGTTGTTTTGGAGGGTGTATTCAATTTTGATGTCATATTACCCCGGTGTTTCCGAGCGAGCCCGGGGGGAGCGGATATCACACTCGCACCTGCGGTTCGCTGTCGATTTGACAGTTTAGACGGATCTCGCCGCGGCTCCGTGCGATTCTTCCTCAGCGCTGGGCCCAGAGAGCAGCCCGCCGGGCGCTGGTCAGGTGGGAGAGTTACCGTTTCCAGGCCTCTGCTAACCACAGACCCGCTGTAGAACCTGAACTCTCCCCCGGGGGTCCACCAGCTATACTAACACCTCCCAGCACAACACAGCACTGCTTAAATGGAGAGAGGGAGAGAGAGAGAGGGAGAGAGGGAGGGAGGGAGGGAGCGGGAGGGAGAGAGAAAGAGAAAGAGACAGAGAGAGAGAGAGAGAGACGGAGATGGAGAGAGAGAGGGAGAGAGAGACTGAGAGAGAGAGAGATAGGGAGGGAGAGAAAGAGAGAGAGAGGGAGGGAGAGAGAGACAGAGAGGGAGAGAGAGAGGGAGAGAGAGAGGAGGGTGGGGGGCAGAAGGCCGGAGAGAGGGGGAAAAGGGACAAAGAGAGAGAACAGCGTCGGGGTGAGGGGGCAGGGTATTGATCCCGGCCGGTGGCTGGTTGGTCAATAAACATGCAGGGTTTTGTAGGAGGCGGCTGAGCCAGAGAGCTGCCGGTCCCAGGTGCTTAGTACCACAACTATGACCCGGAAGGATGACAGCAGGAGGAGAGGATCGATGAAGGGAGGGAGGGAGGGTCCAAGGAGACCCCCTTACGCTCTTTCATGTGAACCCAAACACTGTTTTACTTTGTGTGTGTGTGAGTGTGGAGGTGTGGCGGGGGGTGATAAGCTGAAGCTCCAGATCTATTTCTGGTCCTGGTCTGTGGAGACGGGATGGACAATGGAGCTGAGATGGGTACTTCAGCAACGCCCAAGGGCCAGATACCACGTACACACACACACGCACGCACGCATACACACACACACACACACACACACACACACACACACACACACACACACACACACACACACACACACAGATTCACATAACCACTGTATTCTTACATAGCTGAAGGGCCTCCTATACAAGAGGCCATTGTTCTTCTGCTCACTCTGGTGTTAAGCTGAGCTGGATAACCTGTACCCTGCCTGGGCTGTATATATCACTACCGGTGTGTGTGTGTGTGTGTGTGTGTGTGTGCGTGTGCACGCACGTGTGTGTGCGCTAGTGGAGCGGTCAGGCTAAGCATTTGTTTACCTGTCCCCGTGATGTAATCACCGTGGAACGTAATGTGAGCTCAGCAGTGTATCTCACACACACACACACACACACACACACACATACACACACACACACACACACACACACACACAGTGAGAGTGAGAAGACAGAGCAGGGCAAGTGGGAGGGGGTTCCATTACCGTAGACGTGCCGGGAGGAATCCTGTCTGTAACGGGAGATAACCGGGAGAGAGGCGGGGCTTCTTTATTACCGTTGCACTAGCCCCGCCCCCCACGGAGAAGAGAACAAAGCTGAAGATGCGTCGTTTTTCCCGTGTCTACATGTGTGTGTGTTTAAAGGCCCCTCGTGGCTGGCAGTAGATTGATTCTATCAGCGCGGGGTAAGAATGTGCTGGTTGCCGCGGCGAGGGATAAAAGAGAGATCACTGCTGTGTGGGCGAGCCCAGCCCCCCTCTAATCAAAACACGCCGTCACACTGCGATTCTATTGGCCAGCCGCATCCACGGAATAAAACCCTCAACTTCTCTCTAATGTCCCCCTCTCTCTAATGGAATAAGGGGTGCTGTGTCTGTGGGTATGTGTGTGTGTGTGTGTGTGTGTGTGTGAATAGTTTGTGTGAGAGAGAAAGAGAGAGTGTGTCTGTGTGTGTGTGTGAGGAGCGTGTGTGTATGAGAAAGTTTGTATACACAGAGGCAACACAATGCATAATATATGTGTGTGTGTGTGTGTGTGTGTGTGTGTGGTTTTATGTGTGTGTATGAGAGAGAGAGAGAGAGAGAGAGAGAGAAAGCTTGTGTGTGTGTGTGTGTGTGTGTGTGGTTTTATGTGTGTGCATGAGAGAGAGAGAGAGAGAGAGAGAGAGAAAGCTTGTTTGTGTGTGTGTGTTTGTGCAGTGCTCTCAGGTCAATAGAGCCGTCCTCGTGTCCATCTCTTAAATACTCTCTGATAGGCTACAGGAAGGCCCAGGAAAGCTATTTGATCGGTGCAGGTGGTTAGAGAGGTTCCGTATTTTCTGCTTTTCCTCTGGTCTGATATAAACCTTATCTAGCAGCCTGACATGGAGGACAGAGAGAGAGGGAGAGAGAAAGAGAGAGGGAGAGAAATAGATAATGTATGTTTGTCACTGAGAAACAGAAAGACGCTCCCAGACATTTCATGTCACTGTTGTTTGGCTGGTAGGCGTTGACACACACACACACACACACACACACACACACACACACACACACACACACACACACACACAGACACACACACACACACGCTCTTAAATTACACACATCCAGGAGTCATTCCATCCAAAGCCTGACAAGGTGTCTGCTCCCATGGTGTCACTAAATATATTTACCATAATTAGACACCCACCCCCCCCCGTGCTGAACGTTGCTGGAGGGTGTGTGAATGGAGGCAGCAGGGATTAGCAGTAGAAATACGTCAGGAAGGAAGCTGCTTTTATGAACACTTGGAGAACGCCTGGGAGAACGCCTTCTACTCCCACAATGCCTCGCTGCGTGGTGAGCTATATACCAGGCGTGAAGAGGAGACCCACACGCGCACACACCCACACACAGAACAGATTTTTTTTTAAACAAACACAGCTTTGGCTCACTATTTCTATGGCCTAGTGTTCATGTTCTATGATATGTCCTGTCCCTGTCTCTCTGGTGTACAAGTATATACATGTCCTTTCTCTCTGGTGTACCAGTATATACCCGTCTTGTCTCTCTGGTGTACCAGTATATACCCGTCTTGTCTCTCTGGTGTACCAGTATATAACCGTCCCTACCTCCTTCTCTCTGCTCTCGCTCCAGGAGACTGCAGCTTCGAGGTGCCCTACGCCAGCTGTGGGTACAGCCAGAGCAAGGATGACGACTTTGACTGGGAGCAGGCCAACACCCGGGACAGACCCTCAGCCAACCCATGGATGCCCTCTGGTAGGTCCTCTTCATCATCATCATCATCATCATCATCATCATCATCTCCTCCATCCAAACCTTGGATGCCCACAGTCTTCGTGTATGTGTGTGTGTGTGTGTGTGTGTGTGTGTGTGTGTGTGTGTGTGTGTGAGTAAGCGTGCACCTCCAGGTGATTCATGGTCTGGTTCTGGTTCTCAAACACCCCGCTCTCTCCTGCTCTACTCTGTCCTGCTCTATTATTAAACTCTCCCTGACCTCAGCACACACGTATCCCTCCTCTATCTGACCTCAGCACGCACATACTTGTATCCCTCCTCTATCTGAGCTCAGCATGCACATATAATATCCCTCCTCTACTCTTGGCTTCCAACCC
>NC_140235.1:25041785-25049285 GCF_949987555.1 Borostomias antarcticus | reverse complement strand
CCTGTCAGTCATGCCTGCACAGCTTCAGAGCTTTGAACCAATCAGGATCTCACTCCGCCTTGTCTCCTGAGTGGTTTGGTCCAATCAGAGTGGATCACTCCTGCCAGAGGCCGGTCAGCGGAAAAGGTGAGCTTCCTGGTGCCAGGGCACAAGGGCACAGTTCTAGAAATGGTTATGTATGAAGACAGATGAGAGAAGAGACGTCCGCACACTATTTCAATAGCCCCTGTAGCGATTTTAATCAGGCACATTATAAGATAATAAGTGCCTCGTTAAAATCGCTATGGGAGCTATTTAAACAGCGCGTGGACCTTCTCTTAATCAGTTATATTTTTTGGCCGAGCACCTGTTACTTTTCGTTCTTGCACGGCACGGGGTGGCACTTGCCACCTCAGAAAAATGGCTTGCCACCCCAGTTGCCACCCTAACTGTAGGCAATGAATCTATTAATAATATTTTTTTATGTTGATTATAAATGTTGGTGATATTTCTCCGTAGTTCGTGTAAACGTTTTACTCACCAGTTTAGAATTAACTTTGCCCCCCCCCCCCCCCCTAAATAAACAAAAAATGGTTGCACCCTTGACCCGCCCACCTGACTGACCTGCCGAAACGACAACAATACTAGGCTAACGTAACGTTACGTGGTGACTGGAGCGATCATCACTACCACAGGATATTTCCAGAGTGACAGTCAGGCAAGCTATACTTTGTTTGTTGTTGTTGCTTTGTTTAAAATATTCAAATGTTCTGTCAAGTTTGACAATGTGAAATGTACGTGTTCAACTACACTGGTGTAGTTATTCTAAACTCGTTGGTGTACATCCTGAGGCGGGGGGTATCTAGCTTCACATCAACGTTTTCTAGTTAGCACTAGTGAAATGAGACAACCCTCAGTGCGCTGTTGTCAAATGGTAGGCTGTTAAACGATTAGCTAGCACCAATGAAATGAGACAGTCCTCAGCGCGCACTGTTGTCAATAAACGTTACAAAAGGAATGTAGGAGCTCACAGAAAAAAGTTGCAACACTAAGTTGTGTAGCTAGCTACAGTCAGTAGCACAGTATGTTACGTTAGCAAGTGAGACAATAATGAGGCTGTCATAGTGAGATGGGGATGGGTAGGACGGTGTGTGTGCGTGCTGTGTTTAGAGAAAATCACGAAATCTACAACAGCAAAAGTTGACTGCTTATTAGCGTCAGCCATAGCTTGCTAACTTAGCTCATAAATCGAGTACCCAGTACAATGTATGGCATGTATTAACCCCCCCTTTTCTTGAATACTGTAGGTCCAACAGATGAATACAAAATAATGGCTGAAAACAACACATCTGTCCTGGGAATGATGGGAGCTGAAAATAATTTCTATTAAAAACTGTAAAACTGTAATTGTTGTAAGTTTTTATTGCATGCAAGGACTGGGTTAAGTGCTCGATAAGGTGATTTTACATTCTTATTATGTGATTCATATTGTAAAAGTCACTAGAGAATGCAGAAATTGAAATCTCTGAAGTTGAAATGTGTTTGGGGAGGAGATAACCTCTGCCCCCCTGCTGGAACCTCTTGCCACCCTTTTGCCACCCCAGGTAAAACTTTCTAGAACCGCCACTGCTGTGGCTCAGGGGGTAGAGCGGTTCATCAGATGATCGCAGGGTCGGCTGTTCGAATCCCGGCTCCTCCTGTCCACATGTTGAAATGTCCTTGGGCAAGACACTGAGCCCCCAAAATTGCTCCCTTGCATGGCAGCTTCTGGATGAAAGCGCTATATAAGTGCAGTCCGTTTACCATATGAAGACAGACCTGTTGCTTTAGTGTAACTGTGGGTATGGAGTGTGTGTGGTTCTAATGACGCATACCCAGTAGTGTGTGTGGTTCTAATGACGCATACCCAGTAGTGTGTGTGGTTCTAATGACGCATACCCAGTAGTGTGTGGTTCTAATGACGCATACCCAGTAGTGTGTGTGGTTCTAATGACGCATACCCAGTAGTGTGTGTGGTTCTAATGACGCATACCCAGTAGTGTGTGTGGTTCTATTGACGTAGACACAGGGTGTGTGGTTCTAATGACGCATACCCAGTAGTGTGTGTGGTTCTAATGACGCATACCCAGTAGTGTGTGTGGTTCTAATGACGCATACCCAGTAGTGTGTGTGGTTCTAATGACGTAGACATAGCGTGTGTGGTTCTAATGACGCAGACATACTGTAGTGTGTGTGTGTGTGGAGATGAATCCGAGGTGTTAGAGGGCAGTGTTAGTGTCCGTGCCCCTGGGGGGTTAGCCCTGGGAGACGTGGTTTATTAATATTTCTAATAAGCCCTGTTATCAGGCCAAAGCCAGCTGCCCTAGAACTAACACACACACACACACACACACACACACACAACCAGAGTCTCAGTTCATCAGCCACACACACAAACACACACGCTCACACACGCACACACATACACAACCAGAGTCTCAGTTCATCAGCCACACACACAAACACACACGCACACACACACACACACACACACACACACACACACACACACACAAACACACACACACACACACCCACAGAAACCCTTTCATGTGGCTCCACATGATAACACCTACAATGCAGTTCAGTGTCAAAGAGACCTGACGGTGATATTTTCTCCCAGCTGTGTGTGTGCGTGCGTGCGTGCGTGCGTGCGTGCGTGCGTGCGTGTGTGTAGCGTATCACTTCCTCAGCAGGAGAAAAACACTGCACCTTTTAACATTGATGACCTGACATTCTGTCCTCTCTTCTCTCTCTCTCTCTGCCCCCCCCCTCTCTCTTTCTTTCTCTCTCTCTCTCTCTCTCTCTCTCTCTCTCTCTCTCTTTCAAATAAATAAGCTTTATTGGCATGACAGGTGAAAAAACCCACATTACCAAAGCAGCACAGAAAATCATGAACATTGACAAACAACAAGAAATTAGCATACAAATATATATATATATACATATATATATATATATATATATATATATATATATATATATATAATACAAATATCAACAATACAATCAAAACCATCTAACAACAATTCAATTTATAATATAATAATACATACATATATTAGGGCTGTCAAATGATTAAAAAAACAATCTAATTAATTATATTATCTGAATTAATCTAATTAATTACATGTATTAATTAATCGTGAATAATCACAAATTGATCCTATATCCAAGCCCCTAAATGAAGATATTTCAATAGACCTTTCTGACCTATCAATCACGCGGCGAATAATAACCAATAAGGTGAGACCACGCCTCGGATGTCCCACAAATAAAGCTTGTCCTGCGTTGTGTTCATACAGTAGATTAGACATTAGTTTGAAGAAAACTTAGAACATACAGAAATCCGGCCTGCAGACTGCTGTACCGTAATGTTAAGAAAACAAGCTCCACGATACTCCACACTTCCTCTACACATCAGTTTACAGCTGCGGCGACACAAAAAGCTATGAAGTTAGTAACGATCGGTGCTTAATATACAGTAGCTAATTAGCCCGTAGCTAGTAGTTAACAGATTATTCTCACAGGCTTATTTTCTAAGAATGGATGCCACTAACTTACTCACCCTGTTTTACATGTGCAGTTAGACTCCACAAGTTTATGAGGCGTTTGTGCCTTCCGCATTTATCGCCAAAACGGCTTCAATGGTATGCAAACGACCATGCTCTTATTAAAGGAATAGTAAAGGGAAAATGCATGTTTAGCCCTGTTTTAAGGTTACTTATGATCACATATAATGGTTCAGATCAAAACGTTGACAAAACTAGCACTTTTGAGAAAGTCTGATAATTGCTCTACCACCGTTTTGGTCATACAATGGATGTGGATGGGCATCTTGAAAAATCTTTCAAAAACATGTTAAACTCTCGATTTCAAAGACAAGAAGCTCAGACTTTCTCAAAAGTGCTAGTTTTGTCAACGTTTTGATCTGAACCATTGTATATGATCATAAGTAACCTTAAAACAGGGCTAAACATGCATTTTCCCTTGACTACTCCTTTAACTGTCCCATCTGGGAGTCTTTTAAAGTAAACTTTCCATTTAGAGGGCAAAGCAAAGTGATTATCTGCCTCCTCGAGTTTGTTTGGCAAAGATGCTTTTGCCTGACGTAGCCTATGAGGTCATTCAGGTCCAAATTGAGTTTGTCGCTTCAATAATGTTAATTCAGTCGAGATCACTTTTGTCAAATTTTAACATTTATTATCATGCGGCATTAATACATAGCATATGAATTTTGGCGGTGTGCTCTGTCTGGGGGGGCCCCCTGCCTTCCACTGACGTGGAAAGTGTGTTAGCAGGGGGAGGCAATCTAGGTGTTCCCCCCCTCTGGGCCAGCTTGGCCCAGAGAGCCAGAAAGGGGGAACGGCATCTAGCCTCCATGACGATCAGAGTGGGCCGCGATCGGGAAGACGCTCGGAGGTAACTCAGCCCACTAAGACCGTCAAAGAGAGCCACATGGGGACTGCTGTACATTATAGTCCCTGGCCCCCACGGGCCGACGCTTCGTGGGTTCCGAGGGAGATACAGCCTAGTGTCTCTGCCTCCATGGCGACCGGAGGGACCGCTGGATGGCCATTCGGAGATGTTTCGGCCCACGGTCACCACGGAGAGCCACAGAGACCAGCTAGTGTCTACTCTGGCTTCCACTAGCCGGCGCATAGTGGAATACCAGACAAGCATGACCCCCAGACAGAGAGCAACGATGACAACAGAGATGACATCGACAAACGCAGGAGGAGCAGGGGAGGAGGTGGGGCGAGCATGCAATGCACAACCAGCAGTAATGGCAAGCGCGAACAATGACATGTTTTGACAGCTTAAATACATGCGCTCTAGTGAGCTGAACCAATGCTATGACAGCTGACAGTCAGCTGGTGCTGGCGTCATGCGTGACTGATTAACCTCTGCCGACTACCCCGGCTGTGACGTTCGTGCCTCGCCTGAAGTTACGTGGGAGACTTCATATCAGGCAATGACGCGGCAACGGTGCCACCTACAGCTGGACGAAATCGATCAATGCAATTGATTTGCATTCGTCTTTATTAACATGTTGATGTTTGCATAATTAATTAATCTAATTAACGTGGTAAATTGACAGCCCTAATATATATATATATGTATATTATTATTATTATTATTATTATTTTACAGATGTAGTCACTCAAAAAGGTTTGCTACAGAACTTGTTTCTTAGGTTTGGGTGGTAGGTGGAGGTAGGACCCAAAAGCAGACGGCAGGCATGTTAAAAAAATAAAGTTTTAATCTCAAGAAGGCAAAATAAACCGCACTAACATTGACAATGAACCGACAGAGATCAAACGAAACAGGAGGGCATATATACTATGGGATAACAATCAAGGTACAAACGTACAGGTGTGCAACAAGACATAATGAGAGAGGTTCAGACAATCACCCAGACAAGGACATGGAGGGATTCCAACAAGACACCAACAGAGGAACAGAGGAACTAGGACACAAAGGAAGGGAACAGGGAACGAGGCTGGGACTGGGACTGGGCGGAAAACTAGGGGAAACTAGAGGGGGGAGCTAGAGGGCCAGGAGTGGAGTGGGACAGGAGTGACGTGGGACTAGTGAGGGACAGGTGTCTGTCTAGTGAGGGCTGGGAGGACACAAACCAACATAGAAGACAAGACAACGAACACAAGGAGGCAGAACAAAACCTAGTGACAACATGATCAGTGCACAAAAGTCTCTGGGGGTAGTGCAGGGGCAGTCACTGGGAGGGGAGCTGCTCAGGGTCCAGGAGGGTCCAGGGGGCACAGGAGCCCAGGGTCAGAGATCCAGGGGGTGAACAGGGCGAATCGGGCATCCGGGGCATGGGCAAGGTTCTGGACCGGGAGCAGGGGGCGGGCAGAACGAACCAGGGGGCAGGTGCGAGGGTCTGGACTGGGAGCAAGGAGCGAGCAGAGTGAACCAAGGGTCCAGGGCAGGGGCGAAGGTCCAGACTGGGAGCAGAGGGCGATCCGGGCCTTAATGTGTGACAACAGTCAATACAATCTCTCTCTCTCGCTCTCTCTCTCTCTCTCTCTCTCTCTGTCTCTCACTCTCTCTTTGTCTCTGTAACCCCCCCCTCACCCTACAGGGACATCCCTGTGTCCTGCCTCGTCCGAAGGGGTGGAGGTTATTATCTGGAACACTGTTTGCTGGGACTGTATTCTGTCCCCTGGCTCGCTCTCACAACACATTATGCAGAGTCGAGACAGAGGGGGAGGAGGGGGAGGAGGGGGGAGGAGGTGTGGTGTCCCTCGGGGATGTGAGATGATCCCCATGGCGCTGGGGAGGGCAGTGGGGAGGACTGGAGAGGAGAGGAGGGTGTAATTGGGATCGGTGAATGAATCAAGATGACTTTATTACCTTACGGCAGAATCAGACCGCTGCTTGCCTGTCGCTCACTGCATTGAAAAGTGCTTGTCTCTGCGGCCTCACACACACACACACACACACACACACACACACACACCCACACACACACAAACACACACCCACACACACACACACACACACATACACACACACTCTCTCTCTTGCATGTGCACACAAATGCACACACACGCACGCACGCATGCACGCAGACACACACACACACACACACACACCCACACACACATACACACACACACACACACACAAAACACAGTGACTCTCCTACATATTGATGTTAATCTACATCTAGCACACAGCAGCATGTCCTGCTTTCTAGCAGGTCATGACCCCAACCATGCTGTGTTCTATTAGTCCACTTCTCGTGTTGATGAGGTGAGAGGCAGAGGAAGCAGGAGAATCCTTATGATCTGATTGGTCAGGTTACCAGGTGCCATCTTAACTCTGGGTCAGGACACTTTCTCAGACCAACATCTGTCTGTCCGTCTGTCTGTCTAAGTAGTGTTTGATTTGCAGTGTGTCTGGATGCTGTTAGCTGATTGGCTGGTTGGAGTCAGAGCAACTCAGTGTGTGTTGTGGAGGCGCTAGCGAGGCGTGTGGCGTTGAGGCTGTGGGTTCATTTCCCTTGTAAACAGCTTATCAGCCTGAACACATAACCACACCAACACCAGCTCTTTGAACACTTACTGGGGTGTGTGTGTGTGTCTATCTGTCTGTCAGGCGGAGGAGTGGGGGGTGAGCTTATTCCACTGTTGCCGTGGGGACCAACAGTGATTACAAAGCCACCTATCAGAGCAAAGCTTGTTGGTAATTAAACCCATCCCATAATTCCTTGCCAACAAACTGAGATAATGCCACAACTATACTGTGGGGCACCATTCCCCCGTCGCTATCTGCAGCCATTCACGGACGAGCTCAGGATGGCAGATTGTCTCCCGGTTGGCCAGCCTTAGTGCCGTGTGTCTCTGGTGGACCAATCCTGTCAAAGTCAGAGGGTCAGAGAGTTTCCAGAGAAGCTGCTGTTTAGTCCAGGACTGATGTTTAAAGTCCTAATCTGAAGTTTAGTCCAGCACTGTT
>NC_140235.1:25019285-25029285 GCF_949987555.1 Borostomias antarcticus | reverse complement strand
TTATACAACATACTAGAACATACTAGAACATACTGTGTTTCTAACATACTAAAATAAACTGCTCATGGAACATACTAGAAGATACTACAGTGTTTATAGAATATACTACAACATGGGGCACCCCGGTAGCTACAACATGGGGCGCCCTGGTAGCTCACCGGTTAAGGCACACCCCATAGGCGCGCCGGGTAAGGCACGGCGGACCCGGGTTCGATTCCCGGCTCGTGTCCTGTGCCGCATGTCCTCCCCTCTCTCTCTCTCCCACGTTTCCTGTCTCTTGTTTCCTGTCCCTCAACTGTCCTGTCCCATTAAAGCTGAAAAGCCCTAAAAAATATATCTAAAAAAACCAAAACATACTGTGTATAGAACATTCTAGACCACACTGGGTTTATAGAACATACAGTACAACAGCCTACTGTGTTTATATACCATGCTATAACACACTGTGTATAGAGCATATTAGAACATACTGTGTTTATGGTACACACTTTGACGTGACGGACCTGTCCTTGGAACTAGTGGAAAGCCAATAAGAGCTCAGCTATCAGGATGGCCTTTATGATGGGGATGTAGAGAAGAGTATAGCGCATACAAACACACACACACGCGTGCGCGCACACACACACACACACACACACACACACACACACACACACACACACACACACACACACACACACACACACACACAGCCAGAAGATCTCAAGGATCTTCTCTGTCCTCTGAGAATGTACCAAGTGGTGGAGTTTGTCCTCTACCGAAGGTATTGAGGAGAGGAAGAGGAGGAGGAGGAGGAGAGAGGAGGAGGAGAGGAAGAGGAGGAGGAGGCCTTGGGAGTTTTGGAGGCCTCTCTCTGTACTTCCTGTTGCCATGACACCACCCTGGAGAGGAAGGAAAGGATGGAGAAAGAGAAAGGGAAAGAAAGAGAGAGAGGGGGAGAGAGATTACAGTACGTGTACAGTACGAGGATGTCCTCTTGCTCTAATGGTAGAGCCCCGGACTGGGACTGGGGTTCGAGCCGCACAGGGTGGACACAGGGAGACAGTCCTGACTATGGACAGGCCGTGTGTGTATCTAAGGAACTTTTCTGCCAGCCCCAGACAGCCCCACAGGCAGGCACGACTCTGACACTTTAACAAACACACCACATCCACTTTACCCATTAAAACAGTCTGACTCAGTCTGACTTGGTCAATATTGGATTTGCTGTGTGAGGTGAGGTGAGAGAAGAAGAGGAGAGCTGGGAGGTAATCCCCCCTCTTCTTCCTGTCCTCTTGTCTGTCTCCTGCCACCTCTCTCCTATCTGGCTCGGTGACCAGGTCATGCCTATAGACTATACAGTAGCTGTGTGGAGCTGTGTCTTCAAGAAGTACGACCACGATCCTCCCTCTTAAGCACCTATTGTATTTTTAGATTGCTATTCTTGCACTTTGCCTTCAGCATTAAATTATGCTCGTAGTCACTTGTTTTAGAAAGGAGATGCACTTGTGAGTTCTGGCAAGTAGTACATCGGCTTTTCCTATGTTAAATCAAATTATTGTAAGTCGCTTTGGATAAAAGCGTCAGCTACATGACTGTAATGTAATGTATAATCTAACTCTTGACAATATCTCTGTCTCTCCTCCTCCTCTTCCTCTCCCTCCTCCCCTTCACCTGCTCCTCCTCCGGCCCCTCTTCTCATCCTCCTCCTCTCCTCCTCCTCCTCCTCCTCCAGGCTCAGCGTTTATGATGGTGAACACCAGCGGGCGGTTCCCGGGCCAGAAGGCCCAGCTCCTGATGCCGCCGCTGAAGGAGAACGACACCCACTGCGTCATCTTCCACTACTACGTGGGCGGGCCGCGGGACGGCGCCGGTGCTGCCCGGCTCAACCTCTACGTGAAGGAGAACAACTCGCCGCTGGGCGTGCCCGTCTGGAACTCCTCTGGCCCCGCCTACCACACCTGGAGGCAGGTGGAACTGGCCATCAGCACCTTTTGGCCCTACTACTACCAGGTAAGGGCTGAGGGTCGGGGGGGTGGGGTCAGGGGTTAGAGATAGGGGCTGGCTCAGATGGACCTCTGTCTGAAAAGAGCCGACCTCATTGTCAACATTCTCTAGTTGTATTCCTTTATTTCAGAGCCGATAGTGTTTTTCTCTGAATAAGAGCTTTTTCTCTGTGAAGGTCTCTGCGGGCCTGTCAGCAGAACCAGCTGGAACTCTTGCTCTGGGCTCTGCTCTTGACAAGCGTCCCTGGTTCTCTGCCACAAAGTTCTGACAAGCCACAAATTGCTCCCAATGAATAGCACCTTGTAGCGCCGGTGCCACCATTGGTGTGTGAATGTGTGGGTGAGTGAGAGGCCAATGTAAAGCGCTTTGGATAAAAGCGCTATAAAAGCGCTATACTGTGTCTAAGTGCAGTCCATTTACTGTACCATTCTCTGGGTCTGTGTCCACTCAGACCCTTCTAGAAATCTTACGCTAAGACTGAAGCCCCCTTCCAGGCAGCCAATCAAGTCTTTGTCTGAGCTGCCATTAGTGTGGACCTGGAAAATATGTTTCCCATCATGCAGAGGGCCGGCTGTTGCAGGAGAGCTTTTTACACGTAAAAAAAAGGTATTTTGCTCCTGTGGATAGAGATCACATACTGTATTGAGGGAGGAGGAATGAAAAGAAAATGAGAAAATAAGAAAGTGGGATTGTTGACTGAATGTAAGGTCAGGGTTAGAGGTCTACAGTCAAGCCGGAAAGTCTGCATTCCCCTTTCACCTTCTCCACGTTTTATTACGTTACAGACTTATTCTGTAACGTAATGGGGCTCAGTGGTAGAGGGGGTCGTCCAATGATTGTATCGTAGGGTCGGCAGGTCGAATCCCGCCTCCTCCTGTCCATATGTCGAAGTGTCCTTGGGCAAGACACTGAACACCAAATTGCTCCCAATGAGCAGGCTAGCACCTTGCATGGCAGCTGCCGCCATTGGTGTGTGAATGGGTGAATGTGAGGCCATTGTAAAGCGCTTTGGATAAAAGCGCTATATAAGTGCAGTCCATTTGCCATTTATTTATTTTATTTATTCAATTGTTTGACATGGCCAACCAGCCAAACTGAGCAATCGGGGAAGACCTTGGCCAGGGAGGTGATCAGGAACCAAAGGTCACTCTGACAGAGCTCCAGCCTATCCTTGGGAGATGGGAGAACCTTTCAGAAGATCAACCATCCAGGCAGCACTCCACCAATCCGGCCTTTATGGTAGAGTGGCCGACGTAAGCCAATCCTTAGTAAAAGGCACATGACAGCCCGCTTGGAGTTTGCCAAAAGGCACCTAGAGTGCCTTTCGACTCTCAAACCATGAGAATGGGACTTCCAGTATACGCGAGCGGCAGCATAAATCTAGAGCTCCCAGGTGGTTTTACTCCCCCTTAAACAATAACTAGTTAAATAAGCAGGAAAGCTGTTATAAGTGTATGTCAGGGGGACAGAAAGGAAAACCGAAAACGTTGTTCTATATTTACAGCTAACGCGAAAATTGGCGATAAAAATAAAATAAAAATAGAGTAAAAACGTAGAAGTTGGCTATGCAGTTAGCCACAAAACTGAAGCTGACACTGCTAGCTATTTGGCTAAGACTGACGCCGTTGAAGCCATACAAGCTAACATCATTGCCGAGATACAGGCAGCCCATTCCGAACAGAAGAAAGACTTTGATGAAGCTATGGGCTTGCTAAAGAAAGAACTGGTGGACTTTAGAAAGGACGTAAACCAGAAGCTAACCGCTATTGTTACAGATCTAAAGTACGTAACAGACAGAGTCGAGGAGATGGAGCCGCGGGTGGCTGCAGTTGAATAGTGGAGTACTGAAACTAAAGAAATACTCTCCTACACCCTGGAACTTGAAGAGAGCATTCAAACACAACTGACGGACCTGGAGGCCCATTCGCGCAGGAACAACATGCGCATCCATGGCATTCCCGAAGGGGCAGAGGGAGACAACATACAGGAATTCGTGGAGAAGTTAATTAAAACTGAGCTCCCTCCGACACAACCCTCAGTGTTCAATGCTGTCACCGTTCCCTTGGACCTAAACCACCAACAGCCGCCAAACCCGAGATCTGTAGTCTACTTCCTGGAGTATAGAACGAAAGAGAAAGAGTTGAAAGAGTTGCGCGCCGCCTGGGGAAAGAAAGAGGTCCATTACGAAAACAGATAAACAGTTTCTTCGAGCAGGACTATCCGATGGAAATAGTCATGAATAGGAAGGCATACTTTGCTCTCAGAAAGACGCCCAAGGAAAAAGAACTTCGGTTTCAGACACTTTACCCTGCGAAACTCAAAGTGTTTTACAAGACCGGAGCAGTCACCTACAACAGCGCACAGGAGGCAAGAGACGACCTGAAGAAGAGAGGAATAGGCCTACTCCCCCTCGACCCAGGACCGGCCAGCCGTGGCGAGCCCCCCGCACCACCGGGAAGATGGAGAGAATCCCCATGGGAAGTGACAGGGGGAACATCACGCCGACACAGAGCGGCACGTCTGAAAGGCATTCAAGAAAGGCTACGGGGATTTCGACGCGGTGACAACAATGCATAGAAGGGACGGTTTCTTAGATTGAAGGGATTTTCAAGGTGAATTTAGTCTATAGGTCAATGTTAGCTTGAGTCATCTCATAATATGGGATATGTGCATATACGCTCTGAAGGAGATAATAGCTAAATATAGAAGCCAAAACTCCACTGTTTTTATGTGTTTTATTGATGCATCCAAGGCCTTTGACAGGATCAATCATGAAAAATTATTTCAAAAACTGCTCGTTAGAGGTGTTCCTAAATACATTGTCAGAATATTGGTGTTCTAGTATGCCCATCATAAAATGCAGGTTAAATGGGGTAATGTTATATCAGCCCCATTTAATGTTAGCAATGGTGTTCGCCAAGGTGGGATCTTGTCTCCTATCCTTTTTAATGTATATATGGATGATCTATCTAAGCACCTGAATATGTGCAAGACGGGCTGTCATGTTGGTGAATCTGTCATTAATCATCTTATGTATGCAGATGACCTAGTCATTTTTAGTCTATACAGTGCTGGGTTGCAGCAATTACTGAAGGTGTGCTCACAGTACGGCTAGGTATTTGACATAAAATACAATGCTAAGAAGAGTAATATCATGATAGTTAGAAGTAGAGAAGATAAGAAATTAGTCTTTCCTGTTTTTCACTTAAGTGATATTCCTCTCATGACATGCCAGGAACTAAAATACCTTGGCCATTTCTTTACTGCGGACTTGAATGACGATAGAGATATCTACAGACAATGTTGTAAATTATATGCACAGGCCAATATATTGCTACGTAAGTTCAGCATGTGCTCTGTACAAGTAAAATGCTCGCTATTTAGAGGTTTCTGCACACCTCTGTATACAGCTTATCTCTGGTTTTGTTACAAGAAGAGTAGTATGCAGAGAGGCTCAAAGTGGCCTACAATGATGCTATGAGGCTGCTGCTTCAGGTCCCTAGATGGCATAGTGCCAGCCAACTGTTTGTGTCCTCTGGTGTCCCTACATTTGAAGCACTTTTACGACATTCGATGTATAATTTTATGTGTGGGTTGGATGGGTCAGAGAACAGCATCATAGAGGCTTTAACCAACCCTAGAAGAAGCTGTTCTCAGTTTATGTCCAGGCTCAGAAAACACTGGCGAGTCTGACATGGTTCTATATTTTTATACTTTATATTGTATATTGTGTATTGTATGTTTTGTGGATTGTCTATTGTATTTTATGTTGATATGGGCCCGCTGGTGAGTCTGAAATAAAGATTGAATTGAATTGAATAAGCCATTACAAATAAGCAGACAAACTTTCCTATTATCGGTCTAAAGACATTAAAGCTGACCACATATCTGGGAACTGATGCTTGCTTTTCCCATGTGCAAGGCTCTGATATTTGGGTTTGCACTAACGGGGGCCCCTTTGGGTTCAAGGGCTTCCCCTCTTAACTTTGAAGTTCAATTTACACTTCAGAGATGGAAGTCAAATAAGTTTAATGTGTGTGTTGTTTATATGTTAAGGTTTGTTTTTGCTCACAGACAGAAGTTCTTTTGTTCAGGTCATCATCTAGGTGTGTTTACATATTCAGATAAGCATTTTATATTTTTCACTGATTGAAATGCCTCATCAAGAATACAAAATGATCACTCTAAACGTAAATGGGTTGAAAGATCCCATAAAAAGGAGCAAAGTAATTGCTAAAATGAAGAGAGAATGACAAGACATAATTTTCTGGCAAGAAACACACCTTACAAGTGTTGAACACGAGAAGCTGCAGAAAAGGGGATTTAAAAACTCTTATTACTCCTCCTTTGAAAAGGGAAATGCAAGGGGGGTAGCAATCCAGTAAATCAGATATCCAGTCAGTCGGGTAACCAGTTAGTTAACCAGTCAGACAGATAAAGTTAGATAACCAGTCAGATTAAATAACCAGTCTGTCAGATAACTGACGTCAGGACAACAGATTCGCTGCCAATCTTTCGCTGCAGGCTCAAAACTCACCTCTTCAAGAAGTACTACCACAATCCTCCCTCTTAAGCACCTACGTATTGTATTTTTAGTTTGATATTCTTGCACTTTGCCTTCAGCACTAGATTATGCTCTTAGTCACTTGTTTTAGAAAGGAGATGCACTTGCGATTTCTGGAGAATAGTAGTACATTGACTTTTTCTATACAGTACGTTTAATGTAATGTTATTCTAAGTCGCTTTGAATAAAAGCGTCAACTAAATGACTGTAATATAATGCAAATGTAATAACCAGCCAGTCAGATTACCAGTCAGTCCAATAACTAGTCTAATCCAGCTAAACATGTGACAGTCAGAGCGATGCTACTCCCGCTCTCATGTTAATGATCTGGTTCCAGTCCTGAGCAGCTCTGCCTGGCTGTAAACATCTTCCAGGTCGGCAGGAGTCGGCAGGGGTCACAACCTGTGTTTGCCGTCTCCCTCCCTGTCTGCCTGCTGTCAATAGGAGCTCTGCCGGGAGCCACAGACTGCAGAGAGCCAATTACTGCTCCATACCTAATGTTTGGTTTACTCCACCTCAGGTCAGCGCAGAGCCGCGCGTGTGTGTGTGTCAGATTGTGTGTGTGTTTGTGTGTGTGTGTATGTGTGTGTTGGGAGAAAGCCTGTGTTTGCTACTCACCAGTCAATATGTCATCAGCCATGAGAATGGAGGCAGGTCACTCAAACACTGACCCCCCTCTTGCTGGCAGACTCAGCTAACACACCATCTCATTGGTTAGACACGCTCCTGACACACACACACACACACACACACACACACACATACAGCAGCGCTGGCACACACACACACACACACACACACACACCGGATACACATGCACACACCCACCTCCCCCACCACACACATACACACACACACACACACACACACACACACACACACACACACACACACACACACACACACGCCCCATAGAGACCTGTGGTAGAGAATGATAAATACATCTTCAGCTCCCAGGAGAAATATCCACCATCTGTTGTGCCTCACACTGGCACACACCTCCGTCTTTCTCTCTTTCTTTCTTTATCTCTCTATCCCCCTCTCTCCACCTTCTCCCTTCCCTCTCTCCTCCATCCCTCCATCTCTAAAAGCTATTCTACGGAGAGGGATGTAGCACTGGCTTCTTATTGGTCTGCTAGGGAGGAACAATATAGAGCTGTAATCTCCAGAACGATAGCCAATTAGCAACGCACTTGGTAATTATGGCTTGCTGTAATTGCAGTGTATCTAAAGTGTTTGTCAAAATGAAAGCACCTGGCAATCAGAAATTACTTTGTATTTTATTTTCTAATTACAGCATATGTTCTGTCACTCTGTCCGTCTGCGGAGGCGGAGACCCTAATACTGGAGGCCTCACTACTGAGGGAGTTAGGTCGCCTTCGCAAAACTTTTAATTGATTGTGGCGAGGCGAGTTGCAGCCCTCTGGTTCAGACCTGATCCACCTCCAAATCTGGTATCTGGTCCTGAGGGGGGTGGGAGAGAGAGAGAGAGAGGGGGGGGGGGGGGTTAGAGTGAGAGAGGGAGATGGAGAGGGGTAGAGTAGGGGTCAGATTGGATAATGGTGATTATCCATTCATGAGCAGCCTGCTTATTGTTCTTATGCAGCCTCCTAGCCAGATGCAGGCTGAACAATATCAGTTACCACATGCTGCACCTGTCTATCTTGATATACACCCCCATACAGCTAGCTACTGTAACACACACACACACATGCACACACACACACACACACATGCACACACACACACACACACACACACACACACACGCACATGCACACACACACACACACACACAGGGGGGAAAAGCTGCTAGTGTGGACAATAAGAGGATCTATAGCTGTAAATATAGAACAATGCCCACCAGTAATTGTGTGAGTGTGAGAGAGAGGCAGAGAGAAAGAGAGAGAGAGAGGCAGAGAGAAAGAGAGAGAGGCAGAGAGAAAGAAAGAGAAGGAGGAGGGAGGATGAAGCAAATCTGTCTGGTGTTAGCATTATAGCTAATTGAGCTCATTAACGATGGTGCTAATGAAGAAGATAAAACTAAACAATAGTGTGTGTGTGTGGGGGGGGGTCCACTGGGGGGTGGGGGGTTCCTAGAGCCTGATGATAAACACTAATGTCTTGCGTCTAATCAGCTAGCTGCTCATTGTGACATTTTACACACATACACGCACACACACACAGCCATTTTATTTCCTCAGATGAGCCTCTCATGAAGGGGTAATTAGGGCTGGAGCGGTTCACTCTGAAGAGAGAGAGAGAGAGAGAGAGAGAAAGAGAGAGAGAGAGGAGCACAGGGAAGAAAAGAAATCAACGAGGAGGCTGAGATGGATACGTAGGAGCGTAACGCCTCCTCCTGATGCTAACTGTTCCTGGAGGAGCAGGTCAGCAGGAGACACATTCAGACCCATGTAGAATGTAAAACCTTTTCACAGCGTTCTATCATGAAGAACCTTCACTCCGTGTTTTAGCATGGAGAACATTTACACTACTTTCTAGAATTGAGGACATTTCCACTGTGTTCTAGGAAATCCTTTCCTATTCACTAGAATGAAGACGTTTATATGTCCTATAATGGAAAATCTTGACAAGTGGGTTTATGTTTAGAATGAGCCCTTTACACTGTTCTAAAAGCTGTAGAAGTTAAAAGTGCTGCTACTGTATATACCTGTATATTAAAGTACCTTACAGCATGTTCCAAAATCTAGAACTTGTATATAAGTTTTATATTGGAGGACCTTTACACTATGTTCTGTATTGGAGAACTGTCGCACTACATTCTTGGAAGTTTTACAGTACATTCTTAAAGAAACTTAAGATTACTTCTAGGGAGATCCTTTATATTAAGCTTTAAAATGGAGAACACTGCATTCTTGGAATGGCATTTTCATAGTGGGTTGTAGATTCCACTACTGTATGTTCTGGAACGGAGAACAGAGTCTGCCAGAACGAGACTAGCATTCCTCTCAGGAAGTGAAGCCGTGCTCCAGGCCTCTAACTGTAAGTTGATTAAAGCTCTGGCTAGGTAATCTGTTTATCTGGTGTAACTCAGCCAGGCAGGAATAGAGAAACACCCAATTCGGAGAGATGACCCTGACTGGAGTTCAAGGTCTCTCTGTGTCTCTCCCTCCCTCTCCCTCTCTCATGGTATCTGTGTTCTGAGCTGTTATCCGAGTGTCTGGGCAGCATAGCGGTCTTATCTCTGGCTGCGTTGTGGGTGTTCTGGGGACTAGAACCCAGTGACTTCCTCCGCGCCTGAGGTCACATGTTGTGGTCGTCCAGGCTGTCTGACCCGCTTTCTGCTGACCATGACCAAGGGAGGGAGGCAGAGAGAGGGAGAGAGAGGGAGGGAGGTAGGGAGAGAGGAACACAGGGAGGGAGGAAGGAGTGAGGTCAGCAGGGATGGAGGGAGTGAGGCGTGAGTCATGATAGAGGAGTCATGGTTTC
>NC_140235.1:25006785-25009285 GCF_949987555.1 Borostomias antarcticus | reverse complement strand
TGTCCCGCCCCACAGTGGAAAGCAGTGCCTGATTGGTTCGTGTACTTAGTGACGTAAAATACAGGCTGCTGCCGGCTGCCGCTCGCTAAACAAACGTGGCGGCTCCCGAAGCAACGAGTGGTAACGTTAACGTTAGAAGAATAAACGCAGCTATAAGTGCAGTTGTTGGAGAAATAGACTTAATCACAACACTCAAACAAGAACAAGAGTATGCACTAGCGGAGTTTCTCGGTGGAAAAGACGTTTTTGCCGTTCTTCCGACTGGATTTGGCAAACATTTGCTGAATGCTGATTGGCTGAAGGTGTTGTGTCTGTCAAGGCAAGTACCCCCGCCCACGAAATCGCTCGTTATGGGCCGAAGGCCAGACCGATATTGCGTAGCGAAGCAGTGAGCTCGCGAGATCGGGATGGTCATACCAGGCTACCATATACATGCTACACACATACATGTACCATATACATGCTACACACATACATGCACCATATACATGCTACACACATACATGCACCATATACATGCTACACACATACATGCACCATATACATGCTACACATGTACATGCACCATATACATGCTACACACATACATGCACCATATACATGCTACACATGTACATGCACCATATACATGCTACACACATACATGCACCATATACATGCTACAGACATACATGTACCATATACATGCTGCACACATACATGCACCATATACATGCTACACATATACATGCACCATATACATGCTACACATATACATGCACCATATACATGCTACACACATACATGCACCATATACATGCTACAGACATACATGTACCATATACATGCTACACACATACATGCACCATATACATGCTACACATATACATGCACCATATACATGCTACACATATACATGCACCATATACATGCTACACACATACATGCACCATATACATGCTACACACATACATGCACCATATACATGCTACACACATACATGCACCATATACATGCTACACACATACATGCACCATATACATGCTACACACATACATGCACCATATACATGCTACACACATACATGCACCATATACATGCTACACACATACATGCACCATATACATGCTACAGACATACATGTACCATATACATGCTACACACATACATGCACCATATACATGCTACACACATACATGCACCATATACATGCTACACACATACATGCACCATATACATGCTACACACATACATGCACCATATACATGCTACAGACATACATGCACCATATACATGCTACACACATACATGCACCATATACATGCTACAGACATACATGCACCATATACATGCTACACACATACATGCACCATATACATGCTACACATATACATGCACCATATACATGCTACACACATACATGCACCATATACATGCTACACATATACATGCACCATATACATGCTACAGACATACATGCACCATATACATGCTACACACATACATGCACCATATACATGACCAATAAAACAGATCTTGAATCTTGAATCTAGAAGAACATCGAGCTCCCCCAATGGAAGGGAAGGATCAGGTCAGTCCGTTCTGAGGTGTTTGTGGTGTGGTCCTCAGGTGGAGTACCGCACGCTGGCGGGCAGCCTGATAGACAACCAGCCGGTGGACAAGACCACCCACAAAATCGGCCACTTGGACCCGGACACAGAGTATGAGATCAGCGTGCTGCTGACCCGACCGCTGGACGGAGGAACCGGAGCCCCGGGACCCCCGCTGAGAGCCAGGACCAAGTGTGCTGGTGAATACCTCTACCTTTATACAAACACACACACACACACACACACACACACACACACACGCGCGCGCGCGCACACACACACACACACACACACACACACGCACACACACACACACGCACACTTTACATCATCTCTCTCTCTCTCTATTTCTCTCTCACACGCACACACACGTCCCGTGGACCCACCACCCGCGGGAGGAACTGTCGGGGTTGGGTGCGCTGCCAACTAGGTGGCGGTGAAGGCGGGGGACACCGACGGACCGGACCCGGGCGGCAAAGGCTGGCTCTGGGGACATGGAACGTGACCTCGCTGGGGGGGAAGGAGCCGGAGCTTGTGAGGGAGGTGGAGCGATACCAATTACACCTGGTGGGGCTAACCTCCACGCACAGCACCGGCGCCGGAACCAAACTCCTGGATAGGGGTTGGACCCTGTTCTTCTCCGGAGTTGCTCACGGTATGAGGCGTAAGGCAGGTGGGGCTATACTAGCTAGCCCCCAGCTGAGCGCCTCTGTGCTGGAGTTCACCCCAGTGGACGAGAGGGTCGCCTCCCTGCGCCTTAGGACTGTGGGGGGGGGGACTCTGACTGTGGTTTGTGCTTATGCACCGAACAGCAGTTCAGAGTACTCAGCCTTCCTGCAGACCCTGAGTGGAGTCCTTTTGGGGGCTCCTGCAGGGGACTCCAGTGTCCTACTGGGGGACTTCAATGCACA
>NC_140235.1:24996785-25001785 GCF_949987555.1 Borostomias antarcticus | reverse complement strand
GCACAGGGCTCATTAGCTGGCTAACGCTAACATTAAAGTCAGGTGGTTAGTGGGGGGAGGGGGGGGATGGGTAGCGCTGGGCTCATTAGCTGGCGTTGTTTACCTCATCCATCTCCTCCTGCTGGATAAGCACCAGCTCGGCCTGGCTGGCAGCCTGGACAAACCTGGACACACCTTGGGGGGAGGGGGGGGAGGTATTGAGAGAGGGATGGTGGGAAGAGAAGGTGAGATGGAAGGATGTTTGTGGACGTATGGACAGGAAGAGCGTGTGAGTGTTGAGGGAGAGTTTTTGAGCGTGCGAGGTGTGGAAGAGCTTGTGAGTGTTGAGGAGAGGGGTGCATGTGTTGTGTGAGAGCTGTGTAAGGACAGGGGAGTGTAGGGGCAGAGACGGAGGGTGGAGGGGGAGAGAGGGGGGGGCAGAAGATGAACAACATCTCATCTAATGGAGTGTAGCAACATTAAGGTTATTAGCCTGGTTGCTGGGCGAAGCCCCCCTGGGCTACACACACACGGCATGCAATTAGCACTCTAATTATCCAGGTGCCTCAACCCCTCCCCCCTTCTTCTTCCTCCTCCCCGAGTCAGTGAGCTCGATGCTGGGTCCACCATGATGGCTGGGAGACCACCTCCACCCACACTACCACTGCTATGTCCAGAGCTAATGCTAAGGCCTAATCTAGCTGCCATTCGAAAGTCAGTTTGTCAACAGCTGCCCTAGGAGTGATCCAGTGTCCAGTTAATCAGAGACAGTCTTCACCATACTGTGCATCTGCTATATGGAGAACACCAGGGAGAGGGATGGAGAGAAGACGAGGTGTGGAGAGGAGAGGTAGGGAGAGGAGAGGGGAGAGGTGGAGAGAGGAGAGGTGTGGAGGAGAGGCTAGGATAGGTCTTTCATATCTGGGGACATAGTACTGTATCTCACACCAATAATAAAGAGAGAGGAAGAGGATGGAGGAGGGGAGGGGAGAGAGAGAGAGGAAGAGGATGGAGGAGGGGAGGGGAGAGAGAGAGAGGAAGAGAGGTGGAGGTGGGGAGGGCAGAGTAGACACAGAAACACTAGTAATAACAGTAGTTGATGGAACAGATAGCGCATGCTGGAACAGGCTCTGAAGAGTTCATGTCAGGACTTGCATGGGCCTCCTGACACATACACACACAAACACACACACCCCCCACCCCGCCAGCCACAGCCCTCCCAGAGTGTGTTGATTTAAACTTTTTTTTTTTTACCGTAACTGCACGTTGGAGGTTCACGCACCTAGGAATTTCACTCGCTGGTGCACTGTGTACAGTAATGTGACGATGAACAGACTTGACTTGACTTGATACATTCCAGTCTGTACAGTATGCTGGTATGTGAACACATAGCACAGATGGCTGTAGATTTCATCTCCTCACACCTGACTGCCTGCTGCCCATCTGCTCTCTACTGACCCCTGGGGGACACCGAGCCCCTAGCACAGACTGGGAGGACACCGAGCCCCTAGCACAGACTGGGAGGACACAGAGCCCCTAGCACAGACTGGGAGGACACCGAGCCCCTAGCACAGACTGGGAGGACACAGAGCCCCTAGCACAGACTGGGAGGACACCGAGCCCATAGCACAGACTGGGAGGACACAGAGCCCCTAGCACAGACTGGGAGGACACCGAGCCCATAGCACAGACTGGGAGGACACCGAGCCCCTAGCACAGACTGGGAGGACACAGAGCCCCTAGCACAGACTGGGAGGACACCGAGCCCATAGCACAGACTGGGAGGAGGAGGCAGCAGGTTCATCAGAGTTAGAGGGGGGGGGGGGGGGGCGGGCTGTAGCGATGCTATCTGACTAGGCTGGAGTTGATGTTGAGGAGACGCGGACCCCCACATAATCTGATGGAGTGACAACTCACTCCTGTCTGCTCTTCTCTCTCTCTCTCTCTCTCTCTCTCTCTCTCTCTCTCTCCATCTCCCTCTCTCTCTCTCCATCTCCCTCTCTCTCTCTTTCTCTCTCTCTTTCCATCTCCCTCTTTCTCTCTCTCCATCTCCCTCTCTCTCTCTCTCTCCATCTCCCTCTCTCTCTCTCCATCTCCCTCTCTCTCTCTCTCTCTCTCTCTCCATCTCCCTCTCTCTCTCTCTCTCTCTCTCCCCATCTCCCTCTCTCTCTCTCTCTCTCTCCATCTCCCTCTCTCTCTCTCTCTCTCCATCTCCCTCTCTCTCTCTCCATCTCCCTCTCTCTCTGTCTCTCCATCTCTCTCTCTCTCTCCATCTCCCTCTCTCTCTCTCCATCTCCCTCTCTCTCTCTCCATCTCCCTCTCTCTCTCTCTCTCTCTCTCTCTCTCTCTCTCCCCATCTCCCTCTCTCTCTCTTTCTCTTGTCTTCTCTCCAAGGTCCACAAGATCACGATAGATTCTAACACTGGAAAACACACACACACACACACACACACACACACACACACACACACACACACACACACACACACACACAAAATGCATACATACACACATACCGTCACCTGAAGGTCAGACCCAGGTGGGTGTGTGTGTGTGCGTGTATGTGGGTGTGTGTGTGTGTGTGTGTGTGTGTGTGTGTACTGGTAGACAGTAATGGTAATAGCCTACTAGCTCTAATGGACCAGTCTCCTTGACTAATGCTCTGCTGACAGGCCAGCTAGCACCCCAGCTAACAGCCTCAGCCATTGTCTGTCTATGGACCGGGGGCCCCATCGCACCATGCTAAAGACCATCTCTCTTTGTGCTGCTGTAAGACATGGCTTCTTCACTTCTAGCACCATCCATGACCCACAGAACACTAGAAACAAGTGTCTGACAATGTTTGGAAGAGAGAGGAGAGATGGGTTTGGGTAGGCGGAAGTGTGTGTGTGTGCATGTGTATTTATGTGTGTGTTTGTGTTTTGCTGGTGAAGTTGAAAGGAGAGTGCCTCATTGTGTGAATCTCAAGGACACAGAGAAAAGCGGATGTTTTGAAAGGGCTTGTTTGTATGTGTGTGCATGTGTGTGTGTGTGTGTGTGTGTGTGAGGTTTTAAGTGAGTCCATGTTTTCAAGGCGATAAACAAGAAAAGAACATCACGAATCAAAGAAGATTAAAATGAACATCAATTTGGAGAGAAAAGGACCCCTCTCTCTTTCTCTCTTTCTATTTCCCTCTCCTTCACTCTCCCTCCATCTCCCTGCATGCTGTGCTACAGTTTAAGCCTGCGTTCTGCTGCCTGTCACTTTAGGGAAGTCTCACTAACTAGATAACATCACCAATGCTCCACCTCACTCCAACTCAACACGATAGATCTCAAGTAAGGCTCCTCTCCCCCTAACTCCTCCTCGTCTGCCCCTAGTTGGTTTATTTAGGGTGATTAATAATGCATCAGAAGTCTTTGTCATTATTTATCATAGTAACAACCTCAATTATAGATGTGATGTCCATGTACCTGTCTTCTCACAATGTGGGGTGTTCGTGCATTTGTGTGTGTGTGTGTGTGTGTGTGTGTGTGTGTGTGTGTGTGTGTTTGTGTGTGTGTGTGTGTGTGTGTGTGTGTGTGTGTGTGTGTGATGTGAATATGAAGTTTCCATACCTCACTGGCTCTGATAACCCCATGTTCTAATTGCTTTGCCTCTCTGATCTCAGTGCTTCAAAGGGGCTATTTTCTATGTCATTTCATATCCTGTGTGTGTGTGCGCGCGTGCGAGCATCAGTGTGTGTGTGTGTGTGTGTGTGTGTGTGTGTGTGTGTGTGTGTGTGTGTGTGTGTGTGTGTGTGTGTGGAGAGGCTCTAGCACCATCGTTCCATCTAATCCCAGTTTATTGGTCTGTAGTGGGTCTCTGCTCTCTGCCTGCTAAGCAGCTCCGCTCCGAGCACTGTCACTTCTACTACTACCCCTTTACTGGACACCGCAGGCCAGGACACAGCTAATGAGAACACACACACACACACTCACACACATACACACATACACACACGCTCACACACACACACACGCTCACACACATACACACACACACACGCACACATACACGCACACACACACGCACACGCTCTCTCTCACACACACACTCACACACATACACACATACACACACGCTCACACACACACACACGCTCACACACACACACACGCACACATACACGCACACACACACGCACACGCTCTCTCTCACACACACACACACACATACACACACGCACACATACAGACGTCAGACAACAGCCTATAAATTGCTGGAATGGGGATTTGAACCTTAGTTCTTCTGCTCAGGAGGCGTGAGTCTGGGAGCCCCCAGCTCTTACAGACGGGGATCAGAGCCCCACCAGGGCCAGGGCCGGAGGGACCTGTCAGCGTGATCTACGATCCGGCCAGTCTGACAGCAGGTCTAGACCATCACTCCCCTAGACTGGGCTCTGATGCACCCCCCCCCCCCCACACACACACACACACATACACACACACCCACACACACACACCAACCAGCCAGGACCAGAAGGACAAGAGAACATGTATTAAAAGCTGGCCAGTGCTTTTATTCCTAATGTCCTCTACATGTCCTGAAGGGCATTTTAATGTCTCTCTCATAAATATAAACACTTCCTACCCCTCTCTCCCCGTTCGCGCCTGCTCTATATTTTACCGGTTTACATCTGTCCTCTCCCACTCATCCTTCTCTCTCCCTCCGTTCCTTCCTCTTCCCCTCGCACGTCTGATTATCATGCTCTGCTCGCCTGAAACCATTTCCCCTCCCTCCATCCCTCCATCCCCCTGGGCCTCTGTAGGTTTTACCGTCCTCTCTCTTTCTCTCTCCCTCTCTCTCTCTCTCCTTCTCTCTCTCTCGCTCTCTCTCTCTCTCTCTCTCCGCTTGTCCCTTTCGTTCTCTGATTCATTCTGTCCATCTCCAGCCTTAAGACCCCCCCCCCCTCCTCCTCTTTCTCTCTCCCCCTTCTCTCTCTCTCTGTTTTCTCCTCGGGGTGTCTAAGAACACATCTCTAAGTCATGGACCCTCTAAA
>NC_140235.1:24986785-24991785 GCF_949987555.1 Borostomias antarcticus | reverse complement strand
TACAAAAATAGCAAATTGTTTATGCTAAGCTAACCAGCTAGTGGAGCAGATAAATGACGTAATCTTTCAGTTGGTGATACAAGCATGAAAATTTACATGAGCAGTCTCCGAGCCAACTTGAATTCTCAAGATGGCAGCCATTTTCAAAATGGCCGCCACCTCAGTTGAACAATTAAGTGATGTAATTGTTTAGTTGGTGATACAAGCATGAAAATTGGCATGAGTAGTCTTCATTGGTCCCTTGAGAAGAATGTTGTCCCATCCACTTGAAATTTCAAGATGGCGGACATTTTTCAAGATGGCCACCACCTAAGTGGAGTAGTTAAGTGATGTAATCATTCAGTTGGTGATAGAAGCATGAAAATGGGCATGAACAGTCTCCATAGGTCCCTTGATCATAAACTGTTCACAGCCAATTGATATTTCAAGATGGCGGCCATTTTCAAGATGGCCACCACCTTTGTGGAGCAGTTAAGGGGCATAAAATAGTTTTCATGCAGACACATATTTTTCTACATGCCCAGCATGCAGTGAATGAAGGACACAAATCTGTGATGATCAATGCCAATGACACAGACATTGTAATCATAGCCACTTCTGTTATGCCCTCTTTGATGCAACTTGGCCTTGAGAAAATGTGGGTGACTTTCAGCAAAGGAGAGAAGACCAGATGGATCTCAATACATGAGGTGGTTTCAGCCATAGGACCCGAGAAAACACGTATCCTCTTCTTCCATGCATTCAGTGGTTGTGATGTTGTGTCAGCCTTTCATGGAAAATCAAATAAGTCTGCCTGTAAAACATGGGGCATGTGTGATGAGGTTTCAAACACATTTGCAAAACTCAATGAATTGCCCCCTGCAGTGGATGACAGTGACCTGCAAGCTTTGGAGAAATTTGTTGTGCTAATGTATGACAGGTCCAGCGAAGTCACAACTGTAAATGAGGCTAGGCTTGATCTCTTTGCCAGAAAGCAAAGACCATATAACCTGATCCCACCAGCTCAAGCAGCACTCAAAGAGCATGCCAAACGTGCATCTTATGGGGCTGGATACGTGTGGGGACAGGCATTGAAGCGACAGCCACAAATGCCAAGTCCATCCGACTGGGGATGGATAAAACAAGATGAGGGGTGGAAAATCTTTTGGACTTCTCTTCCACCTATTGCAGAGAATTGTTGGGAGTTGACCAAAGGGTGGTTGGTGGGTGCACCAAGCCATGTACTGGAAGGTGTAAGTGCTTCAGATATGGACTCACTTGCACATGTCTATGTAGTTGCCCCTGCTAGAACCTATGTGCTTTTTTTACCAGGGTTACTCTCCCTTGGCCACCCGTGTTTTCAGGTGTAGACCTATGGCTCGGCTCCCTATCACCACACCAGTGCATCTTCAGTTTTAACAGGGAAACACATATTTTTGTTTAGTTCTTTAGTATTGTTCTTCACTGCCAGTGAGGTATATTTGTAGTTGAGGAGTTACTTTGTAATGTCAGCACCTTTGCCTTTTATTTGTAAGAGATATTTTCAGTTTGTCATGCTTCACGGCTGTGTCAGTCAGAGCTGCTGTTGTCTCTTGATCTGTCCAGATCTTGCCATTCAGTACTAGTAATTGCTCAAGTATTATTTTGAAGCGCTGTCCATTCAGCACCACAGCTGTGCTATTTAACTAATCTTGGGGGGGAGTTGTTATGAGTTATTTTATAAGGAGTTTGTTATGAGTTATATGGGCACGGGCATGGGAACAAACAGAACGGGCACTGCACTACTACCCCAAACTCTGTGGTTATGATTGAGTACAAGAGGGAGTAAACAGTTGAGAGATTAACCAGTAGAGAGAGTGTGTGTGCGTGTGCGCGTGCGTGTGTGTGTGTGTGTGTGTGTGTGTGTGTGTGTGTGCGTGCGTGTGTGTGCGTGCGTGCGTGTGTGCGTGTGTTAATGGAGCCTGGTGGTTCATTATACATGAGGAGGTAAATAAACGAAACCTGCCTCTCATCACTGAAGTAGGCCATTACTCCAGGGTCTAGCCCTGTGCACCCCGAGACACACACACACACACACACACACACGCACACACATACAGAAACACACAGACACAGACACACACACACACACACACACCAGCCGCACTGCCCAGGGCAATCCAGTGAATGTTAATAAGTGGGGAGTTGTGTGTATGCATGCATATTTTCCTGTTTGTGAGGCTCTGTGGCAATCATTGGAACACTTGAGCACTACTTTACACACCCTGAAACCCTTTAATCTCTCTGGCTATAGTGGTATATGTGTGTATGCGTGTGTGTGTGTGTGTGTGTGTGTGTGTGTGTGCGTGTGTGTGTGTGCGTCCGTGCATGTGCGTGTGTGTATGTAAGAATATAGATTAGAACCTGAACAGAGAGCAGATGTGATTCTAATCATGACCTAAACATGACCATGACCTAAACATAAGGCTGCACAATTAATCGTGAATTAATCGCGATTATGACCTCCATGATTAACTTATCGCAAAAGGCAGCAATTAATGTGATTAATAATTTTGCTTTGAATTGAGTGTGCTAGGACTACACGGACGAATCACAGGCGCTTATGCTGTCTGACCAATCACATGCGTTCCCGCTGAGTGCACTGTGCGCAGCAATTTCAGTACCCGCAGCCGCGAGTAGTGAAAACATTTGCGAAAACGAGGTCAGTGAGTTAGTAGCAAGAAAGGGATCAACGTCCGTGATTTGGGAGCATTTTGGTTATTATATATTAATATTATATATTCAATATTAATCGCAATTATTAATCGCAATTAGCATTTTAAGCAAATAATCGCAATTATGATATTTTGTCATAATCGTGCAGCCCTACCTAAACATGACCTAAACATGACCATTATCAAAAATGACCATCACCTAAACATGACCTAAACATGACCATATTGTATTTTATTATTTTTTTATATGGACCTGAGTCTGAAATAAATTCTATCTATCATCTAAACATCACCTACAAAATCCAAACACAACTAAGATCTAAACATGATTGTCATGGTAGATATACTGCAGGTATGGAAGGAGGGAGAAAGATGGAGGGAGGTAGAGAGAGACAGGGAGAGAGAGAGAGGCAGAGGGAGGTAGAGAGAGAGACAGAAGACGGTAGAGAGAGACAGAGGGGGATTGAGAGAGAGAGAGAGAGAGGGAGATTAAGAGAGAGACAACTGGAGGTAAAGAGAAAGACAGAGGGAGGTAGAGAGAGACAGAGGGAGGTAGAGAGAGACAGAGGGAGATGGAGAGAGAGAGAGGGAGATTGAGAGAGAGAGGTAGAGAGAGAGAGGTAGAGAGAGAGTAGCTGTTTCCATCTTGGTATGCCATGTACATGCTGTGGTGTAATTGGATAAGAGATAGAATGTTTAGAAAACGCTTCAAACACTGCCTATAAGACCTTGAAGACCAAGAAGTTTGTGTGTGTGTGTGTGTGTGTGTGTGTGCATGTGTGTGCGTGTGTGTGTGTGTGTGCGTGAGTGTATGTGTGTGTTTGTGAATGTGTGCGTGTGTGTGTGTGTGTGTGTGTATGGAGGAGACATGCATGACTCATTAATCAATTACCCATGTGCTGGTCTTATCTGCTGTAGAGATGCTGCACTATCTGCTGTTTGTATTCAAGCTTTCATGTTTTGATTGTGTGTATGTATGTATGTGTGTATGTGTGTGTGTGTGTGTGAGAGAGAGAGAGAGAGAGAGAGGGGGAGATTTCCCTAGGGGTGTCCAGGCCAAGGTCTTTGAGGAGCTTTGCCATCAGGGCCAGAAGAGATCCCTGCTCAGGGATACACACACACGCACGCACGCACGCACGCACACAAACACACACACACACACACACACACACACACACACACACACACACACACACACACACACACACACACACACACACACCAACAAACACCTTGCCCTGCCTGCCACTATACCCACTTTCCCTTGCCATGGCACCCCCATTAATCACATACTCTAGGTGTGTGCGAGTGTAGGGTGTGTGTGTGTGTGTAGGGTATGTTCCTGACCCCTTCCTACACACCAGGGTATGTCCAAGCAAGGGGCTTCCCATCTCTCTCCCTCCTCCCCCTCCTCCCTCCCTTTCTCCCTACTCCTCCTCTCTCTCTCCCTCCTCTCTCCTCCCTCTCTCTCCTTTCTCTCCCTCCACCTCCTGTCTCCCTCCTCTGTCTCTCTCTCCCTCCTCTCTCCTCCCTCTCTCTCTCCTTCCTCTCCCTCCTCCTTCTCCCTCCTCCTCTCTCCTCGCCCTCTCCTCGCCCTCTCCTCCTCCTCTCTCCCCCTCCATCTCTCCCTCCTCCCTCTCTCTCTCCCTACACTCTCCACCATCTCCCTCCTCCTCCTCTCTCCTCCCTCACTCCCTCCTCCTCTGTCTCTCCCTCCTCCCTCTCTCTCTCTCCCTCCTCTCTCCTCCCTCTCCCTCCTCCTCCTCCTCCTCCTCCTCCTCCTCTCTCCTCCTCCCTCTCAGCAGCACAGCCTCTTCCTGATGACAGATGGGAAACATGTCTCCTGTCTCGCTCTGCAGCGTCACACCACACGCACACACACACACAACACGCACATACACACACACAACACGCACACACACACAGGGTGCGAGAGGCCAGCCAGTCAGCACGGTGTGGCATGCAGTTGTATTGTGTGGGACTGAGCCTGGACTGATTCCACAAACACCTCCGCACCTCGCTGTGGATAGGATCTGTACAACTGTACCTACAGTATCACCCAGTCCGTCTAATAAATATACTTGTACATTAGATTTAATAAAAGAGTTTAGAAGCTGACCAGAAGAGACGAGTCCCACGAAGGCAGCAGCTTTGGGCGCAGACCAGCGGTCCGTCAGACGGAGGAGCTGTCGGTTCTGCTCCGCGCGTTTTGGAGAGGAACACTAATCTGTCATGTAGCGACACAGAGTAATGCATCCGGGAACAGCCAGGAGACAGCCCCCACCCCGTGTGTGTGTGTGTGTGTGT
>NC_140235.1:24979285-24981785 GCF_949987555.1 Borostomias antarcticus | reverse complement strand
CGCAATGTAATGGTGCAATTAGCGGGCGCAATTTGCTTTAGTGAATTCGCCCCACAGTTTTTAATTTGCTGCGTTTTTGTCCAGGATAATAGTTTCGGCCAATACAACATCAGCTGGAAGTCATCGGTCTTCAAATATGTTGAATGGCTTTTTGTCTTTATCTACGAGCAAGGACACAGCACAAGCCTTGAGTGCTTTGGCTGATGTTGTGGAGAGTATAGAATATAAAATGTCTTTTTTCATCGAACTTATATTTACATTTAAATGTTAATTGAATTCATTGGGGACCCGCTGTAGGTCCGCTAGCCTTGTGTTGTATTCCGCCGGAGGTCCGCCAACTCGTCCATCGGGGACCCGCTGTAGGTCCGCTAGCCTTGTGTTATCTGGGTTTAACCCTTACCTTTGTCCAGAAACAGAAGTTGAACCAATTGCAGCAAAATAGCTAACGTTACAGGAATCATCAGTGTACTGTAACTGCTTTAGCCAATGACCGCTACCATTAATGTTATGTTTATCCTTCATAAATATAATGCATTTTTTATTATTAGTTTAAATTATTAGGGCCCGAGCACTGGCTGTGCGAGGCCCTATTGAAACTCGAAGGATTATTATTATTCTTCTCCTTCTCCTTCTCCTTCTCCTTCTCCTTTACTCCAAACAAATGCCTTTTAGGCGGCCTGAACATCGATGAAAACGGATGAAACTTTGCAGATACGTCAGTCCCGGTGAAAAATTTGATAATTCATGGGTGACGGAAATAGGCGTGGCATAACGGCTCAAGAGCGCCCCCTGGAAAATCTAAAATGGCGAGCCCCACCTTTCAGTTTGATGTAGGCGAATGAAATTCGGAGGGCATATGTAGTTCATCGAGACGCACTAAAATGTCTCTTGGAGCTATACCCAACATGCAACAGTAAGGCCGCCATTTTGCTTTTAATGTGCCATTTTGTCCTTGTTTTGACCATTTCCATGCCTCGTACTTCGACGAACTCCTCCTACAGATTTCATCCGATCAACTTCATATCGGGTCAGCTTCATCTTAAGGCCTTTGTGATCAAAAGTTATCAAAAAAATTTAGTTTTCACCAAACACCCTTGCCGTGGCGCCCCGCCAAAGTTTGACATTTCGCCATAAAACACGAAGTCCTCATAACTCCTCCATACATTATCCAATTTGTCCGATATATCTCACGCTTCATGACGGTTCTGTCCTGAACACATCTATGTGTCAGTATTGCATCATACTTATAGCGCCACCTATTGGTGAAACAGGAAGTCCCCATAACTCCTCCATACATTATCGGATTTGTCCGATATATCTCACGCTTCATGAGGGTTCTGTCCTGAACACATCTATGTGTCAGTATTGCGTCATACTTATAGCGCCACCTATTGGTGAAACAGTACATCCTCATAACTCCTCCATACATTATCCGATTTGTCCGATATGTCTCACGCTTCATGACGGTTCTGTCCTGAACACATCTATGTGTCAGTATTGCGTCATACTTATAGCGCCACCTATTGGTGAAACAGTACGTCCTCATAACTCCTCCATACATTATCCGATTTGTCCGATATGTCTCACGCTTCATGATGGTTCTGTCCTGAACACATCTATGTGTCAGTATTGCATCATACTTATAGCGCCACCTATTGGTGAAACAGGAAGTCCTCATAACTCCTACATACATTATCCAATTCGTCCGATATATCTCACGCTTCATGAAGGTTCTGTCCTGAACACATCTATGTGTCAGTATTGCATCATACTTATAGCGCCACCTATTGGTGAAACATGAAGTCCTCATAACTCCTACATACATTATCCAATTTGTCCGATATATCTCACGCTTCATGACAGTTCTGTCCTGAACACATCTTTGTGTCAGTATTGCATCATACTTATAGCGCCACCTATTGGTGAAACAGGAAGTCCTCATAACTCCTACATACATTATCCGATTTGTCCGATATTTCTCACGCTTCATGACGGTTCTGTTCTGAACACATCTATGTGTCAGTATTGCGTCATACTTATAGCACCACCTATTGGTGAAACAGTACGTCCTCATAACTCCTACATACATTATCCGATTTGCACCAAATTGCTGATGCTTCGTGTAGGTCGCATTCTGAACACATCTATGCTTCGGTATTGAGTCACACTTACAGCGCCACCTACTGGTGAAACAGGAAGTACTCATAACTCCTACATATGTTATCCGATTTACACCAAATTGCTCATGCTTGATGAAGGTCGTGTCCTAAACACATCTGTAGGTCAGTATTAAGTCATACTTATAGCGCCGCCTACAGGTCAAGCAGAAAGTCATCATAACTCCTACATACATTATCCGATTTACTCAACATGTCTCACGCTTTATCAAGGTACCGTCCTGAACACATCTATGCTTCGGTATTGAGTCACGCCTAGAGCGCCACCTACTGGTGACAGGAAGTTTCTCTCAGCACAGGACACCGAAATAGCACACCCTTTA
>NC_140235.1:24974285-24976785 GCF_949987555.1 Borostomias antarcticus | reverse complement strand
GCCCTTCTGGTTTTTCATCCTAATTGGTATGATAATTTGGATAGATCCTTTTTGAGCCTATAATGCTCTTCCTTGTCTCTTACTGTAATTGTCTGTGAAGCTGTGTGTGTGTGTGTGTGTGTGTGTGTGTGTGTGTGTGTGTGTGTGTGCGTGCGTGCGTGCGCGTGCGTGCGTGTGTGTATGTTCTATTATAGTGGAGCCCAGTGAGAAGCTGATCTATTTCCCCGTCATATGGACATTTCTGGAATACCAGAAATGTAGTCTTTTTCAGATTGACTCAGTGCCAAAGTCTGGCAGAATGAATGATGTTGACCCAAGAGCTGATAGTCCCTCTCTAGTTTAAGAGAGCAGTACCCTGTTGTCTGCAAAAATAGTGCCGCAATTTCAGAGTTGTTTAGTCTTTGCCAACTCATTAATACAGATATTGAATATAGACGAGGCTTAAATTACAATCTTGGCATTTCCAATCTTCCAAATTTTACTGCACATTTGCTCGTGTTTTGATTAAATCACATACCGTAATGTTTTACCTTCCACTCCACTTTCAATTAATTTGAGAAAAAGCTTTTCATGAGAAATTGAATCAAAATGTGTTTCTAATTCATCAAAACAGGAGAAAACTTAGCTTGTGTTTTGGTTCATGTTTATCAATTACGGTGTGCACATACTGTATGATCTGATGTTTTAGGTATATGAATCCAATGTGACTTTCTCAGAATGATGTGGTCACTAAGAAAGAGTTGCAGTTCAGTATTTATTAATGCACAGAATATCTTCCCCGGGTTGCTCTTGACAAATGTGCCTCAATAATTAAGTTCCCATATAGCAAGCGGATCTGGGCCATATACAGGCCAGATCTGGCCCTTGTGGCTTAGTTCAGGCCCATATATGGCCCGGAATCATTACACATCCGCTTGCTATCTGGGTTGGATCAAATTTGTCTCCATTTTTAATAATGCTGTTATTAGTCCTTGGTTCCAAATGTGAGTAAGATACAGTATCCTACACACAGAACTATGGGTCAATGACGTAAAGGTGTCCCATGTCATTCAATACAACGCTGAGTGCCCCCTCAAAGATTTTTTTTATTTTTATAATCACTCAATTTCACTTTCAATCAATAATCATGTTTATATATCCATGCTTAGACTGGCAGAAATGTAACCACCCAGAAAAAATTATATTATTTTATTTTGAATACAACATTTTTGGAAAAAACAGTCTGAACACTGAATGACATACCGTATACATCATGGCCCCCCATGTTAAATAATCGGAGTGTGCCGGTGGTGAATTAATGATCTAGCTGTGGAAGTCAACTACCTGTGTACAGTAGAGGTGCTAGAGACACAGGCTTTGGACTAGGGGGGGCGGAGGGAATCAGGTGTCTTAGTTAAAAAGAGATGCCAATTTCTCAAATATATTGTTGATGTCTTACAGTACATCCAGGTTTATGCCCTCTCTATTCTAGCATAGAATGTTCCTCAAAGTATTGTGTGTGTGTGTGTGTGTGTGTGTGTGTGTGTGTGTGTGTGTGTGTGTGTGTGTGTGTGTGTGTGTGTAAGTAGCCCGAGAGATCCTCTCATGTAATCCTTAGCAGCCTAGCCTTGATATTGCTTAACCAGAACATTCTTACATCACACAGGCTATCTTGAAGAAGAAAAGAGTTCAACACGCATGCACGCACGCACACACACAAACACACACACACACACATATACACACACCACATTCTATCATCTGTCCCTTTTCAAATACATACACACATCTGTGTGTGTGTGTGTGTGTGTGTGTGTGTTTGTCATTATAATCTCAGTACCCCTGTAAGTCTTTGATTCCTGGCCATGGAGGAGCCTCCTAATCTAAGCTTCTGCAGTCTGACTGAATACTTTTTTTATAGCCCTAATCTGTAGGAGCACAGGCCTCTCTCACACACACACACACACACACACACACACACACACACACACACACACACACACACACACACACACACACACACACACACACACACACACACACACACACACTACAGTATCTGTTGCTTAGCCCATTGTGCCCCAGGCTGCAGAGGAACTCCCTCAGGTAAACATATTTGTCTGGAGGAGAGCTTCCATGCTTTCTCTGGTCAGGTTAATCAATAGATTGTTAACAGTCTTTTCACTGTGGACTCATCCTTGACTGAGAGGAGGGGGGGCAGTCTGTTAGTGAGCAAACCAGGTTCTACATCTGGTTAGACAGGCTTGGGGGGAGGGAGGGAGAAGCCTGTGAAGTCTGAAGGGCATATACCTCCTGGAAGGAGAGAGACAAAAGAGTGATATTTATGTAAGGAGGGAGGAGAGGAGAGGAAGGAGGAGAAGAGAGGAAAGGGGAGGAGGGAGAGGGGAGATGAAGCTATCACAAGGTCAGTAGATATGCTCTGTCACCCTCGCTGCGATACGACAGGTTTCAACACGCCCTCCTGGAGATGGTTCCCCACCAGACACACACACACAGACGG
>NC_140235.1:24964285-24969285 GCF_949987555.1 Borostomias antarcticus | reverse complement strand
CCCGGAAGTCTGTTTCAATGCGCCTAACTGCCTTCCGCTTTGCGTCTCCGGTCACGATAGGGGGTTAAAGAATATAATATAACACCGGAACATACTATAAGTTTACAAGCAAGTTATCACGTTTTAGCTAGTAGGAAAAACCATATGCATAAAGTAGCAGTAGGCCTACTCAATTGGTCATTGCAAACAGTGATTAGGTTGTCGATATTTTGTTCACGAAAATAAAAACTGCGCAAACGCTGATAAAGTTTTGCGAAGTAGGCTTAGTGCCCGAAGCACGCTTCTCAAATGCAGTTTATGTATAGGAAGAATACCCTACAATAGGATATTAAATTCAGTCCAAAAAACTGTAATTATTGCTTAAACCAAGGAGGATCAGAAGCAAAAGTTGCTCTCATTCTTATTGTCTGGTCGCTCTCTAGACGTGAAGAAATTAGGATATTTGGGTAACATCACTGATGTGTGATGACGATGTGCAGCGCCAGTGCTGCAATCTTTATGCACAGGCCAATATGCTGGCACGCACATTTCATGTGTAGCCTACAGATGATGTTAAAATGATCCTGTTGAGAGCCTACTGTAGTCCACGTTAGGCTATACAGCCCACCTCTGCTCAATTATAGCCCCCCTGGTCCAGCGCGGTGTGGGAGAGCCCGTACACCGCACTGGACCAGGGCTAGCGAATTATAGCACAGCAAAATCCTCCAGTGCAAGTTAATAATAATGATGCATTTTATTTCAAGTTATCTGTTTGTGACTACTGAATGTCCCCACCTTCCATGCTGTGTGGAGGAATGTTATGTAGGCTACTGTCCAGTTAGTCACAACAAAACCAGATAGTTGCCCTCGCGGAGATTAAACTGTGTGATACAAGGAAGCTACTCTTGTTTGTGGAAACAATGGATGCCTCGATGCCTTCATGTATCTTAATCTGTTGTCTTTGTGTATATATTTTTATATGGACCCGATTCTGGAATAAAGTCTTCGTTCATTCATTCATTCAATGAGAGGTTGCAAAGGGCTGTAGCAAATGCACAAAAATAAAGTCAAGTCAAGAAGTTTATTGTCATGTGCATGGGTTACACAGTGGCACCACACAATGAAATTCTTACTTTGCTTTGTCCTCCGGTGCACACATCCTAGGTCTAACAATGAAATAGCAATAAAAAATAGCAATTAAGTAAAAAATGTAATCAAAACCACGTAAGAAACAAAGCATGTAGGTAAAATAAACGTGTGCGGCTACTGAACGGTAGCCTAGAGATGGTCCTTCACCTGGCGAGAAGAGCGCACTCGCTTCTTCTCGTCTAGGTTTAGGTATAGGGCAGACCTATAAGAAGAGCGCACTCGCTTCTTCTCGTCTAGGTTTAGGTATAGGGCAGACCTATAAGAGCGCACTCGCTTCTTCTCGTCTAGGTTTAGGTATAGGGCAGACCTATAAGAGCGCACTCGCTTCTTCTCGTCTAGGTTTAGGTATAGGGCAGACCTATAAGACGGCTGCTGAATGAGACACGGCTTTACGCCATACTCCTTCCCGACAGTATACATTTTCGCTTTCAGAAGTGAACTAGAAGTTAGTTATATGATTGTTATGAAATACGCGCATTTTGACTTTTTGATCAGGGGGGGCAGTGAGCAAGGGTGTAGGTTTGGTTTCAACATTGGTAGGGACCATATAACAGTGTAGCCTGCATACACAATTTTTGCTGGGGACAAGAGGTTAAACCTCTTAAATATGCATATATTTATGAAATTGAATAATACTAATACAATGTTCTTAGTGTATCACATCCTGCCTGCTGCTGCTGCACTCTCTCTCGACTTTTGCTGCTGCGTCCCTCCACTCTCTCTCTCTCTCTTGTTTGCTGCTGCATCCCTCCACTCTCTCTCAGTTGCTGCTGCGTCCCTCCACTCTCTCTCTCTCTCGACTGCTGCTGTTTCATATATAAAAATTATTTGATAAAAATTTAGATTTTCATGGGATTTTTAGACTGACATTCAACTCATAAATTGATATATCTGTCCATTAGGGGAGTCACAAAATACCAGACATTTAGTAGGCAATACTAATTGAGAAACAACACAATCCTGGATACCCAATTTGATACCATAGTTAGAAAAAATAAATCCCATGTACTTCAACATACACTACTTTATTTAAAACACCCTCCGGCCAATATAGTGAGAGCAAAATTATGAGATTCCAGTTAGCATATGTATATGTTAGCTAATCACTGTAAGAAAACAGGCTACACAGGGACGGGCTTGTATAAAGAAAAACAGACCTGAGTCCTCATAAATGTAACGTTAACGGCTCTCACAGGCTGGCTAACCTCTAGATAACGTTACCTTATGAGTATTCAGTTTCCCCTATAATTGTAACAAGAACTCGTCAGGCTAAAACAATGTATTTATTTTTTAAATCAAAACTTACGACTTTAATGTCACTGACGTTTTTTTGCATAAGTTAATGGGAATTTAATATGGCGAAAATTAGCATCACGTCTAGCACAGACTGGGTTTGACAAAGCTATAGTTAGCTAATAGCCCATCGGCTAGTATGCTGACACTAACGGTCGTTAGTTGTGAGGACGCCGTGATGTCCCATTCAATTAAATATCTGGTGGGCATCTAATGTATAGTAATGTAATGGCTGCTGCTATCCTAATGTTACAGGATGATAGAAGCCATCATAACAGTTCGCTAGCTAGCCAGCTTATATCACTAGTTGATAATTTCCCACAATGGAAAGACAAGTGATGTTAGTTTAGGTAACGTTAGCTAGCACCAACCTGGTTTTCATGTGGCTAATGCCAAACTTTAGCTACTTAGTTTACCAGTAACTAGCTACATTACAGTCAGTCAATTAGCAGACGCTTTATCCAAAGCGACTAACAATAATTGTATTTAATGTAGGAAAAGCCAATGTACTACTACTTGCCAGAACTCACAAGTGCATATTCTTTCTAAAACAAGTGACCAAGAGCATAATCTAGTGCTGAAGGCAAAGTGCAAGAATAGCAATCTAAAGTACAGTGCAATACAATACAAAACAATACAATAAGTGCTTAGGAGGGAGCTAACCTAGCTAACGCTAACGTTACTTACAGTTGCGGAGCAAAAGCTCCTGATATCCCTCATCCTCTTCGGAGGGGGAGGCGACATTGTGGTGGTTGTACCTAAACGGCTGTCAGAATCACAGTACAGTATGGCTTGCTGTCAGCGTCTGTCTGTAAGGCTGTTGGTCTTCAGATCCAGCGAAAATGCAACAATCTATCTCAGCCAAATGAGCCAATCAAACGTGAGTTTAAAAAAAATACTGGGATGGCACATTCACGGTGGAGGAGGGGTAGGTTAACGGTCTAATGTAACTCCGAACATAATGCAAACTAACTCCCTCAAAATGGTACGGCCAATTCTGTCCTTCCAAACTATGGGAACGCCATCTAAATTATATAATATAACTGCATTCCAAAGATAATGCGAACAAGGTTGCTTAAAAGTTGGTAGGGACAATTTGGGCCTCCCAAATGTTGGTAGGGACATGTCCCGACCGTCCATACGCAAACCTACGCCCTTGGCAGTGAGTCACAGCCACCCCCCCCCCCCCTCATCAAATAGGGATTATAATAGCGGTAAAAATACGAGCCCTGCACGAACACACATATTCTGTTACAGCTGCATGATTGACCCACGACATTTCAAAACACAGTGCTTATTCTGTCCAATATCCACGTTTCGTTCAACTGCGCCTCCTTTCTCTTAGGCAATGTCTGCACTTCATGTCTTTCATTGTTTGAAAACTGTCTTCAATTCGTGAGTAACGAAATAATATTAAATATAACCAATTTCTGTAGATACTGCAAAGTGACAAAAGTGAAAGGTGAATGGCTCCTGACTGCCTGGACCAGAGCTAAGCAACACGGCAAGTCAGATTATGGGCCTATATTCATTCACATAGGCAAGAAAACAGGCCTACGAATGTTTCAAAGCCTAGGCTATATGCATATTTCATTAATTAATGTAATTCATTCAACGTGTTGAATAGCCTGCTACTGAAATATGCTACATTAAATGTCAACATTCTTGTATCAAGAATACAATATTATAATTGAAAACACCCACACGTATTAAATAATTAAGCTAATAAATGAGACCAAATAAATGCTTTTAGGCAGAGTTTACAGACTTTTTATTTCTTCATTAAAACAGAATGTATGCTACGCCTTTCATGCTTCAATGTCGGGATGTGTCATTATAAACAGCGTAGGCCTATTAGAATCCAGCAATTGCCTCTTCACATGTAGCCTATCTGCATTTATATCAAAGAATATTACTGCGTGCATAATCGATTTGACAACTGGACAATGGATACGTTGCACAGCAAATATGCAGTAGGCCTATCCACCAGTTCGTTCATGGCTAGCAATGGTAGGCCTACAGTTATGGGATAGCCCATGTTTGGGTTGCTGTCAAAGCTGTCACTCTTATGTTGCTATAGCCTACAATTATCAGAACAATATGAACATTCAGTTCAGTTCACATTCAGTAAAGTTTTCCATCCACCCATAACTGGATGAGGAATAACCACTATTCATGTGGTGGAATACCCAGACGTTGTCGATGGCGTTCTACGATTCTACGATCCATCCGTAAAAGCGAGGCGATGCCTTGCCAGTTGAAACCGAGATTCACACACAATGTAATCTGTTCTGCTGTCACGTCATTACGTGCGAGTCCTGTGTTCCCCTGGCAGGTGCGATTCTCTCATTTTCAAGTCGTTGGCCTAACTGTTGCAAGACAACCCTCCGGGACACCGCTTTGGCGGACAATGTTTGTTATAGTAAAGACAGTCCCGACATGAGACTCAAGCTCGTAATAATAGTTGCTAGTTGGGTATACCTGCACTGCTTCCAGACAGCGCAAAACGCGCACGAAAACATCTGAAACATCCTCATTTGAAATAGGCCTAACAAATGGCTGGTGGCAAAAGCTGATAA
>NC_140235.1:24946785-24951785 GCF_949987555.1 Borostomias antarcticus | reverse complement strand
GGCTTTAAGAGGTAGACTGATTAAACGGGGGTATTTATTAAAGATCCACTAAGCTATCTGTATCGACTGTAAATATTTTACTGGCTACAACTTTCAAGGCTGATTGGCGTAAAAGGGATAATTTACGATTAAATCAGCGTCGCTCCGATTTTTATAGACCTTTGGGTTTATGGGCGGGCTGTTCCTCTAGAGGCGGGTGTGACCCCCGCTCCCTGGGTCTGATGAGGATCCTCTTCCTCCCTGCCCCTCCTCTTCCTCCCTGCCTCCTCTCCTCCCCCCTCCCTTTCGTCTCTCCAGCTGTCGTTATTATAATATTAGAGCAGACTATCCGTAAAAGGCCCGGTTTGCTGGGGTGGGGAAGATGGCTCAGGCTACATAGAGGGCAGTGGTGTGATGGAAACTCTCTCTGTAATGAGCTCCAGCTGGGATAGCAAAATATAGACTGGCCCGGCCCAGCTGCTCCTAAGCCGTTATGGCTGATAATCTCTAACGGATATGGGGACCAAGGGCTGAATTTAATTAGCAGCATCCAACAGGCAGCGCTGCCTGGCAAGCTGGTTGTATCAGGTCCATGCCTGGCAGGCTGATTAGAGCAGGACTCTGCCTGGTAGGCTGGTTAGAACAGGACTCTGCCTGGTAGACCGGTTAGAACAGGACTCTGCCTGGTAGACTGGTTAGAACAGGACTCTGCCTGGTAGACTGGTTAGAACAGGACTCTGCCTGGTAGACTGGTTAGAACAGGACTCTGCCTGGTAGACTGGTTAGAACAGGACTCTGCCTGGTAGACTGGTTAGAACAGGACTCTGCCTGGTAGACTGGTTAGAACAGGACTCTGCCTGGTAGGCTGGTTAGAACAGGACTCTGCCTGGTAGACTGGTTAGAACAGGACTCTGCCTGGTAGGCTGATTAGACCAGGACTCTGCCTGGTAGGCTGATTAGACCAGGACTCTGCCTGGCAGGCTGGTTAGACCAGGACTCTGCCTGGCAGGCTGGTTAGAGCAGGACGTTGCCTGAGAGAAGTGGTATACAGTATTACATACTATGTAATATTATAATCAGTGTTGGGCTCGTTACTCAAAAAATGTAATATATTACTTATTACTCATTACCCTTTTTAAAAGTAATATCGTTACTTTACTTATTACTCCCAGCCAAAAGTAACTAGTTACTTATGTAATATATTACTTTCCATATTGACTACCTTTTGCAGCGTGCTCATCACGGTCCGGTTCTCTTTCCACCAACTTCATGTTGCTGTGTTGGCGTAGCAAATGTTTCAGGAGATTTGAGGTGGTGTTTCTGGCACAAGAAAGAGTCTTAGTAGAACTTACACACAGTTTACACTTGACAACATTCTTGTTGTCTTTCAGTTCCAGGAAATCGAAATAGTGTGCGTATTTCCAGCCATGGAATGTTAACGTCGTCATGTTCAAATAGCTACGCTCGCTCGCTGCTTGCCTGGTAATGTGACGGGACGTGATATGAGCGGAACGTTCTTCAATCTGAAATCAAAACTTTATTTCACCCTTTGTAAAACGAAAATAAATAAACAGAGCAGGCCTATGACAAAAGTAATGCAGTAGCGAGCTTTCTGGGGGCAAGTAACTGTAATATTATTACTGAAATGTGATTAGTAACTCGCTACACCCCTCGTTACTGGAAAAAGTAATATTATTACTGTAGCGCGTTACTAGTAACGCGTTACTGCCCAACACTGATTATAATATTATATTACACAAAGACACACACACACACACAAACACACACACACACACACACTAATGGCCAGACTACACAAATTCAGCCTGATTTTGGCCCAATTTTTTGTTGCCAACAAAGTGTCAAGCATTGGGCCCGAATATGAATGTCGGGAATGAGGAAAACCCCTTGTAGTGTGACATAATCAAAGATCAGCGATTTGGCGTCAGGGACGCCCTACGACACCCCGACGAAAAGTCTAGCATGTCAGATTTGTGTGTATTTTCCTGCCTGGTCTGACATCTCCTGCTACCATGCCTACAATGTACCTTGACATTGACCACCTTGAAGGATAAACAGCCCATACTGTCCTCTTTGTGACACCCAGGATCTGGGCCACAATCGTTTTTTCTTTATTTTATTGAGTACAAAACCCCGCCACCATAATTTATTATTATAAATTATAAATAAAGTATAAATAAAGCTTGAATGCAGTGGTTCTTTAATGACTGATAATTTCTAGACCAGACTACCTGAGCTCGCGCAATGACACGGTCGCGGTCGTGAAAGACGGTATACGATGATTGGTCGCGCTCATTCGTGTAGTGTTGCCGTGTCCCGGCCACAACACGGCAAGCATTTTTTGAACAAACGTGATCGCCTAATCTGACATGGTCACCATTGTGAAAGACAAAAATCTTGTGTAGTCTGATGTACAGTACATTAAACATACAGTACAGTAACAGCTTTTCTCACAGCTTTAAACAACAATGTGGGTGGTCGTGAATTCTAAACATGAGGAAACTGTGTGTGTGTGTGTGTGTGTGTGTGTGTTCTTGTGTGTGTGTTCATGCGTTAGTGTGCCTGTCTGTGTGTGTGTGTGTGTGAGAGAGAGAGAGAGAGAGAGAGAGACAGAGACAGAGTGGTGAGGTTGTCCATTGAGACCAGATGGTTGTTCATGAAAATATGGAGTTGGAGGAAGGAAGAGAGAGAGAGAGAAGGAGGAGAGAGAGAGAAATGAGGTGAAAGGTAGTGATGGAGAGAGATGAGGAGAGGGGGAGTGATGAGAGAGAGATGAGGAGAGAGGGAGTGATGGAGAGAGAGATGAGGAGAGAGGGAGTGATGGAGAGAGAGATGAGGAGAGAGGGAGTGATGGAGAGATGAGGAGAGAGAGAGATGAGGAGAGATGAGGAGAGAGAGAGATGAGGAGAGAGGGAGTGATGGAGAGATGAGGAGAGAGAGATGAGGAGAGATGAGGAGAGGGGGAGTGATAGAGAGATGAGGAGAGAGGGAGTGATGGAGAGAGATGAGGAGAGATGAGGAGAGAGGGAGTGATGGAGAGATGAGGAGAGAAGGAGTGATGGAGAGAGAGAGATGAGGAGAGAGGGAGTGATGGAGAGAGAGAGATGAGGAGAGAGGGAGTGATGGAGAGAGAGATGGAGGGCTCTGGTGAACTCACAAGGTGTTTTTGTCTTATTTATCCTCCCCTCATCTTGGACACCATGTGTCTGTGCATGACTAACTACTCACACACACCCCCGAGGCCGTCTGTGTGTGTGTGTATGTGTGTGTGTGTGTGTGTGTGTGTGTGTGTGCGTGTGTGTGTGTACTCCCATCTCAACTTAACACAAAGTTTTCAAAGTGTGGCTAAACTGGTCCAGGGGAGATACCACAACAGATGCTCAAGGGGTTTAACCTAAGGTGTGTGTGTGTGTGTGTGTGTGTGTGTGTGTGTGTGTGTGTGTGTGTGTGTGTGTGTGTGTGTGTGTGTGTGTGTGTGTGTGTGTGTGTGCGTGTTATATAAGACAGAGACATATGTGGGCTGGAGAGAGTGATAGATGGAGAGAGAGAGAGAGAGCACTGCAATGCACTGGTCTCTGTAGACACACTTCACATACAGTACAAACAGAACAGCTACTATTTAAATACATTTGTATATGTTACACTTACTCGTTCACTTATATTTATATTTTAACATTTTGTGATGTTTGCTTTGGCAATATAAACTTATGTTAAAAATAAAGCCTTCTGACTTGAAAATTGAGAGACTGAGAGAAGAGAGAAGAGTCATACAGTTCATATAAGAACAGAGGATGATGATGATGATGATGATGATGGTGATGATGATGATGATGATGAAGTGTTCACCATGTTAATGTGTTGGAGCAGAGCTGTGTGTGTGTGTGTGTGTGTGTGATGGATGCTCCTGGTATTTAAGCAGAGAGGAGGGACGGGGTCTCCGCCTCTCGTCGTTAACCTTTCTGGGGGAGAACCCACGTGTCTGGGGGAGAACCCACGTGTCTGGGGGAGAACCCACGTGTCTCGAGTTCCAGTCAGACGAGTCAGATAGCGGCTAATTGCGGCGCGATAGCGGCCCGGGGGCCGGCGCGGGGGCGTGGCGGCGGCGCGGCGGCGTTACAAGCGGCCCTGCGTCGTGCCCGAAGGTGCGCGGCTTATCTCTTTAATAAAGCGGCTTTAGCGCCACCTCGTTACTAGTCAAGTCAGATCATTAGCGGAAGACGAATGGCCGCAATCTCCCCCGAAGCCTCGCTCCTATCTCCTCCCCTCACCCGGCCGTCGACTCCCCCATCTCCCCCGTCTCCCTCCAGAGGCGGACGTTGATGAAGGAGGACGCGGGGGGGGGGGGCGGTGAGGTGTTCTCTAACCTTTTAGGAGTGTGAATTATTCAAAAACAAATAGAGTTGGGGTGGGGTTGGGGGTTGGGGTGCTGTGAGGAAGGTGATCAGTCTCTGTGAGACTGGGCCGGACCTGTTCTCTGGTCCGGTCTGGTCTGGTCAGATAGTTCAACGTACTCTAAAGCTTTATGTGTGTAGCTCTGCTTCCTCTAACAACATTCTGGTGACATTAGAACACACACACACACACAAACATGCACAGAAACACACACACACACACTTCAGTTATTGCAATTTTCTCTATCTTAGACGCGATGAGAATATGAAATAGTTCATGTGTTGTAGTTTCATGTACTGTAGACTCCTGCTCTCCCCATCTCATCCCTCCATCTTCATCTTTCATTAGTCTTTCCGTCTCTGCAGCAAACTAGGTCCTCGCTGGAGCCACAGAGCCAGACAGGGCTTTACAGCTGGTATCAGTTGATCCCCCTATCTCCTCTCCACTCCTCTCTTCTCCTCTCCTCCACCCTCTGTCTGTCTGCTACAGTGCTGGGCTAGTGCTTTACACTTCATTCATTCATTCATTCATTCATTCATTCATTCATTCATTCATTCATTCATTCACCCAGTCATTCATTGCGTAGATCAGGTGTGTCTCCGACGCTG
>NC_140235.1:24939285-24941785 GCF_949987555.1 Borostomias antarcticus | reverse complement strand
TCTCCTCTCTCTTTTCATCTCTGTCTCTCTCCCTCCTCCTTCTCTCTCTCTCTCCTGCATGTGTGTTCTGGACCTGCTCTAGCTGCCATAATCCTGACCCAGCTCACCACCCCCTACATCCGTACAGCTCCTGCTGCCGGGGACAAACCACTAACAGGTCAGACCCCTCCCCTCTCTGACCCCCGTTCCCCGCGGGACTGTATGTGTGTGTGTGTGTGTGTGGGGGGGGGGGGGGTGTTTTGATGGGTGTAGAGGGCGGTGGGTGTGTGCACGATCCCATGTGGGAGTTTGTGTGAATATCGTCCAGTATGTTTGTGTATCACTGCATATTTGTTCTTTGCTGATATTAAAGGGATAGTTCACTCAAATACAACCATCACCCCCCCATTGGAAGCATTGAAATAGATCAGCGTTCCAGAGAGGCAGCATTTGATTGGCTGACACAGTTACAGTACAGCTACAGCAAGGGGCATATAATATCACTATGTATTTTGGGTGGACTGTCCCTTAAAGTGTGCAAATTGAAGTTCACTTGTGTATGATGTATGGGATATGACTGTTTGACTGGACATGATGAAGGGGTGAACTAGAGGACATGGTGAAGGGGTGAACTAGAGGACATGATGAAGGGGTGGACTAGAGGACATGATGTAGAGGTGAACTAGAGGACATGATGAAGGGGTGAACTAGAGGACATGATGAAGAGGTAAACTAGAGGACATGATGAAGGGATGAATGGACATGATGAAAGGGTAAACTAGAGGACATGATGAAGGGGTGAACTAGAGGACATGATGAACAGGTGAACTAGAGGACAAAATGAAGAGATGAATGGACATGATGAAGGGGTGAACTAGAGAACACAATGAAGGGATGAATGGACATGATGAAGGGGTGAACTAGAGGACACGATGAAGAGGTGAACTAGAGGACAAAACGAAGGGATGAATGGACATGATGAAGAGATGAACTAGAGGACAAAATGAATGGATGAATGGACATTATGAAGGGGTGAACTAGAGGACACGATGGAGAGATAAATGGACATGATGTAGAGGTGAACTAGAGGACATGATGAAGGGGTGAACTAGAGGACATGATGAAGAGGTAAACTAGAGGACATGATGAAGGGATGAATGGACATGATGAAAGGGTAAACTAGAGAACATGATGAAGGGGTGAACTAGAGGACATGATGAACAGGTGAACTAGAGGACAAAATTAAGAGATGAATGGACATGATGAAGGGGTGAACTAGAGAACACAATGAAGGGATGAATGGACATGATGAAGGGGTGAACTAGAGGACACGATGAAGAGGTGAACTAGAGGACAAAACGAAGGGATGAATGGACATGATGAAGAGATGAACTAGAGGACAAAATGAATGGATGAATGGACATTATGAAGGGGTGAACTAGAGGACACGATGGAGAGATAAATGGACATGATGAAGGGGTGAACTAGAGGACATGATGGAGGGATAAATGGACATGATGAAGGGGTGAACTAGAGAATATGATGAAGGGGTGAACTAGAGGACATGGTGTAGAGGTGAACTAGAGGACATGATGAAGGGGTGAACTAGAGGACATGATGAAGAGGTAAACTAGAGGACATGATGAAGGGATGAACTAGAGGACATGATGAAGGGGTGAACTAGAGGACATGATGAAGGGGTGAATGGACATTATGAAGGGGTGAACTAGAGGACACGATGGAGGGATAAATGGACATGATGAAGGGGTGAACTAGAGGACATGATGGAGGGATAAATGGACATGATGAAGGGGTGAACTAGAGGACATGATGGAGGGATAAATGGACATGATGAAGGGGTGAACTAGAGGATATGATGGAGGGATAAATGGACATGATGAAGGGGTGAACTAGAGGACATGATGAAGGGGTAAACTAGAGGATATGATGGAGGGATAAATGGACATGATGAAGGGGTGAACTAGAGGACATGATGGAGGGATACATGGACATGATGAAGGGGTGAACTATAGGAGGTGTTAGTCCTTCTTGACTATTCATCAGAGAGAGAAGGTCAGTGTTCTGAGTTTTATTCAGTTGAATTCAGTGAAGCGGGTGATTCAAGCAAGAGTTACTGGGGATCAACACTCAGAACAGCTTGCTGTAGCAAAACTAGAGTTACACTGTTTATATGCACAGCAGAGCTATCTGGGCTGATAGGAGACAGGGAAGCAGGGGGCAGGGAGGGAGGGAAGAGAGAAGAGAGGAGAGAAAAGAGATTCAGACCTTCTGAAGCAACAAGAAACCTCTCCACACACACACACACACACACACACACACACACACACACACACACAAACCCATCCAACCTGCTGTCAGAAAATTACATTTCAATATTTACCAAGCTACCGAGGAAGAAAAGGTGAAAATGTTCTGTTTTTCCTGTGTACACAGAGCCAAGTGACTCCCCTCAGTCAGGCACTATGAAATTCAAACTGTGTGTGTGTGTGTGCGTGTGTGT
>NC_140235.1:24924285-24934285 GCF_949987555.1 Borostomias antarcticus | reverse complement strand
AATAAACATACTCTCTCTCTCTCTTCCCTTCTCTCTCTCCCTCTCTCTCCCTCTCTCCTTCTTTTCTCTCTCCCCCTTCTCTTTCTCTTCCTATCTCTCTATCTCTCTCTCCCTCCTCCATCTCTTCCTCTCTCTCCTCTCTCCGTGCCTCTCTCTGTCTCCTAGTCCTTGTCTCTTCCCTGTCAATGTCTCTCTCTCTCCCTCTCTCTCTCTCTCTCTCTCTCTTTCTCTCTCTCCTCTCTGTGTCTCTCTCCCTCTCTCTTTCATAGTAACAGCCTTGCTCTGTCACTTAGACACTTTACCCACAATCCTTTTCTCTCACCTAGCCAGCCAATCAGAGGGTGGTGCCCACGCCCTCATCAAGTTGGCCCCACCCCCACACGCATGACCCCCCCCCCCCCCCCCCTGCGCAGGGCCCACCATGTCCGACTCCTTAGTGACCGCGTCGCTATCGTATGACATCATATCTGTTTTTTGTTTCATCTCTCTCTTTCTCCAGACATTATTAATATTTTTACTTTTTCTTTCCTTCCATTCCATCCCCCCGTCCCTCCCCCCTCCCCCCCCCCCACTCTGCAGCAGAAACTATCACTCCTACACTTACTACCTGTAAGTAAACACGCTCACTTCCTCCTTCTGCTCCTCCTCCTGCTCCTCTTTCTTCTCCTCCTCCCCTTCCCTCTCCTCCTCCTCCTGCTTCTCGCCTCCACTAACCCTGCATGAACGCTGCTGGTTTGCTGGCTGACTGGACCTGCTGGCTTGCTGACTGACTGGCTGGCTGACGGGCCTGTTCGCTTACTTGCCGGCTGGTTTGCTCACTTGCTGACCGGCTGGTTCGCCAACTAATCTCTCTCCTCTCAAACTCAGCTCACGGGGTCAGAGACCTGTGGTCAATATTTGCATCGACGCTAGTCATCATATGAATAATCGTACGCTTGTTTTCTCTTATCGAAGCACTTTGTGTTGCTATTCGCACAGAATACGCTGCTGTGCACAAATAAAGTCTGATTTGATTGAATTCAGTGACCTACATCCGAAAGAGAAATCTGACCAGCCATGTCTTATAGAGCTCCAAGGCTGCAGTTTGAGAGGAGGTCAGCCAGCCCTAGACCCTATTGTAGTTCTAGATCACCTAACTCTAGATTCTAGACAGCTCACTGTAAACAGTAACTGTAGGAGGCCTCTCTCCTGGTTGGCTGGGTCAGTGGGCTCCTAGACCAGACGCTGATTGGACAGAAGGAACCCTGTCTGACTAACCCAGCCAATCAGTGGCTGGCCTGCTCCTCTCCAACCTGACTACCCGCAATCCACCTCACCCAGCCACCTCCCATGCTCCTCTCTGCCCAGGCTCCATTCTCATTGGTTGTCATTTCAGCACTCATATCCAACTTTCTATTTCTGCATCCTCATCCTCTGGACAGGTTGTGTTTGCATGGCTTTGGACTTTGGAGGGGAGGGGGTATGGCTTTGAGCTGGCAGCATGTGTGTGTGTGTGTGTGTGTGTGTGTGTGTCTCTGTGTATGTGTGTGTGTGCGTGTGTGTGTGTGTGTCTGGGCTGGGGGTCAGGGTGAGGGTGAGAGGGTGAAAGAGGGATGAGAGAGGAATAGGGGTGAGACGGTCATGGTGCTAAAAGCCCTCGGACACAAAGGGACCTCCCTCCTCGTGTCATGGGGGGGCACGGGGGAACACAGAAGAACCCACTTACGTCTGGTCTCCTGGGTGCTGTTCCGCTACAGGGACAGGGAACCCAGCTGTTCTCCGTGCCCTGTCCTGTTAAGACCACCTGTGTGTCAGAGCTGCACATTAGCAGCCTCAGAGTCCATATTCAACAGGAGCAGGGGATGTGTGTGTGTGTGTGTGTGTGTGTGTGTTTGTGTTTGTGTGTGTGTGTGTGTGTGTGTGTGTGTGTGTGTGTGTGTGTGTGTGTGTGTGTGTGTGTGTGTGAGGATGTCTACTCTGTGCTGCGATGCAGTTGATCTGATCGTGTATGACAGCTGGAAGGAGGATCCCTGTGTTATTAGAACTCTGTATGTGTGTGTGTGTGTGTATGTATGTGTGTGTGTGTGGGTGTGTGTGTGTGTGTGCGTGTGCTTGCGTGTGTGTACGTGTGTAGAGAAACAGGACGTTACTAGAGATTGAGACAATGACTGTGATGAAGGAATGTGGGGCTGGCTACAACATGTGCCAAAATACCGCACAGCAAGGAGAGAGGGAGGCCTGTGAGTGCGTGTGTGTGTGTGTGTGTGTGTGTGTGTGTGTGTGTGTGTGTGTGTGTGGAGTGAAAGCCCCCCAGTCAGGATTTGACTAAGACTGCCTGCTGTCTGTAGGGAAGGAGATAATCCTCCAGATATGAGAAGGTTGTATCTATTGATATTCTATTTATACTCTTGTTTACTCTGTCCTCAGTGTGAGATGACTGGCACTTTCATTCCTCAACTACCCTTCCTCCCTTTCCCTCTCTCTCTCTCTCTCTCTTTCTCTCTCTCTCTCTCCCTCTCTCCCAACTCTCGCTTTCTCTCTCTCTCTCCCTCTCTCGGAGGCAGGAACATTGTCTGAATGTGGAGAAGCGTTTGATGGAGAGAGGGTGTGTTTAGAGGAGAGCATAAAAGGAGGACAGTTACATCTCTGCCTTTTCTTCCCACCCCCGCCCAGCCAGTCCCTCCTCCGCTCCCCCCCCCTCCCCTCCTCACCCCTCCCCTCCTCCTCCTCCTCCTCTCCTGCGTGTGAGGACGGGTAATGAGTTAAGTGGTGTGATGTTAGTCTACCAGGCTCCGCCGGGGTCGTGAGGGTCTCCACAGCAGCAGCAGGGCAGATTGGGCTGTCACACACACCGCTGCTTGCACACACACACGCACACACACTGCTGCTCGCACACACACACACACACACACGCACGCACACCGTTGCTCGCACACACACACACACGCACGCACACCGCTGCTCGCACACACACACACCGCTGCTCGCACACACACGCACGCACACCGCTTCTGCTCACACACAGGCACACACACCAACACACACCGCTGCTCACACACACACACACACACACACTGCTGCTCACACACACAAGCACACCAGCAGCGCTCTGATGAAATATGGAACACACAGGGGCGAATTCACTAAAGCAAATTGCGCCCGCTAATTGCACCATTACATTGCGCGTCAGTTGCGCCAGCTATGTGCTCCGTTTTAAAAACCTATTCACTAAAGACATTGCGCTAATAATATCCCAGCGCAAACACGCCCATTCGGTGTTTGCGGCTGAGCGCAATTTGCTGCTGATATAGGAAATGACTATAAATACTGCGCATACAGCGCATACAACTCGTATGCATATCATTGGACGATATGCAGACAGAAAAAGAAAGATACGATTTTCAGACAGCGAACTTGAAGGCCTCACGGACGAGGTTCAAAAACATGTCTCACAGCTTTCCGCAAAAAATATCACGACTGCAGCAAAAAATCATATTTGGGGTTTAATTTCCCAATCAGTCAGTGCCATTTGTGTGTGTAAACGCGGAAGACTGCAAACGGAGGTGGAATGATTTAAAAAGACGAACAAAGGAAAAATTGTCATTTTATGTTATGCAAGTTGCAGCACGATGATCTGGCATACTTTTGGGGGAGTGTATAACATTGCCCCACCGGTACGATCTAGGCATCTTAACGGCTTTTCAGGATTCCAAATGTGCACTCAATCACACCGCGCGTCCTGATGTGAGCCCAGTCGTACGCCGCCTCTCCAACGTTGGAAGGATTACGCACGGGAGTCATCATCCATGGCTGAAGATGATACCTGCCGTCACCTATGATACAAAAGCAAAATATTTTCAAGTCCATTCAAATAAAAAAAATATTGTGTAGGCTATGTTTTTATTTATTTATACCTATATCGGCCCCCAGCCGTTCAATGAACAGCTATAGGGAATGCGCAGTTTCGCGTATAGACTATTATACGCACAGTTTCGTGCTATGTAGGCTATTATAAATGAAGTCAACGACGCAAATTCAGCCGAGGAACGTACGTCAGGGCCGGGGGGTCAGCAGAGGTTAATCAGTCACGCATGACGCAGCACCAGCTGACTGTAGCTGTCATAGCATTGGTCAGCTCACTAGAGCGCATGTATTTAAGCTGTCAAAACATGTCATTGTTCGCGCTTGCTTTACTGCTGTTGTGCATTGCATGCTCGCCCCACCTCCTCCCCTGCTCCTCCTGCGTATGTCGATGTCGTCTGTTGTCATCGTCGCTCTCTGTCCGGGGTAGTTTGCAGGTATTCCACCAGCGTCGGCCGGTGGATGCCAGAGTAGCCGCTAGCTGGTCTCTGTGGCTTTCCGTGGCGGGCGCCATGGAAGCAGAGACACGAGGCTGTATCTCCCGCGGAACCCACGGGCGTCGGCCCGTGGGGACCAGGGACTATAATGTACAGCAGTCCTCCTGTGGCACCAGGGACGGACTGGGACAAAAATTCAGCCCTGGCATCTTGGCCCAGACCGGCCCACAGGACTGGACTGGGTGAATATTTCCTACCGGGAAATGTAGCCGAGCCGACGCGTGAAATGGAACACCTTCAGTTTCGTTTTGTTGACGGGGGGGGACGGGGGCTGCTGCGCGATTTGTTGACGGGGGGGGGGGGGGGGGGTGCTGCTGCGCGATTTGTTGACGGGGGGGGGGGGGGTGCTGCTGCGCGATTTGTTGACGGGGGGGGGGGGGGGGGGGGGGTGCTGCTGAGGCTCTCTAGCGGCCCACGCAAATGACACCTGAAACTAACTGAGGGAGGGGTGGGGCCTACATATGATTGGGCCAGCCCAGTGTCAGTATAGAAAATGGACCAATGGGCCGCTGTCCCTGCTCTATGGGCCGTTCGTTAGCTCGTTTTTTTAGATCGGCCCACAAGTAGGTCCGGCACACCGGGCATTTGCCCGGTACGCCACATGGCCAGTCCGGCCCTGTGTGGCACTCTTTGACGGTCTTAGTGGGCTGAGTTACCTCCGAGCGTCTTCCCGATCGCAGCCCACTCTGATCGTCATTGAGGCAGGGGGCTAGATGCCGTTCCCCCTTCCTGGCTCTCTGGGCCAAGGGCTTGGCCCAGAGGGGGGGAACACCTAGATTGCCTCCCCCTGCTAACGCGCTCCACGCGGTGGAAGGCAGGGGGCCCCCCCGGACAGAGCACACCGCCAAAAATTAATATGCATGTATTATGCCGCTTGTATAATAAATGTTCAAATTTGACAAAAGTGATCTCGTCTGAAATAAGTATTATTCATTGGGGGAGCTTGGACTCGCTGGGGACGGGTGGAGAGACGCATAGTCAACTGAGCCTCCCCAGACGCGACTTCATCCTCCAGTTGGCTGAAGAGCTGCGCGCTCTGGTGTCCAAACAGCTACCGCGGTGGTTCTAGTGTTAAATCAAAAAGTGACCTTCTTCTAAATATTCTCTCACGAACAACATGCCTGGCATTGCGATGCCGAATTCGCCTTGCAACAATCACTGCTGCCATGATCAGCGGAAAGGCTGGCCGCGACACCCCTTGCGCTTAAATACCACCACGTCTCTGAAAACGCAATTAATTTCACTTTAACTGCGTGAGGCAATTTGCGCCGATCTTTGTGAATTGGGCGGGTTTTGCAATAATGTTCATTTGCATAGAAAGGGGAACATTCTCCGCCCATATTACCTAATTTAAATATCAGCTAATAACACCGGCGCAGAGAAACGCAATGACGAACGCAACGCAGTTAACACCGTATTCACCCTTTGCGAGGGCTTTGTGAATAGCAAACATAATTTTTGACTTATTTGCACAGGCTTTGCGTCTGGAAAAGCTGCGCAATCCTTTAGTGAATTCGCCCCACAGTCTCTTTGATCTGGAAGCTAATGAAGACAGCATAAGCCGAACAGGTAGAGAGTAGGAGAAAGGGAGAGAGAGAGAGAGAGAGAGAGAGAGAGAGAGAGACGGTAAGCGAGAAAGCAGGTAAGAACTCTGATTCTATTAGCTAGATTGCTGCTCTCCTGGTGTTGAGCTGTGCTGAGCTGTGCCGGAGTGCAAGAGTGCTAGAGGGAGGTGAACACCACCTGATCTAATGCAGGGAGATGGACCGTCTGAGCACTGGATGAGCTGGATGAGAGAGAGAGAGAGTGAGAGAGAGAGAGGAGCACGGAGGAGGATCTGGAGGACTAGACCAGCTGTCTGGAGTCGTGGGATCTCTCTAGGTGGTTAGGATAAAAGGTTGCACACACACACACACCCTGGAGAGATGAGATAAGGCAGCAGGCCGGTGGTAGTAACTGAGGCGCCACAGTCTTCCTCCTTGTGCTAAGCTGGTGAGCACAATGGTAAGTGGATGTGTGTGTGTGTGTGTGTGTGTGTGTGTGTGCGTGCGTTATGAGGGGTGATTCGTGCCAGCACACTATACTGAACCGCGTGCGCTGCGCCTGTGCGATGACATCAAACCTCTAACGTGCGCGTATAATTTCCATTCACAAACTATGGAGACACGAGCGCCACGCACCCGGCAGGTACACGCAGTGCACGCGCTTTTGCGCATGCGCGTGCGTGACGGGTGCGTGACGGGTGAATTGCGCTTCAAACACATGACATGAACACTACACATAACTGTTCTGATAATCTAATAATAATAATAATAATAATAATAAGTATGTATATTTACAACACTTATTCATTGAGAGACAATCTTAAAATGCTCAAATGAATGCATTTTTATATAGGCTAAGGGTAGATTTTACCTGGTGGCGGTGTAGGGTTCTAAATGCCTGTGTTTTCAATCTAGATGTAGGCTAGGCCTATCTAAACTAGGCTATATTTAACAATATGGAGTGCAACACAACACAATTATAGGAAAAGTCAAAGACTGGGGGGAATGCGAGCTATTTAATTTGTTCAGCACTTTACATACACATTGCAAATTAATGGGACATAGTTAGCCTATAGGATAGGCAGACAGAACAGCAGGGGAATGTGAGATGTAGGCTAGTCTATGGATTCAGCCCGCAATTATAATCACGTTCATTTAGTCCCATGTCAGCGAGTCAGAAAACGACTTGTTATTGATAGAAAGAAAGGATATAACCGAAAGGAGAAAATAGAAAACTCACATTAGGACTATTCTAGTGAATCCCAAACAATTAACAGACTTCAGATGTGGAACTCCATGCATTGATCGTCCGTTCAAATAGGCTACCAAAAGATAAACTAGAATTAGCGAATTATGAAAACGATTCATGACAGGCTTGGCTAATAATGTATTGGATGAGAAATGAATAGATATAGGCTAAATGGCATAACAGCAATCACTGCGACAAACTCCTATAATATTTGACCTGAATCTATGCCATTTGACTGGCTATATTGAAACCGTACTGGACATGTTGACCAGCACACTAGACCGAAATAAACAGGCTATTCGTTTGTTCAAGACGTTTGGGGATCAAAATAGGGCGATTTTTTACAAATGAGACGATGTAGCCTTATCTTACGAGGACGGGGAACATGAATCCCATGTCCGTTTCTGAATAGGACCTACGGGAGATAAGCTAAAACGTGTCGAGCCAAACCATAACCTACAGATAAGGCTGCCTCCCCAAAAGAGGACGGCATTGTCTACGAATGACAACCTACACAAATTGATATCATTCTCATTCCAAGTCGCATTCTGTTTAAAGTCCAGATAATTTTATTTATGTATTTGAAATGTTAGGACTAGCCTTTAAACAAAATAAAACACTAGGTGGATTTGAACCAGCGACCTCAACATCTTTAACCCAATGCGTTAACCAGTAGGCTATGGACGAGCTACAAACAGAAGTTGTAGGCTATAGCTAAAATAAAGTTCAAATATTACAACGTAATAATAATACATCCATGGTTTATGACATTCCAGTAATGACATTCCGCTGCCACTCATTAGATTAGCATAGATTAGCTACTGAGAGCAAGTGTGTGTGTGTGTGTGTGTGTGTGTGTGTGTGTGTGTGTGTGTGTGTGTGTGTGTGTGTGTGTGTGTGTGTGTGTGTGTGTAGGCGTGCCCCGTCTCTGTGTCGTGCCGTGTATAAATGCTGTATCTCTCCATCTCAGGATCACCTGATTAGACAGCTTTATTACGGTGGCCAATGCTACTTCTTCTGGCTGGATGCTCACACACACACGCAAGCACACACACGCATGAGGGGTGATTCGTGCCAGCGCAACAAACACTCGGTGCCTTAACCGTGTCACCTACGCTTGAATTGCGTCTATAAAGATACTGATAAATACTGATAAATACGCATGCGTTAGGTGAGTATAGCAAATAATGAAGGGCGACTGGTTATTAGTGCCAGACTCTCTGCACACATCGTGTAACGTCTGCACGCTCGTGTTAAATCAGCAGACAGATGTCTGCCGCCCCGGTTTTCCACATTGACTAACAAATTGTCCCGATTTTAAAATTATAATACCATTATACTTGCTTTCAGCGCGTTTCTCAGCTAAGTATCGTTGCTTTAGGGTCTTCCACTTGCTCCGGAGGCTTATCGCGCCATTTTTTTGAAGCGAGCAAATCACGTGACCCCTACCCCTTCTTCTCCGGTCTAAAAAATCGAAAAAAGTGTTTCCATTACGCTTTTGCGATATATACTTCTATATCGAAACTTCAGAAAAACCACCTCATGAGAGTGTAAAAACGTTTTATCGAAATTTGAGAGGTTTTTCGAAATGTAGGTGTTTCCATTAACAATTTTTTATTGTGATATTTAGGTTTTGCGCAATTCTAGGTGTAATAGAAACGCGATTACTCTCTCTCTCTCTCTCTCTCTCTCTCTCACACACACACACACACACACACAGGCACATAATGCGTCTACCTACTGTGTGTGTGTATGTTAGGTCTAATGGTTGGACTCAACCTTGTCATTATTCAGGCCGAGTTCTCTGACATACATTAGCAGTAATGACATTCCGCTGCCACTCATTAGATTAGCATAGATTAGCTACTGAGAGCAAGTGTGTGTGTGTGTGTGTGTGTGTGTGTGTCACAGGGAGCAGGGTAGTAAGTGGTGAGGAACAGACCTATTAGACAGAGCTAACCAGATTACAACACACTTCTAAGTGTTCCAGAACGACCCAGGAGCCGTCAGATACAACGATCCCTCTGTTAAGATCTACTACACACACACACGCACACACACACACACAGAAACACACTCGCACAAAAACTCGCAAACACAGAAACTAAAACACACACACACACAGGGACTACCTGATAGTACACGAACAGCTGTAATCTCTGATCCTCTGATTGCCTGGTGAGATGTGTCAGTTAGCACAGCAGAGCCTGGCCTTGTGACCTCATCTCTCCTTCTCTGTGGAGGGGTCAGAGGTCAGGCGTCAGGAGGTGTCTTTGTGAGGCGATGGGAAGTCGGCCTGATGGAAAAACAAGGACCCTTCTCCCTCTCCCTCTAGCAGGACAAAGACTCGCTGCTGACCCCAGAGGTGTAGAGACACACACGCACACACACGCACACCCACACCCCCCCACACACACACCCACACACATCATGTACACACACATACAGTACACACCCCCCCCCCCCCCCCCACACACACACACACACACTCACAGGGTTCAAACTCACACAGGAGTAATTTGGTTTGTGACCCTAAAAGCTGTTTCTCTCTCCAGCTGAGGAGATCAGCGTGTGTGTGTGTGTATGTGTGTGTGTGTTACATCTCTCTCCAGAGGGAGAGAGAGGGGTCCGTCTTTTTTTCCCCTGGACGACCGTGTCACCAGAATGACTCGTGCGTGCGATACCTCCATTGCAAACAGGGGGTCGGGGATCAGGACAGAGAAATTACTTTTCCTGCTGGGAACATAAAGAGTGCTAGCGAAGGAGAATGTTTTCCATTAGCACTGATAGTGGGTCCCGACAGCTCTGGCTATCTCTCCCTCTCTCTTTGCTCCCTCTACTGTTTACTCTCTCTCTCTCTCTCTCTCTCT
>NC_140235.1:24901785-24909285 GCF_949987555.1 Borostomias antarcticus | reverse complement strand
GTTCCTCCGTCATCCGTGCTCCCTCATCCAGCCATCGGTTGAGTCGTGTGGATTAGAGGGTTCCTATTGGTTCAGTTAGTGTGTGAGGACTGAGGGCTGTCTACAGTAGCGTCGCTAGAACTACACACAGACCTTCAACCCCCCCCCCCCCCCCCCACCCCCCATCGCTGTGGTTACACACCTTGGACACCATCACCCCCATCTGTGACACACACATGGCCAGACCGCGGTCAAAAGCACACGCCGCAAATACCTGAAAGTATTTGAAACATATTTGAGGTTCGCTTGATTCATTTCAAAAGTTCTCCTCTGGGACCGGAGCTGCTCCTCTGGCTCCGCCGTAGTAGGTAAACCAAAACAAACTCACCTCAAAGTATTTGATCGTATTTGCAAATGGTTTTGACCCAGGCCTGGTTCTGGTGACAGTTACTCACTATCTCTGTGTGTTCACCCCGTGGTCGACCACTGTCAAACACCTGGTCTGGTCCACCATGATGTGTGTGTGTATGTGTGTGTGTGTGTGTGCGTACGTGTGTGTGTGTGTGTGTGACCCCTCTCTCACCTCTCATAGTCTCTCATGCTGTTGGATAGCGTGGTGACCGTGTGTCCATCCATCAATGTGTGTGTCCGTCTGTCTGTCTGTGTATGGGACACTAGCTCTCCAGCCCTAACCACTGTTTATGTGTCTCTGTGTTTGTGTGTCTTACGTGTCTGTCGCGTGTGCGTGTTTGATTGTCTGTGTGTGTGTGTGTGTGTGTGTGTGTGTGTGTGCGCGTCTCTTTCACGTGTATGTACGGCTGCCTGACCGTGTGCTTGTGCCTGTCTGTGCTGTGTGTGTACGTGTGCATCTGTGTCCGCGTGCGTGTGTGCGTATGAACATGCGTGTGTGCGCGTGTCCTCCCGCCCCCCCCCCCCTCCCCCCCTCCAGACGAGAACCACACGCTGGCCAGCGAGAGCAACAGCCTGGTGCAGTCGCACGCCCACAGCTACAAGAAGCGCGAGGCGGGCGAGGTTCCCTACCAGACGGGCCAGCTGCACCCCGCCATCCGCGTGGCCGACCTGCTGCAGCACATCACCCAGATGAAGTGCGCCGAGGGCTACGGCTTCAAGGAGGAGTACGAGGTGAGGAGACGGCGCTCATCGTGCTCACACAGATAGAGGGAGGGGGAGAGGGACGGGCGATAAGACAAGGACATGGACATGTCTAGAAAGAAAGAGGGCGGGGGGGGGGCGGTTTACTGAGGCAGGGCGAGTTCGAGAAGAGCGAACGGATCTGCGTTCATCTTCATAGGTCTTCGCCCCGTAATCTGGGGTGCGTGCGTGCGTGTGTGTTCGTGAGGAGGCCCCGCTGTTACTTACCTGTAATGGAATATTTACTGTACTAGACCCCCCCCCCCCCCCGCCTGCACCCTTCAACCGCCCTAGCAGGGATCAATAATGCAGCTGCAGCCCCTGGTTAGGGGGAGGTAGAGGGAGATAGAGAGAGGTAGAGGGAGACAGGGGGAGGTAGAAGGAGATAGGGGGGGGGGGGGTAGAGAGAGGTGGGGGGGGGGTAGAGGGAGACAGGGGGAGGCCAGGGCCTGGGGCTGGTGGGCCACCCTCAGGGCTTTATCCATTATAGATAAACACTTACAGTCTAGCTAGCAGTCAGAAGCACAGGCAGAGAGGTTTACCCACACACACACACACACACACACACATGCACGCCCGCACCCTCTTTCTTACACGCACATGCACAAACTGTCTTTCTCTCTGATACACAATCATCTGAAAGTATGTGTCTTCACTGTTTCTCCCTCCACTTCCCCAGTTTAAGGTATAGAATCACTCTGGTGTGTCTCTGCCTCTGCTACTCCTGGCTGACTGCAGGTCACTGCTGTCAGACATGACCAGTCGATCACCGATCTCACCTGCCCCCCTCTAATCTCTAATCTCTAATCTCTCCCTGATCCATGCATCTTGTTAATCCATACTTTAACTGTGGGACAGATCAACGAGGTAAGACATGCTTCTTGGTCTCAGATGTTTCCAGATGTTTCTAGATCTGTTGTTCGTCATAGATTTCCAGTAGAAACCTCCACAGTAGAACCACAGTAGATCCTCCTCAAGTAGAGAAACACATCGCTAGCTGTCTGTCCTCTAGCTTGTCCCCCCTCTTACTCCGATTGGTTACATGACTGGACTGGAGTGTTGTGATTGGTCGATGTGTTTGTGTGGGTGTGACTGGGTGGCGTCTCTTTCCACATCTCGGCTCTCCTCTCCTCCTCTCTCCCCCTCTCTCTCTTCCGCTCTACCCTGCTCGCCTGCTCTCTCCTCATCTCTCCACTCCCTGGTCTCCTCTCCTCCTCTCTCCACCCTCTCTCTTCTACTCTTCTCTCCTCACCTGATCTCTCCTCATCTCTCAGTCTTTCCCTCTGTGTGTGTGTGTGTGTGTGTGTGTGTGACAGGCTAGCTGTCTGTGTCTCCACTTTAAAGGACAGCTTATAGAAACACGGGCTTAGCCGCTGAGAGAGGAGGGGGTGGAGAGGAAGAGAGAGAGTGCGAGAGACAGGAAGAGGAAGAAAGAGGGAGAGAGGAAGAGGACAGCGAGGTACAGCGAGAAGGTATGAGATGTCAGGGTCTGTCGCGTAGAGCGTGAAGTCTCTATTCGGCCCACGTCACCGGGCTCCAAGAACACCACATCAGGTCCCCTTGTCCTCCGAAGAGGCCACCTGTCATTACGGCTGCGCCTCGTCAATCACAGAGAGAAGGGCTTCTCTGGCTCATCACAGCATTCACACTCCCATTCACCCCGACAGAGAGAGAGAGAGGAAGAGAGAGAGGAGAGACAGAGGGAAGAGGGCTGCAGCTTCCTGAGTTAAAGAGCCACTACTGCTAGCAATCAGGACTAATCAGATCAATTGTCTGTGTCCATGTCTGGTGAAGGGGGTGTGATGGGGGGCGGGGTGGCAGCCAAACTGGATAACAATACATCATTATGACCTATCTCTGTCTCTTCCACTACGGGAGACTGGAGAGGAGAGGAAGAGAAGAGAGAGAGAGAAAAGGAGAAGAGGAGAGGGGGTGGGAGGAGATACGGAGAGACCGGAGGGGAGAGGAGGAGAGGAAGGGAGAGAGGAGAGGAAAGAGAGGAGATGTGAAGAGAGGGGAGAGGAGAGGGAGGTGGAGAGTAGACGGTCTCTCTCTCGGCAGTACTTCCAGACAGCCGAGAGCAGCAATCCTCCAGCCCTCAGCTGTATTTTCATAATTAGTCCTAATTGTGTGGCACAGCGAGATCAGGATGGCAAAACTCCCACTCCCACAATGCATTATTCATGAGGCTCTCGCCAAATGTGCGTGTGTATGTGTGTGTGTGTGGGGGGGGGGGTTCTGGGTGTTTTATCATTTTATTTCATCTTCTGGTACTTCATCTCACTGGAGACTGCTCCTTCAGAAGAGTTCCTGCTACAGTGGAGTAGAGGTGTGCGTGTGTGTGTGTGTGTGTATGTGTGTCTCTGTCTCTCTCATGGCCTGTGTCTCTCTACCCATCTGCCAGTCTCTCTGGAGGACATGTCTGTCTCCACCAGTCTGCTGGTCTCTCTGACTGGAGGCCTTGTCTCTCTCTCTCTCCTGGCCTGTCCCTCTCTGCCTGTCTGCTGGTCTCTCTGGAGGTCTGTTTCTGTCAGGATGGTCAGCCCCTGGGAGTAGAGGCTACGACAACGATGATGATGCTGATGATGATGACGACGATGATGCATGATACACTGGCTGTGTCTCAAACGGCTAAAATGCTACTTATTTAGGCAGCATTCGGAGGCAGGGAGGCCTCAAGTCATGTCCCAATTGAATGTTTAATATGCTGCCTGAGGCGCCTCTGACTGGGCAGATTTTGAAGGCCGCACAAATGTATCCTTCGTTGGTCAAGATATCCCACAATCCCATGCGCCCGCTCCACCAAAAGAGCAATTTTGGAGAGCAATTTCGTCTCCATGACTGTTAATATGTCACTTTATGAAGTTATGTTTTCAGGCGAGAAAGTAACCATGTAGATTCCCAAAATGTGGCCAGTTTATCAAAATAACCCATTTATATATCTGATCTGATGTTTGTTTTCATCTTCTGTAGGCTAACGTTAGCTATAGGCTACGTTAGTTACTGTAGCTACATGTAGATACCTGCGGGTTTTGGACAGAAACATCGGAACAGAGCTTAACAAGTTGTAAAATGATTTGGGGACCAATATCTTTAGCTAGCTACGTAGCTAAAGTAACTAGCTTACTTTATTGTTGTCTTAGCAGTTGTTAAAAGAACAGGATACAAAAAACGAACTTGTTCCTTCAAGCGGACCATTCGTGACTTAATGGCTACAGCTAGTCAAATACTAGGATAACGTATTAGACAAGTATTTATTTGGGAACATGTTAGCTGGCCAGCATAACAACCAGTTTGTTGGCTTTTCGTTTTGACAACTGATAAGTTCTGTTACAAAGGAAACACTTTTTCCAGAATATTTTAGTGATGACTGACCGACAGGTATTTAGCGACATCATGAGGTCGTTACGCATTGCTTCCTTGGAAGTCCGTCTCAATTGTTATAACCTGGCTCTTGGCTATAACAAACCATGTATGATCAAAATAATCAAGAATAATATTAATATAATATAAAGTATACTACTGAAAGCTAAACAATAATCTCATGGGGTATGATAATTAGTGTATCAGTAGTGTAGGTGAGTGTATGCAGTGGAAAGTAGGGTGAGGAGTGTGTTGTATGGTGTAGAATAACCAAACAAAAACAAACCCACAGTAATGTTGCTGGTGGAGAGAGTGAGCTTGTGGCCTGGAACGCCTTTTAAGATGTACAGGACAACCAGGCAGATGTCCCCAACTGTCCTGATTGGGCTCCTGCCCTGCCCACTGGGTAGCCTACCTGCTTGGTTGGAAAACAGAACACAGAGGGTTACCCATAACGGGCCAGAGAGCCATCACAATCCAGACTCCTTTCCAGGCAACTTCAGAGAAAAACTGCCTCCAAAGGATACTGCCTCGCTAGACAGCAAGGCAGCAGGCAGTTGCCTACTGTTTGGGATGCAGCCAGTGTCTCAGCTGTCTGTTCACCAGATGACCTCTTTCTAGATCCTTCTTTTAACAAACTCTTTGCCTCCTTTTTTCCCCTAGAGCAAAAAACAATATAACATGTAAATTACCTGCAGTAGATTAAATTATCTCTCTCTCTCACTCTCTCTCTTTCTCTCTCTCCAGAGTTTTTTCGAGGGTCAGTCAGCTCCATGGGATTCGGCCAAAAAGGATGAGAACAGGATGAAGAACCGCTATGGAAACATCATTGCGTGTATGTACAAACGAACAAACAAACAGGCAGGTTTTGTGTTGGAAGAGTATGTGTGGGTGCGACAACGCACACACACACACGCCCCCCCCGTCATTTCATCCGCCGTACTTCCTGTCCCTGCAAATGAGCAGCCAGCCAATTATAGCCTTGTATCCCGAGTGGCAGCGAATGAGGCTCGGGGGCACGTGTGGCATGGGCGGGGCTGTGATTAGCACCAGTCAGGCTGGGTTTGTGTCACCGTGGTGACAGGACAGGAAGAGGAGAGTGGATAGGAGCCTCCCAGATCAGTTAAATGTTTAATTCATTACTCATGTGATAAACACAATGACATCATACTAGGCTGATGATCACATGTACAGTCATGCTGAGATAAACATCACATTTCTATCACCTACTGTACAGTCACATATATATATAACATGTATCACATACAGAGATGAGAGGTGTAGAGTTAAGTACCTGAGGTCTGTCTGCTGTCCAGTGAGCCAGCGAGGTTTTCTGGTATATTATGTGTGGTCGTGCTGATGTGAGTTATCCTTTAAAACCACCTTCTTCTTTAGCCCATCAGTATTAATGTGATGTTGTTGTTGTTCATTAACAATGTAGTTGTTGTTGTTGTTCTTGTTTAGACGACCACTCCCGTGTGCGCCTGCAGCCTCAGGAGGGAGAGACGACCTCAGACTACATCAACTCCAACTACGTAGACGTGAGTTCTGTGTGTGTGTGTGTGATGATGATGATGATGATAAGGACAGCTTAAGTTTTCCATTGCGTCACCTCTCTCATCTGTGAGTGCTGGGGTGGATCTCTATCACTCCTATATCTCTCCCTCCATCTCTCTCTCTCGCGCTCTCTCTCGCGCTCTCTCTCTCTCTCTCTCTAGGTGTAACACCATTGATCCAGACACCATGTCAGCAGATCTGCCTTTGATTTCCAGTACCAGACTTAAACACGCACACGCATACATATCAGGGGACCGCCGGACCCCCCCCCCCCTCTCTGCCTGTGTGTGTGTTGACAGAGTCAATGTTAGTTCCCCTGGCTCCGCGCCACCCTGCATGTTGATCACTGCTCTTCCCGCCAGCGAACCCCTCCCTCCGCCTGTCTCCATCCCCCCCAATCCCTGTCCTCCTCTGACCCTCCTCTCCTCTATCTCTCCCCCATCCCTCTCTGCCCTCCTCCCCAACTCCCTCTCCTTCTACCCTTCTCCTCCTCCTCCTCTCTTCCACCCGTCTCTACACTTCTGTCACTGCGCCTGGTTTTGCTCAACCGCTTCCCCTCCTCCTCCACCCCTCCTCCCTGTGTCGTCCTCCCCTCCTGCCCCCCCCTCTCTCTCCCTCCTCTCCTCCTCCCAGTCAGCGTGTTCTCCTGCCTCTCGTCAACCTGCTAAAGAGCTCTCTCTTTTCTAACAGCTTTCTGTGTCTCGCCCCCCTTAATGTTTCTTCTGTATATTTGCATACTTAAAAGGTTGTTTCCGTCGACTCGGGGCCTCTTGATTAGGCTGATTAGCAGGAAATGATGTCGAATATGATCCATTAATCCCTGAGCGTTAGTCATCTCGTCTCCGCGCGCGCATTAGCATCTCAGACGAGGACGTTTGTACCCTGCCTTCTCCTCTGAGAGGCTGCTCCACTGTTCCCATGAAGCACGTGAAGTGCATGATGGGGGACTGGGTGTGTGTGTCTGCATAAAGCATTAGTCTAATCATCTATCTGAGAGGACGTGATACGGCTAGAGTACATTACTGAACTCAGTCTGCTCTAGTCAGTTCTAGTCTGCTATAGTCAGTTCTAGTCTGCTCTATTCTGCTCTAGACAGTTCTAGTCAGTTCTAGTCCGCTTTAGTCAGTTCTAGTCTGTTCTAGTCAGTTCTAATCTGCTCTAGTCAGTTGTAGTCTCCTGTAGTCAGTTCTAGTCTGCTGTAGTCAGTTCTACTCTGCTATAGTCAGTTCTAGTCTGCTGTAGTCAGTTCTACTCTGCTATAGTCAATTCTAGTCTGCTGTAGTCAGTTCTACTCTGCTATAGTCAGTTCTAGTCTCCTGTAGTCAGTTCTAGTCTGCTGTAGTCAGTTCTAGTCTGCTGTTGTCTACTGTAGTCAGCTCTAATATGCTGTAGCCAGTTCTAGTAGACTGCAGCTGTGGTCATCAATATAAACTAGAAAGTACATTTCCT
>NC_140235.1:24889285-24891785 GCF_949987555.1 Borostomias antarcticus | reverse complement strand
AGGAAAAATAAACTTAATGACCTGCCGAATGGCGTTCTACCCAAAACATCCTCTCCTCCTCCCCCTCCTCCTCCCTCTCCTCCCTCTCCTCCCCCTCATCCTACCCTCCTCCTCCTCCTACAGCCTACTATGATCTATAGAGAGACAGAGCACCTCCGTGACAGAAACAGCAGATATACTGCACTATCCCAGTAAATTACATGGTACTGTAGTATGAAGTGCTCAAATTGGCCATTCAGCTCTGAACTGGAGCAAGACAAAGGTTGAGCAGATTAGCTATCCGAGTAGCTATCAAAGAGCTATCAGATTAGCTATCAATGAGATTATCCTCTGGTCTCCATCAGAAAGGGTTTATCTGGGTTCTAAAGCGTGTACAGGGTTCTGACGGCTTCTATTGAGCATCTGTAGGCTGTTCTGTTAGAGAAGTCTGATCAATGTGACAGTCAGATAGATTAATCCCTGATGACGTTCTGGAGATGAGTCCACCACTACGCCACCGTTAACACCCACACACACACATACACACACACACAGACACACATTGAGGGGAAGAGAACTGAGCCCATCCCTGCTGTAGTTAGGAAAAACATCCTGGATGCTATCAGTCTTAAACTGTCTTCTGGTCTCTGTATCCTCATACAGAACACACGCGATGTATCATCATTTCAGAGATGCTATCTGGTTTAAATAGTGCGTTCGGGTGGGTCTCTGAGTCCACACACACACACACACACACACACACACACACACCCTCTCAGAGCTGCGGACTCTCAGGAGGAAGTGTGTGTTGAGCTCCAGCGGTGCCAAGGCGAGAGGGGGAGGAGCCAGAACACAGTAATGTTCATATCCATTAAAATGCTATTAAGCCGCCAATTAGAACCAAGCTAATTACCATATTGCTACGGCGACAGCAGGGAAGGGGAGGAGAGGGAGGGAAGCGAGGGATGGCAGAGAGGGGGAAGGGAGGGGCGGATGAGAGGAGACGGAAACAGATGGACAGGAAGAGAGAGAGATGGAGAGATGGATAAACATGACCTGAAGGGAAGATAAGACCGGGAGGGGGTACGAATAAAAAAAAACAGAAAGAAAGAGCGAGTGAAAAAGAGAAAATAGCCCGGGGATCAATATCATTATGTGCGTCCACAAAGGCCAGAGTTGTTCTCTATTGATTTTCAATGGCGAAGCCGGCTACGGAAATAATTATGCCAGTGAATTATAAAGACAAATGCTTTTAAGACCCAGCGCCATGTGTCAGGGATGGGGTCACTTCAATATCCATTCAGGAAGCGAGTGTGTCTGTGTGTGTGTTTGTGTGTGTCTGTGTGTGTGTGTGTGTGAGAGAGAGAGAGAGAGAGAGAGAGAGAGCGATAGAGGGAGAGAGAGAGAGCGATAGAGGGAGAGAGAGAGAGCGATAGAGGGAGAGAGAGAGAGAGGGTGTGTATGTTTGAGAGAGTATGTGTGTGCGCATGCGTGCATTAGTGTGTGTGTGTGTGTGTGTGTGCGTGTGTGTGTGCGTATGTGTGTGTGTGTGTGTGTGTGTGTGTGTGTGTGTGTGTGTGTGTGTGTGTTTGTGTGTGTTGAGAAAAGAGGTAGGCAAGGGGTAGGGGTAGGAAAAGGTCAGATAAGCCAGACTGTTCCCCAGAATCCTCTGTGAGGCACCGGGACCCAGGCGACCCTGCTCCTAATGAGCCCAGGTGCAGTCTGGGTAATGAGGCCAGGGACAGGAAGCTGACCCTGAGGACTTCCTGTTATCTGGGTCAGATCCAAGATGGCCGCCCAGTTGCCAGCTCAGACACTGACACACACATTCCCAACGTGCCACTAAGGGCCATAGGGAGTCTGTTAGGGGCTTTGTGATGATGACTGTCCTGCTTTAAGATTGGCCCTCCGGGCTTCCCTTACTTCTCACAGCATAGCTGAGCACAGCAGAGCAGCGTCTGTTAGCTGTGCGTGTTGGACAGGTCTCTGTTGACCCCTGTCTTCTCTCCTCTCCCTAACACCTTTCTCACTCCGATCTGGGTTCCCGTCTGCCCCCCACAGGTGAAGTGTTGTAAGTACTGGCCAGACGACACCGAGATCTACCGCGACATGAAGGTGACGCTCATCGAGACCCAGCTGCTGTCTGAGTACGTCATCAGGACCTTCGCCGTGGAGAAGGTAAGGGGGAACGTCTGCACACATGCACGCACGTACGCACACACACACACACACACACACACACACACACACACACACACACACACACACACACACACACACAGAGACACACACACAGAGACACACACACATACAAAGCTCTCTCTAGACAAACCTCTGTCTTGAACATTCACCAGCCAGGATGTGACACTAGTTTTAAAATGTCTTCCCATAAGATCTTGACATGTTGAATCTTGAAAAGAGCAATTTGCTGACTGTTCAAAATGTCGTTCTAAAACTGCTTATACAGTAGATCCTTCTCAGCTACCTTAACTTAATATTAATATTCCAGTTCCTCCACCAT
>NC_140235.1:24839285-24884285 GCF_949987555.1 Borostomias antarcticus | reverse complement strand
CAAATTGGACCAATTTGGCTTCAGCTTATTCGGGCCCTGTGAGGAGCCTGCAGAGCCTGGTCTCACCAGAAGGGGGCGCCACCAGAATCCTTCTCTGTTCCCCCGAACACAGACCGTTTTAAAAAAACGAATGGGCCATGCATTCGTCCCCGTCACCATAGAGAGAACCAAAACAGCCCATAATGATACGTACGGCACTTTGGAGCAGGACAGAGTAGAGGACCTCAGTCTGGGTTTGGAGCTGTGGTTGTGGAAGCTATGTGTTCCCGCACTCCTCTCCGCTAGAGTCATGGAGGATATGACTCTTCATCCTGTCTCAGGATCTCTGTGGCGACAAAATACAGAACACACAGTTATGAAGTAAATATGATGGAAAAGTAAATCAGCCAAGGAATCCCTTTTTAATATCTCCTCTCCTTCCTTCTCCTCTTTCTCCTCCTCTCCTCCTCTTCCTCCTCCTCCACTTCCTCTCCTCCTATTTTTCCTCCTCCTCTTCCTCCTGTTCCTCCTCCAGAGTTACAAGCAGCCGTCAGCGTTCATCGTTACCCAGCATCCTTTGCCGAACACAGTGAAGGATTTCTGGAGGCTGGTGCTGGACTACCACTGTACCTCCATAGTCATGCTGAACGATGTGGACCCTGCACAGGTACACACACACACACACGCGCACACACACACACACACACACACACGCACACACACACACACACACACGCACACACACACACACACACAAACACACACATTTGCACGCATGCACACATGCAAACACACACACTCGCACACATGCACACACACACACACGCATACACACACTCGCACGCATGCACACATGCACACACACACGCGCGCGTGCACACTCACGCACACACACATACACACACACAGACACACACATACAAGGGTCGATGAGAAATGCATGTGGTCATTTAAACAAATATATTGTAGAACATGTAGACACTGAAATAACAGACATTTTCTCAGAGTGCCCAGACAGACAGACAGACAGATAAAGATTGATCAATATCTAGATAGATGGCAGCACAGAGGGCTAGGACAGAAGGACAGAGGGATGGAGAGAGAGGGGAAGAGAGGGAGAGAGAGAGGGAGAGAGAGAGGAAGAGAGGGAGGGGGGAGCGACTGCAAAAAGACAGCGAATGCTCCTGCCTGAGGCCCTGTCAAAACAACCAGACATCAAAGCTACAGTAGGCGTGTGGCAGCTTCTCCTTGCTACTCACACACACACACACACGCACACACACACACACACACACACACACACACACACACACACACACACACACACACACACACACACACACAGTACATACAAATGCACACACCCATGCCAACACATATACACACAAACACACACACATACACTGATATGGGGTTCAGACTGTCTGTCTCTCGCTGTCTGAAGGCCAATTTATGACAGGTAAGATAAGTTTGGTAGGACACATCTAAATGTCAGTGTCGATTTTTTAAATGCCTGATTGGAGTGTCGCAGACGTGTCTTGCACCTCCTGGATTTTGTAAGGTCACAGACGCTGTCATAGATAGTCGCATAGCGTGATTGGTTGGCCACACGGAAGCTCCCGAAAAGTGGGGGGGAAAAAAAACAACTTGTATTAATGACCATGAATTGGTCTGCCTGTGTCTGTTTACCATCACAAAACTGGTCAGGTATCTCTATAAACCAGCTCTCATTCTCCTGTCGTGTGTGTGTGTGTGTGTGTGTGTGTGTGTGTGTGTGTGTGTGTGTGTGTGTGTGTGTGTGTGTGTGTGTGTGTGTGTGTGTGTGTGTGTGTGTGTGTGTGTGTGTGTGTGTGTGTGTGTGTGTGTAGCTGTGTCCTCAGTACTGGCCAGAGAATGGCGTCCACCGCCACGGACCAATCCAGGTGGAGTTTGTGTCAGCTGACCTGGAGGAGGACATCATCAGCAGGATATTCCGCATCTACAATGCAGCACGGGTACGACACACACACACACACACACACACACTCATTCACCCTCTCACACACACACATCCAGAAACAAATACGCGTTCTCACCCACACTCACACACACACACACTCATTCACCCTCTCGCACACACATACAGAAACAAATACACGTTCTCACCCACACTCACACACACACACACACACACACACACACTCATTCACCCTCTCACACACACTCATTCACCCACTCACACACACACATACAGAAACAAATACGCGTTCTCACCCACCCACACACACACACACACACACACACACACACACACACACACACACACACACACACACACACTCAATCACCTGCAGCACACACTTGCACACTATCATTCTCTCATCACACACACACACACACACACACACACACACAGACCTTGCTGTTCTCTAACCCCCCCCCTCCCCCTGCCCAGCCTCAGGACGGGTACAGGATGGTGCAGCAGTTCCAGTTCCTGGGCTGGCCCATGTACAGAGACACGCCCGTCTCCAAGCGCTCCTTCCTAAAGCTCATCCACCAGGTGGAGAAGTGGCAGGAGGAGTACGACGGGGGAGAGGGGCGCACCGTGGTGCACTGTCTGTAAGTACACACACGCGCGCGCGCGCGCCCGAAGGCACCATAATCCCATCCCCCATCCCTCATAAGCAGCCCTCTAAATCAGACGTGCGACTTATTCGATCCAACACGGCTGTCGAAAATACCGCGGAGAGGGGGGGAGGGGGGGGGAGTGTGGCGCGTCGCCCAATGGGATGCTCCGAAATGTCAGCCCCTTCACGTTGACAGCGATCAGTCATATGAGCGCCTCCCCCGATGACAGTGTGGTGGTCGTCACGGTGACAGGTGCCTGCAGACAGGACAGACTGACATTTCAACTCCTGACAGACCTGTACAGCTCTGTGCGTAGGGCCAGCTCTGATGTAATTGCACTGGCTCAACAGTAAAGGGCAGCATCAGCCAGCCTCACAGTTGGGATCAGAAGGAGGGTGCCGCCATCTAGGGGTGAACTGAGAGAACTGCACTGAGCAGGCCAAGTTCTATATCAGAGCCTCCATATATATATATATACACATTTACAATCATAACTCTTTCTCTCTCACCCACTCTCCCCCCCTCAGGAATGGCGGCGGGCGTAGCGGCTCGTTTTGTGCCATCAGCATCGTGTGTGAGATGCTGCACCACCAGCGCAGCGTGGACGTGTTCCACGCCGTCAAAACACTGAGGAACAACAAACCCAACATGGTCGACCTACTGGTGAGAACTTCACACACACACATACACACACTCGTCGACACCACAGCTACATGCAGGTTATGCTACATTGTTATTACACAATATGACATTTTAGAGTCTCAAAATAGAAGATTGCACTCTGGCAGACATTCAACTTGACTTCACAAGTTTGAATTGAGAGAGAGAAAAGGAGAAAGGGAGATCGAGAGAAAGAAATAGAGAGAGATGAAGAGAAAGAGAGAGAGACAGACAGATTGCCATTGACATTCGAATAAGGTAAAACTAGCAGCGTGTAGGGAGCGTAGGTGTGGGGCAGGTCAGACCAGATCGTCCTGTAGCTGATGTCATCATTGATCATGTCCTCCCCTCCCCTCCCCTCCCCTCCCCTCCCCTCCCCTCCCCTCCCCTCCTGCCTCCTCACCAGGATCAATACAAGTTCTGCTATGAGGTGGCACTGGAGTACTTGAATTCTGGTTAGCTGGGCTGCAGACTGGAGACTGCTGCCTCCCCCTTGCCTCTCCTCTCCTCACCCCCCCTCCCATAGACTGAGTCTGACCCCGGATGAACGTTACCTGAAGATACCAGGAGGAACTGCTGAGCTCTGCGGCCCAACGCTACGAGGCCGTCTTCTGCCTGACTGAGCGATATGTGTTTGAGGAGGAGGAAGAGGAGGATGAGGAGGAAGAGTGTATCCCGGACGCTTTTGCACTGCCCGATCCGAACTGTGTTATGATGATGACTCCGCAACCCAGAACGCAAACACACACACAAACACACACACCTGCTTTGTGTGTAGATTCAGAGCAAGACGGGTCTGGAGAGAGCTACTGTACCGCACGCACACACACACGCACACACACACACACACACACACACACACACCACCCTCTTGATAGGCCAGACCATGAACCCTCCCCCCTTCTACCCCCCTCCCCCCACCCACCTACACACACACACACACACACACACAGTTCAGCAGAAGCTTGCCTTGTACCACCTGTTTCATGTTTGTACAGACCTCTCTTCCCGCCCTTCCCTCCTGGTCACATGACCCCTCTCATGTCCCTCTCTGTGGGCATGCGATAATGATACAGTATAATGTCAATGTTGATAATGTTTTTATTTTTTATTTTCCATACGTTTTATTTTTTCTCTCTCTGGTTGTTTTTTTTTAAATGATGTTTTTTGTTGATACAAACTATGAAGCAGTAAATGATGACATGTATAGCTGAAGTCAAATTTGGCATTATTAAGAAAAAGAGATGGCGATCTTCAAATGTGTTACTTTGCCATGGCTTTGGTTGCTATGACGAGGCATGCAGAGTAGACAGGGCGAGAGGATGGCGCCGTCCCTCCACGCGCCAGCACTCTGCGCGACGTCCAGTAAGTGGTCGTCTGTTAATATTGTAAATATTCTACGTTCGTCAGATTATTTATTCCTGGAGTGTTTTTGTGAAGCACATCGAGTGACAATCATGTTATTTTGTTTTGGTCATGATGATAAGATTCCTGTTTTGCAAGACTACGTTGCATAATGTTGACCAGGTGTATTGTAAGCCTTTTATTTATCTTGTATGGGAAAAAAAACTACTCAAACTTACAAATACATGCATATCTATAAGTATTCACCTGGGTCCGAGTGGGTTTTATTAAGTGCCTATGACTGTTTTCTCTCTCGGCGTGGGGGTAACCTCGTTCCTCTGCGTGGGGGTAACCTCGTTCCCAGCCTGTCTTGCCCCACCCTGCTACCCAGGTCCTGCAGGTGAGATACTGTGAGGGCGGAGCTTCTCAGAAAGATGCCTAATCTGACCAATCCAAGAACACCAGTGTACTGTGAGTCTGCTAGGATTGTAAACTGCCAAACAGCAGAAAAAAACAAACAAAACAAAAGCAGAAACTGAAATGTCGCTCCTGTCATACCGGAATCTCTTCACCGGAACACTGTAGCAGGGTGAGAATGAATTCAAAGAGTTCCGCCAGACTAGCATTGGGGGCTACTGCAACACTACCAGCTGTGACACATACAGATGATGAAACAAGGTGTGAATGATCCTCTGAATCTCACATTCTAGTTTAGTCACCCTAAAGAGCACGGGTTTTAGCCTGCATATATTGTTTCTGCATCCTTTTTATTCAGTGCAAATTCTCCATTAGGTCATTGAAATAGACATCTAATAAAATGTGTTTCACACTATAGGCACATATTACATTTAGCCTACATTTACAGTTTTTGTCCGACACTTTTATCCGAAGCGAGTTACAATAAGTACATTTGTCTCTAGAGTACGTGAACCTACAGAAAGAGGGGAATATGACTGATTCATTGATTGGTGTAGCTGTGAAGGCATGTGCTCCAAGGATGCTCCAGTCTGGCACTGCGATGTCACTCCTGAGAACGGTCGGATGTTGACGTCTCTGTCTAGCCAATCAACGTCATGTTGTCGTTATTCCTGGACCAATGGCAGCGTGGGAATGGGACTGGAGCCCGCCCTTGTACGAAAGCGTGACGAATCAACGGTGTCCATTGATGAATAATTCAGAGTTCTGCCTCAGGGAGTGACGCAGGGGATGCTGATGCTCGACTACTTTTTCGCTGTAATTGTCTTAGAACAACTAATTATATAAGCGGTCAACGAAAGTTATAGTTTACACTGTGGAATTTGTATCCTGCTCTTATTTCGGTCAGTCTCGCGCGTCGTAAAGCTCTTCCGTATGTCGATATTGATGTGTTATTTCTGCTGCTAGTCGGAAAAAGATGCCGCAGCCCAGATCAAGAAAGATAGCCATTCTGGGGTACAGATCCGTTGGTAAGTTACTTGTAAGCTAGCACTCTGGTGTCATCTAACTATCACCTATCTCTCCGTTTGTGTGCGGGTCGATGGTAATGCATACGGCGGGTTACAGTAGCTAGCTAGCTAGATAACGTTAGCCAGCTACGATGGGCATCGTCTACTGTGTCAGCTTTCTGTCTTTCAACTCTGCCACTGACCTCCTACAGTAGACTAATGTATAGCAGATGGGTCCCGACAGCCCTTATGGTCACGTCAAGTCCGTTTGAGATGGGTAAGAATCGTGGGATGAGGGGGGGGGACTTGTGCTTCAGTTATTTGGACAACTCACTCGATTAAAACTGGGTTATTTAACCAGAATTGTCTGGTCCTGATGCTGCGGCCGCTACATCACGACGCATCTTGGCAGCTCCTCTCTTGAGACAGCGTGGCGGCGGCAGCATGGTAGCTCATTGGGACGGAACCATTCTCCTTCACCTTGGACGACATAGCTATCATTTATCGTTTGTATATCCTGCTATAGTACAACACATATTACACAACCATCTAGAGAGGTGTTTTATTCCAGTGTGAAGTAGTTTGGAGGGTGAGTAAGAGCCTCCTCCCTCTGCTCTTGGCTGTTCCAGACATTAGCCTTCCTCCCTCTCTTCAGACTTGTTCCTGTGATTGAGAATAGACAACCCTCCTCCTTGCTCCTTGTTGTTATAACAACAGAGGGCGGGGCTTCCTGGAGGGGGTGATACAGGTTTGAGGGGGTGACATTAACTAACGATGGTTATGCCTTGTAAGCCCAGTTCTATGAGTGGAGTGAAGCCCCACAGGGATCGCTCCTATTGGCTTGACCAATCGTAGCCAGCTACGCCCACTGAAAAGAAGAAACACACGTACCTGCGGCCAGAGTCAGGTGCACCACATAAAAGGGCCGTGCGAGCGGCGATCTGCCCCCAAAAACTGAAACTTTCAGCGAGCCAAATCACGTAACCATCGCTCGCTCCTATTGGCGTAGGCAAAGCAAAGGGGGCCGAAGCTCAAAGGTAACATGACCACACTGGAGGTTAGCATGAACCCAAGCACCCGCCACACTCAGCCAGCCGAGGGCAGGATAAGGTACGCAGAGGGAGGACTGGACAGGAAGTGGCCCTGCACGGTAACATCAACCGACCAGTCCTCGACCTCATACCCACTAAGGGCCAGAGACGGACCGTCGCTCGCCAAGACAAGTCCCGTCTATGACAACCTCTAGGTATGCCTCTAAGAGGCCAGGGAGGTGGATGACATACCTAAGAGATATTAGCGGACATATGACGACGCCCACGCTGCTGCCGCACATATGTCCGCCGCCGCCCGCTAAACAGGGCCTCCGAAGTCGCTACGCCCCTCGAGGAGGGCGCCCTAACAGCCCCGCCCGGGCAGGGGACATCCCACAGTCTCATAAGACTCCCCGTGAGGTGGAGGAAAGAAAGCTCGCAGCTCTCAAGCCCTGCCTGCTGAATGCGCTCTGAACCACTTTCAGTATGAAAGAAGGGCTTGGGCGGTGTACAGCTGTACTTGCGTCACCTGGGATGACAGCTTTACTTGCGTCACCCGAAAGCATCCAGCCTGTACTGAAAGCGCACGTAAGTCGCTGACCTGCTGGCCCGACGTCAAAGTGAGGAGCAAAGCGGTCTTGACCGAAGTCGTATGAGGGAAGCCTGCTTCAAAGCTGAATGTTTTTGGGAGCAGACCTTTTTTGCGGCGCTCCTGACTCTGATTGGCCACAGGCCGTAGCTGGCTACGATTGGACAAGCCAATACGAGCAAGCCCTGTGAGGCGGAGCTCCACAAAATAAAACTAACATTTATCCCCCCACCCCCACACACACACACACAATCTTAACAGGGAAATCCTCGCTGACGATCCAGTTTGTGGAAGGACAGTTTGTAGATGCCTATGACCCAACCATAGAGAACAGTGAGTATAGAAATGATCTTGTGTGTTTGCACGAGAGTGTGTGTGTGTGTCCTGTGTTGGCAGCAGAGTACAGGGCTGTGAGGAGAGCTGGAAGTTTGTTGTTTCCTCACTCATGCAGGCTCTTTACACACACACACACATACTGTACACACACACACACACTGCCAACCGCCCACGGCAGTTTCATTAGTGTGTAATAGTAGATGGTGAGAGTGAACTGACTGGCAGGAGCAGAGCAGCTCTCAAACACCTCTCTCTCTCTCTCTCTCTCTCTCTCTCTCTCTCTCTCTCTCTGTCTCTCTCTCTCTCACCATAAATCGTATAAATATCGCCCACTTGCACCATTGAAGACCAATGTTGACCAAAAAAAAAAGAACATCACAGTCAGGATTTGAACCCGCACCGTATCGGGCAAACCCCAGTATTACACACACACACACACACACACACACACTTAGACACACACACACTTACTTTGCTGTAGGACACACACCCTGTGCTGTAGGACTGTTTGTGGTATGGTGTATGGTGTATGGTGTATGGTGTATGGTGTGTGTGTGTGTGTGTGTGTGTGTGTGTGTGTGTGTTTGAAGCTGCATTTGAATGTTCTCTCCCCCTCTCATTCCTCCCCCCAGCGTTTACTAAGATGATCACGGTGAATGGTCAGGACTACCACCTGCAGCTAGTGGACACAGCAGGACAGGTACACAGCACTGACCTCTCACAGCACTGACCTCTCTCTACTCTCACAGCACTGACCTCTCTCTCTTTCTCTCTCTCTCTGCCTCTCACATCACTGATCTCTCTCTCTGCTGTCGCAACACTGTTCTCCCTCACTCTCTGCCTCTCACAGTACTGATGTCTCTCTCTGCCTCTCACATCACTGATTCTTTCTTGCTCTCTCTGCCTCTCACAGCATTGCTCTCTCTCTTTCTCTCTCTCTGCCTCTCACATCACTGATCTCTCTCTCGCAAACATGGGATTGGGGGGTGTCAGCAAGGGCAGGGAAGTGGGATTGAGAGACTGGACCGTCAGAACAGACCAGTCACGGGGGCGGCGGGGGGGGGGGGGTTGGATCTGACCAGGGTGTGTCTTCAGGGTCAGTCTACTGCAGCTGTTGGCTGTTGAGCTTGCAGTCCACGTCAGGAAAGAAGCTGTTGTGGAACCACTCCTTCTCGGTCCTGATGCTCAGCCATCTTCCGTCTCTCCGGCGAGATGGTGTGAACAGGTGGTAGCTGGGGTGGCTGGTGTCTTTTGTGATGGAGAAGGCCTTCCTGAAGCAGCTAGGTTGTAGAGATCCTCGATGGCTGGGAGCTCCACACAGATGATCTTCTGCTCCGTCTTCACCACACTCTGGATGGCGTGCATGTCGTGGGCGGTGGTGTTGCCGTACCAGGCTGTGATGCCTCCAGGCAGGATACTCACGATGCGGTAGAAGTTCACAAGTGTTTGTGTGCTCATGCCCCATCTCCGCAGACATCTCTGAAAGTAGAGGCGTTGTGGCCTTCTTTATGATGCCTCAGCGTTGTGTGTCCAGATCAGGTCAGGGGTGTCTTTTTCCTCATCTCCTGAAATCCACAATTCTCTCACAGAAGAGTAGACTGAGTGCTCAAGTAGATTGAAGCAGGTGAACCAATAAAGTGCTCTTTAGCAGGGAGTTGTAATACCATGGAAAAGAAAAAACTAAGGCAGCTCTTCTGGTACAAAATTAAAAAGGCTTTATTCTTGGGCTAGTTCATGATGAACATATAAAATGTCTACATGTTTCGGCCAGGCGGCCTTCGTCAGGGCAGCAATCATCTGCTTTGTCTCGCTAGTGTTCAGGGTCAGGTTGTTGTCTTGACACCATGCTACTAGGTGTGTCAGCTCCTGGAGGAAGGTTGAGTCATTGGGGTTAGATCAGGCCTATCACAGAGATGTCGTCCGCAAACCTTTGCTTGGCTGAGCAGTCGTGGGTGAACGGTGAGTACAGCCTGGGGCCTCAGTCTGACTCGGGTCACATGACTTGGACTTGTATGAGTGAGGTTGGATCAGACTGCTAGTAGTGTGAATGACCTCTCCTACCTAGTGTGTAGTGGGTACGGGTGGAGAGATGTTCCATGGTGATATCTTGATTGTGTCTCTCCAGGATGAATACTCCATATTCCCTCAGACCTACTCCATAGACATCAATGGATACATCCTCATCTACTCCGTTACCTCCTACAAGAGGTAGGACTACAGCTGAAACAGCTCTCTATAACCCCCGTCTCTCTCTTCCTCTCTTCCTCTCTCTCTCTGCTGCTCTCTCTCTGCTCTGCCTTTGCTCTCTCCCTCTGCTCGCTCTCTGTTGCTCTCTCTGCTCTCTCTCTCTCTGTTGCTCTCTCTGCTCTCTCTCTCTGCTCTCTCTGTGTTGCTCTCTCAACTACTCTCTCTGCTTCTCTCTCCCTGCTACTCTCTCTGCTTCTCTCTCCCTGCTACTCTCTCTGCTCTCTCTCTGTTGCTCTCTTGCTCTCTGCTCTCTCCCTCTGCTCTCTCTCTGCTGCTCTCTCTCTCTCTGCTGCTTTCTATCTCTCTGCTCTCTCTGCTGCTCTGTTGGTCTCTCTGCTGCTCTCTCTCTCTGCTGCTCTGTTGGTCTTTCTGCTGCTCTCTCTGCTACTCTGTTGGTCTCTCTGCTGCGCTCCCTGCTCTCTCTCTGCTCTCTTCTCCCAGCAGCACAGCTCACATCCCTTCGGAGTAGGAATGATTACTGTACAGTAGGAGAGGAAGTGTGTGTGTGGGGGGGGGGGAGGAAGGGGGGAGGAGAAGGAGAGAAGCAGTGGCGTGGAGAACCCCCCCCCCTTCCTGCCATATCAGATTGATGTCCTTGTCATTCGAGGGCCAAGCCTTAGCCCACGTACAGTAGTGCTGACCTAGCAGTGTATACTGTATACACACACACGCACGCACATGCACACACACACACACACACACACACACACACACTAGAGAAACTATAAAGTAGCCCTATCAACTGATATCCTGTAAGTCCATGGTACAGTAGAGTAGAGCATATTGAGCTGTGGTCAGCAGGACACATATACTGCAGCCAAGCTGTAGCTGTGCCCTTGATCATCTCCTCCCTGAAATATTGCTCTGACTCAAGGATCAGGTACATAATATGCTGTGTGCTTTGTTTCAAATTCTCACTAATGCTGCTGTTAGCTGCACAGTATATCTGTTGTCCGTATCTGATTGGATGTTAAGACTGAACTGGTCCCTTGTTGTGTGTTGTTGCAGTTTTGAAGTAGTCAAAGTCATCCATGAAAAGCTGCTGGACATGGTTGGTAAAGTCCAGTAAGTACTCCCTTAACCCTGATCCCAGATCTGCCTGATTTCCACTTTCTGTCTGGTACTGTTCTTCTTTTATTCAATCAGTGATTTAGATTAATTAAGCCTCTCTCTCTCTCTGTCTCTGTCTCTGTCTCTGTCTCTGTCTCTGTCTCTGTCTCTGTCTCTGTCTCTGTCTCTGTCTCTGTCTCTGTCTCTGTCTCTCTCTGTCTCTCTCTCTCTCTCTCTCTGTCTCTCTCTCTCTCTCTGTCTCTCTCTCTCTCTCTGTCTCTCTCTCTGTCTCTCTCTGTCTCTGTCTCTCTCTCTCTCTCTGTCTCCCTCTCTTTCCAGAGTTCCTATTATGCTAGTGGGGAACAAGAAAGACTTACACATGGAAAGGTATGCTGCTGTATGTGTGTGCGTGTGTGTGTGTGTGTGCACACGTGCGTGCGTGTGTGTGCTGGGAACCTCTCTGTCCTAACCCTTCTTCACAACTCTGGTCATAAAGACTCATTTTCCCAGCCTCTTCTGCTGTGGGATAGACCCCGTCAGCCAATCGGAAGCTTTGCCAGCCGTGCCTTTCAAATCAAACTGTATTTCCCCAGCAGATGTCTCACGGAGGGGGCGTGAGAAGGGTCACACAGTCGCTCACATCAGAGGGCGGGGCCGGCCCTGGCTGTACTGGTGCTAGCTGTGCCCGTCAGACTGGGCGGGGCGGGGCGGGGTCAGCAGCAGGGTCCGCGCTGGCGCAGGAGCAGCCTGAATACACGATCAGGGTTACAAACTACTCACTACCAGACTCCCATTGTGTTTCACTGCCGTTTGTTTTCGCGTTTGGAAATTCATGGAAGTGAATGCAGCTGACGGCTAACTATGGCTCATTCACTTCCATGTATTTCCAAACGCGAAAACTATGGCAGTGAAAAACAATCGGAGTCTGGTTATGATGAGTTGAGTTTGTAATCCCGATAGTGCATTCAACCGGTTATTTTGACTGTTTTGGTTCTTGAAGTGGTGTTTTTATAGTGAACTTTTAACATTGGAGTCAACAGGCACTTCCGCATTCGTCCCCCCAATTACAGTACAGTACGTCAGACTTGACCAATATGGCGGCTGCGTGAATAAAGCGAATCCAGACTCCTCCCACGTCTCCCAGAGAGGGTGTGTTAGTGTGTTTTTATTTCCTCTGCTCTGGCTGTTTGTCGGAGGACTAAGATAATAACAGTCTTCCTGTGATGTTGTGTTCACAGTGTTATAAGACGATGTGTCTCCCTGGTATACTGTGTCCCCAGGGTGATCAGCTGTGAGGTGAATGGTGTTACTAGCTAACCTGTCCCCCTGGTATAATGTGCCCCCAGGGTGATCAGCTGTGAGGTGAATGGTGTTACTAGCTAACCTGTCCCCCTGGTATAATGTGCCCCCAGGGTGATCAGCTGTGAGGAGGGCAAAGCCCTAGCAGAGTCATGGAACGCTGCCTTTATGGAATCCTCCGCCAAAGAGAACCAGGTGATGATGCGCTTCCTGTCCGGCCAGCCGGAGAAACCATGAGATGTGATGGTGGCATCTTTCCTGCACGGCCAGAGAGAGGGAGAGGGTCCCTAGGGAGAGGATGAGAGAGAGGGAGAGTGAGAGAGAGGGTCCCTAGGGAGAGGATGAGAGAGAGGGAGAGAGAGAGAGAGGGTCCCTAGGGAGAGGATGAGAGAGAGGGGGAGAGAGAGAGAGAGGGTCCCTAGAGAGAGGGAGAGTGAGAGAGAGGGTCCCTAGGGAGAGGATGAGAGAGAGGGGGAGAGAGAGAGAGAGAGGGTCCCTAGAGAGAGGGAGAGTGAGAGAGAGGGTCCCTAGGGAGAGGATGAGAGAGAGGGAGAGAGAGAGGGTCCCTAGGGAGAGGATGAGAGAGAGAGAGAGAGAGGATCCCTAGGGAGAGGATGAGAGAGAGGGAGAGAGAGAGAGAGGGTCCCTAGGGAGAGGATGAGAGAGAGGGAGAGAGAGGGTCCCTAGGGAGAGGATGAGAGAGAGGGAGAGAGAGAGAGAGGGTCCCTAGAGAGAGGATGAGAGAGAGAGGGGGAGAGAGAGAGAGAGAGCGTCCCTAGGGAGAGGATGAGAGTGAGAGAGAGAGAGAGGGAGAGAGAGAGAGAGAGGATGAGAGAGAGAGAGGGTCCCTAGGGAGAGGATGAGAGAGAGAGGGTCCCTAGGGAGAGGATGAGGGAGAGAGAGAGAGAGAGAGAGAGAGGGAGGGTCCCTAGGGAGAGAGGGAGAGAGAGGAGGCGGGCTGCTAATTGAATATCTCAGCTCTGCTTTACACTCTATTATGTCTGCAGTCCCTTGTGGCACACACATACACGTGCACACACACACACACGTGTACACACACACACACACACACACACACACACACCATATTTGTGTTTCTGACTTTTCCTCCTTCTGTGGAGGAGTAGTGCTGGGTGCTGGATAGCACTTTCCATCCCCCACCCTCAACACACACACACACACAGGTGCGCACACTGGTTGACAAATGAAAGTAACACTTCTCTCTGATCCCAGTAGCCAGAATGTCAGTGTTCTGTGGGAGGGAAACACATTGGAATTATGGTAATCATTAGAGCAGGAGTTCAAATTCAAAGAGGTCCAGATAGAGAATATTTCCCGAGGCAAAGGTCCGGAGGGGTGTCCATCGAATTGAAGTGATTTTTTTTGTGTCCTCAAATTCAAATGTTTTTTATTGTTGTTGTTTGGATTCCTTGTATATTCCTATCAATTGATCAGTTGAGTATGTGAACTTGAGTAGGCTATCCTATTTCCTTCGTTGAATGACAGATAATCCTGAAAGCTGGTTTTGGTGTGCTGACATGAGTGAATGAATGTGTCAGGATTCTGCTTGATCCATCATATCGGGGGCGGGGCTCTTATTTTCTGTGCTTTCAGTTCAGGTGTGTTTTGCCCAAGCTGCGTGCTCGTCGTGACGCTTCACATTGACGCTTTTCAATCGCAACGGCCTCTAAACTTATACTGCCCATGGGAAGAATGAAGTGTCTGTCCATTCTTGATTAAAAGCTCTGTTTTCGCTGTCTACTTCTCTCTTTTTAGAGCACGGCATTTGAAATCACTTTCTCCTCCAACTGCTGTCTCTCGTCTCGTCCGCTCTGTGTGTGGCTCACTCGGAATGCATTAATTTGATTGGGCATTGCCTGAGATAATTTACATATTTACAACGCATTCAATGATCTGTGAGTTTCCTGGCTTGCTTAAACTGTGTCGTTAAGCTGCGCCAGTTAAAATAGAAACGCTTCGTCAAAATGTAATGAGTCTTATAATTTATTGCTTATAGGTCTGGGTCTGGATAGGATGGCATCTGGGTCCTGGACTGCGGTCCACCTATTAGTGACCCCTGATCTAGGGGGTTCTAGAGAAAGGGCTCTTGCAAGTTTCTAGGTTGGAAATAGGACAGTATCTAATCAGATAGAAACATGATCACTACTGTTAAGTGATCTAGGGGTCATGTTCTGTTACTATAGCTTCACTGTCCCCCACCCGGGTCATCAAATCGACCCCTGTACGTTAGGGCGTACGTACATGTACTGTACACATATGAGCCGTGATCGCCACAATTCATTTTTCCCATTGTCAATTACATTTTGATTTGTACATAAAAACTATACTTAGTGTCTTAGTAAAAAAAAAGAAGTATATTCTACTCGAGGCCGTCTACTTTCTAAATCCGCAGAGTTCAGAGTTTGAGATGTTTAGTAGCTGTTTTGGTGCTTATTCTTAGTTAGACCCTGTAGAATGCATTGAGCAGATCCACTATGGTGCAGTAACACTATACAGACAGCAGAGGGAGGCATAGACTGAATGAACAGTTAGATTATCATACCATCTTATTGCATGGCCTGTTTTCTTTGTTTATTTTTGAGAAAGTAAAATCACTAGGGGTTCTTTTCATATTAGATATTGTAATCACTGATATTTTAATTCACTATACACTTTCAAATAAATGCTTACATTTTTAAACAATATGCCAGGTCTATAAATCTAAACTAGAAAAGCCCGCTCAACATTCAACCACTGTACATGCTGATGACATGCATCATGGGTGGGGGACGACAGGTTCACTGTGTACTTGTTCTCTCTGTGCACCACTGAAGGGTTAGGCTGCATTATGATGTCATTTCCTCCCCCGTGTGCGCTAACTTCCTGTCTCCTACCAGACGGCGGTGGAGGTGTTCAAGAGGACCATCCTGGAGATTGAGAAGATGGAGGGAGGAGCACCTCAGGGACGGACTTCCTGCTCCCTGATGTAGACCTGACCCCCCTGACCTCTGACCCGCTACCTGGACCCCCTACCCCACCCCAGCCTGGAGCCCCTAACCCCCCTTGCCCCCCCCCCCCCCCCCCCCAATCCTCCATGCCCCCTCCCCCATCCCTGCTTCACCAGTTCAAAGACCACACCAAGAACAGATGGTTAGTTAGCTAGACCTTGATGAAAGCTTCATGTTTCTGAAGACGTGCAGACTGGATGATGGAACGGTAATGACTGCATGTGAGTGATACGTTGTATCCAGGCAGTAGACTACGGGTGTGGCGGATGAGTCCTTAAGGTTCTCTGCCGGGCTTCCCGGAGCTCAGCAGACCCCCTGCAATGGAGCCTGGGCAGCAGGTAGAGGAGGCGGGGAGCAGAGGAGGAGAGAGGGGAGGGAGTGACAGGTAGATCAGGTATGTATCTGTATACTGTAGTGGTAGCGAGAGAGGGGGGGGGTGCTTTCTTCTCTCAAACCTTCAGTAATATATAACGCCGTGTCAAGAGGAGGAGCTACACCCATCCCCGAGGCCCCTCCCCGTGCCCAGCCATTACCCCCCCCCCCTCCCGCTAACCCCCTGCCCCCTCCACAGCCCTCGACACTGGGACATCCTTCTACTTGAAAGTGGCTGACTGGCTGTTGACTCCCTCCTGCGAAAGAAAGAAAACTGAACTTTTAATTATCAACTTTTTTTTTATTTTTGAGATAATTATTTAGTTTTTTTCATTCTTGTGCATTTTTTAAATTGGTTTTGTTTTTTTCCTGGAAGGACAAAGGAGGAGCTACCACTGTTGACGACACATCCTACTGTAGCTGTAGACCACAGCAGCCTCTCCCCTTCCCCCCTGCCCCCCCCCCGCCCCCCCCCCGCCCCGCTGTCCCCCTGACCCTGCTCTACAGAGAGGTCTACCAGTGTGTGAGCCTTACTGACCCCCCCAGTACAAGCCCGTCCACATCTCTTTTCTACCAGACCTCCCCCTGGCATGGAATGGCCTGGTCTGGTCAGGTCTGCCCCAGCCCGGAAAGAGTTTGTATATTGTATTTCTTTAAAAATAAAAAAAGAAACTGTTATATTGTTAACTCTTCCTGGACGGATTGCTCCTCCGTTCGCTGGGGCGGTGAATGTCGGCTGTCCTGATTCACGGTTGTTTTCATTAAAGCGGCTTATTGTTTCACTACAGCTTGTTTTTACTGTGGTTCCTCTGGAGGCGGGGCCAGGACGGTGGGAGGAGGAGTAGGAGGAGGAGGATGAGGAGGAGGAGGAGGAGGAGTGTGTTCGTATATATGAGTGAAGAGATGAGATGAGGACATGTGGACGTCTGACTGGCCAGTGGGGGCGGACAGGTGGTGGTAGAGACGGCGAATCTCCGGTCTGGAAAGATGGTGGGAGAGAGGTGGGGATAGCCAGATAAACGCCACGGACTGTAGTATGGTCTTGATCAGGCAGAGAGAAAGGTTTATTACCAATGAAATATGATTCTACTATATAGGTTGAGAGATGGAAGAGGGTTAATGGAGACGGAGAGTAAAGTTTTGGCCCAGCAGACCTCTTTATCGGTCTAATGGATGAGTTTTTCCCCTGAGTGGACGAGACACCAGGCTGAGACCATCTCTGGGCACACAGCACTCATCCAAAACCATAATGCACTGCAGCATGACACATGAAACCTGCTCTAATGTTCCCTGTGCCGCTGGTCTCTACTGTCTCTCCTCCTGTGCAGCTGGTCTCTCCTCTGCTCTCTTTCTCCTCCTGTACAGCTGGTCTCCTCTCTGCTCTCTCTCCTCCTGACAGTCGGTCTCTGCTCTCTCTCCTCCTGTGCAGCTGGTCTCTCCACCTGTACATCTGGTCTCTGCTCTCTCTCTTCCTGTACAGCTGGTCTCTCCACCTGTACATCTGGTCTCTGCTCTCTCTCCTCCTGTACAGCTGGTCTCTCCACCTGTACATCTGGTCTCTGCTCTCTCTCTTCCTGTACAGCTGGTCTCTCCATCTGTACATCTGGTCTCTGCTCTCTCTCTTCCTGTACAGCTGGTCTCTCCATCTGTACATCTGGTCTCTGCTCTCTCTCTTCCTGTACAGCTGGTCTCTCCATCTGTACATCTGGTCTCTGCTCTCTCTCTTCCTGTACAGCTGGTCTCTCCATCTGTACATCTGGTCTCTGCTCTCTCTCTTCCTGTACAGCTGGTCTCTGCTCTCTCTCCACCTGTACAGCTGGTCTCTGCTCTCTCTCTTCCTGTACAGCTGGTCTCTGCTCTCTCTCCTCCTGTACAGCTGGTCTCTGCTCTCTCTCCTCCTGTACAGCTGGTCTCTCCTCTCCTCCAGGACTCTGGATACTACAGAGGCCCCACAGTTCTCAAGGTGAAAGCGTTTCTCAATCCCATTATGGGTCCGGTGTGGTGTGTAGATCGATAAGTGCTCCTCCAGGGGAACTGCTGTGGCTCAGCCGTTCTTGCTTACAGAATGTGACGTACACGGTAGAAAGACCACCAGACTCTCCACAGAGGACTTTAATCATGAGATGAGCATCGCAGTCTACTTTAAAGTGATATTTCACTGAATGGAATGTTGTGATGTTCTACATGTGTGTTTAGACAAGGCTGTGTGTGTGTGTGTGTGTGTGTGTGTGTGTGTGTGTGTGTGTGTGTGTGTGTGTGTGTGTGTGTGGACAATAACCCAGGCCATGACATAAGTGGAGAGAGGTCAGAAACAGACCAGCTACTCCAATGCTCTGAGAGGGCCTTCCACCTGGTTTCCATGGTTATAGCACGCACCCACACACATACACACACCAAGCCCTGGCCTATGACATGCCGCTATGTATTCATCCATCCATCAAAACCACAAGAGAAACCCAGCATGTGTCCACCCCCACCCCCCATCTACAAACGCCCATCCCAGCAGATTCCATTGTCCCGGTCAGGCTGTGTGCTCCACAGGCCAAAGTCCAGAATCAGCACAGCCGGCCTGAAGGGAATCTGCCCACCCAGCAGAGCTGTAAGCCCCCCCATTGTGGAGGCTTTGTGCCGCCGGCCTCGCGATAGCGCCGCGCACGCCCCCGCCCATATATATTGGGGTGTCCAACTTTTTTACTGTTACACTTTCATACTTGTGGTCAGGTTGGACAGCATCCAGTGGAAAATGTCGCAATACAGTGGAAAGGTGAGTGGGTCTACCTGGGAGCACACGCACGCACAGGGGATGGGGGAGGGGCCAGCAGCACACCTGTCACCCGTGGGGGCTATCACCCAGGCAGTCAGTATCACCTGCACACCGACGGTGGAGAGGAAGATGAGAGATGGGAGAGAGAGGAGAGAGAGACAACAGGAGAGGAGAGAAGTGAAAGAGAGGAGACGTGAAAGAGAGAGGAGAGAGAGTGTGAAAGTCAGTATGTATCTAGTCTGACTTATATTATAGCCATACAACTTTACTCGGGGTAAGACTAGAATAGTTGAGTTGATCCCTGCCAGGTTTGGAGGTTAAAGGTCATAAATGGCTCCATCTGTTCGCCCGAGCTGGCCATGAAGCAGAGAGACGATGTGTAGTGAGAGAGGAGAGTGACGAGGCTCAGACTGTCTGATGGAGAGATTTACTGGCGCTGCTGAAGGCTTCTTACAAGTCTGACAGCTGATGTTTAGTATCAAAAGGTTTTTGTTAAGAGCCTTTAGAGAGCAAATATGTGTGTGTTGACAGTGAGAGGTTTATATTGCCTGAGAGATGAGAAGAGATGGGAAGGGATTCTATGGTTGTAACGACTGTTGAGTGGTTAGGCACCTCTCTGGATAGACACCTGACTGATGGTCAGTGCCACACTTGCATATAACACATAAAGGCTATATCTGTCACTGCCTTCTCATGTAGCGTGTGTGTGTGTGTGTGTGTGTGTGTGTGTGTGTGTGTGTGTGTGTGTGTGTGTGTGTGTGTGTGTGAGATTGTTTAGGTGGTTTGGTCGGCTGTGGCTCAGGAGGTAGGGCAGGTCGTCCAATGATTGTAGAGTCGGCGGTTCGAATCCCGCCTCCTCCTGTCCACATGTTGAAGTGTCCTTGGCCAAGACACTGAACCCCATATTGCTCCCAATGAGCAGGCTGGCACCTTGCACGGCAGCTGCCGCCACTGGTGTGTGTGTGAATGGGTGAATGAGAGGCCATTGTAAAGCACTTTGGATAAAAGCGCTATATAAGAGCAGGCCATTTACTGTGTGTGTGTGTGTGTGTGTGTGTGTGTGTGTGCGCGCGCATTCTTGCATTACAGTAATACCTATATGTAACCCCGCCCCCTCCCCTGCCCCAGATCACATTCTACGAGGGGAGATGTTTCACCGGCAGGAAGCTGGAGGTCAGAGGTGACTGTGACAACTTCCAGGACCGTGGCTTCATGAACCGCGTGAACTCCATCCGCGTGGAGAGCGGTGCCTTCATCTGCTACGACCACCCCGACTTCAAGGGCCAGCAGTACATCCTGGAGCACGGAGAGTACCCCGAATTCCAGCGCTGGAACTCCCACAACGACCACATGGGCTCCTGCAAGCCTATCAGGATGGTGAGAGAGAGAGAGAGAGAGAGAGAGAGAGAGAGAGAGAGAGAGAGAGAGAGAGGGGGTGTGGGGCAGAGTGCTTCACAACACAATACAAATTGAATAAAATATAGTAAAAAGGCCACAATACATAAAATAAAATACATAAAAACGATACATAATTAGTAAGCATAGCAAAAAAACGAAACTGAGTGTAAAAGAGACAAACACACTAAAGCAAGACTAACAAGTTGTTTATAGAGCTTTTATAACCGTTTCGCCCCCCCCCCCTCAAGCTCTCTGGTCGGCTATTCCAGAGGCTGGGGGCATAAAAACTGCTTCTCCGTATTTCATAGTCCCTGGGCCTTGGAGGAGCTGGAGTTCTAGAACAGGGAAGAATGTGAAGCCACCTCATAACTGTCACACACGGATTCCTGTAACATTACAAATAACCCTGTGTTCTGCCTCCACCCCTCCAGCACGGAGAGCACTACAGAATGGAGCTGTTCGAGGGGTGCAACTACTCCGGTCAGTGTGTGGAGATCTGCGACGACTGCCCCTTCCTGCAGAGTCGCGGCTTCTCCAAGAACTGCATCAACTCCATCAGGGTCTACGGAGACGGAGCGTGAGTACACACACACACACACACACACACACACACACACACACACACACACAGGTCTGCAGGCCTGGCCTGTCATTCTTGAACTCTCCTAATCATTCAAACTGTAGCCTATCTGCCATGTTGCTGTGGTGAAAGCAACCGTGTGTGTGTGTGTTCTCCTCCCCAGCTGGGTGATGTATGAGGAGCCTAATTTCCGTGGTCGTATGTACATCGTGGAGAGAGGAAACTACTGCAGCCACAATGAGTGGCAGGCCCAGAATCCCAACATCCAGTCCATCCGCAGGGTCGTCAACTACTTCTAACCTCTGACCCCTCGAAGCCCCCCTGATCCTCCGGCACAGACTGTGACTTTTACCAACTCAGATGTAAAATAAAAACACCAAGAAAAAAAAAAACATGCATTTTTATCAAACACTCCTGTGTCCATTTTATGTGAGTGGGAGAGGATTGTGGGAGTTTGGGTTTTCAACACACAGTTCTGACTACATTTAGAGCAAAGGGCTGTTCCAGAAAACAGGGTCAGTAAGATAAACAGCTAAAATAGGCATGAAACTCTCATTTAGACTACTGACATTACATTACAGTCATTTAGCAGACGCTTTTATCCAAAGCGACTAACAATAATTGCATTTAACGTAGGAAAAGCTAATGTACTACTACTTGCCAGAACTCACAAGTGCACATTCTTTCTAAAACAAGTGACCAAGAGCATAATCTAGTGCTGGCTGACATGGACTTTGCAAGTGTCATTCAATTGTGGTGCAAACAAATGCTCATACGCACACACAAACTTTTATATTTATTTTATTTAACCTTTATTTAACCAGGCAAAGCCATTAAGAACAATTTCTTATTTACAATAGCGGCCTGACAAAAGGCAAAGCCTCTTGAGGAAAGGAGGGGCTGGGTCTAAGAACAGACAAACACACAATTCAGATATGAACCAAATGAGTCTTTTATTAAAAGTGATAACAAGGTTTTACAAATGAAATATCCAGGACTCTGAACCTAAAGGTAACATGAACTATATGGCACTAGTGTTCATCAGTTAACAATCAGACTCTGAGACAGAAACAGAAAACTCCAACGTCCATGAAAACCACAACTGAAATCTCTTTCCGTCATTAAAATGACATTAACACAACATTCAATATTAATTAAAAATCTTTAAATAAAATAATTATTTAATTAAATCCTAACGGATCACAAAAACATAATCAGGACAGGTGCATGGAGAAATCAGAGCTGGACAAACACAGAACAGATGAACACTGAACATCCTTTGAACAGAGTGGCCCCACCACTGGGGCCTGTCTGGATACTCTGAACACACAGCTTTCATTCTTTCCTAGAGGAAACCACTGATCTGACATGACTGGATTGGCAATAGCTGTGTAAAGCACATGCTGTCACCCATCCAGTCATGTTAAATCAGAGATCACCTCCAGGAAGAAAGGAAGACTTAAGGAGGGAAGGGGGGAGGAGGTATGGAGGGAAGGAAGGAAGGAAGGGAGGAATCAGTTAAGGAGGGAAGGAAGGAAGGATGGAACAAAGGAAGGAAGGGTACATATTTCAGAGTATTCAAACAGAGTGGGGGTTTATCTTAATCAGCATGTTCAGCCTCATTGATAAACATCACCCTACATTCACTAACTCATCTCTGACATCGTCTGGCCTGTTGAACATGATCCACCACTTTGTAGAACCAGACCAAGATAGGACAAGATAGATTATTGCCCGTGGGTGTCAAACCTTCTGTGTGTGCGTGTGTGTGTGTGCGTGTGTGTGTATGTATGTGTGTGTGCCTGCGTTCATCTGTGGCTCCGGTGTAGGTAGGACTTCATCTGCGCTATGAGCTCCGTCTCCTGCTCCAAGGTGACGTCCAGGTAGTCCTCCTCGTGACGAGGGATGTCATCCAGAACCTCCTTTACCAGGTCCACGTCCATGGGGTCCTCTGACACACTCACCGAACCTGCGCACACACACGCACACACACCACACAGAAGCTGTTAAGTCTTACAATAGGCAGCTAGAGCAGGTAGAATGTATGTGTAATAGGTGTGTGTGTCGGCGGGTGTATGCGTTTGTGTGTATGTGTAACAGGTGTGAGTGTGGTAGCTGTGTGTGTGCATGCACGTGTGTGTGTGTGTGTGTGTACGAGTGTGTGTGTCTGTGTGACGTGTGTGTGTGCAGACCTGCAGAGTCTGTGGAGGTGCTGGGCTCCTCGGAGTGAGAGGAGGGGGGAGAGGAGGGGGAGGTGGGGGAGGTGGGGGAGAGCAGCTCGGGGGGGAGTACCCCTCCGTGGTCCAGGAGGAGCTGTGTGGCGGCGGGCACGTCTCCCGCCATCATCCTCAGGGCCGCCTCCGATGCCTCCCTCCCGAACCCCAGGTACTGCAGCTGGGACGACAGAAACGCAATCTGCACTTATTTGTACAGAATGTGTAATCATTTCTTTGGTATTATTTGACTTATTTTATTGTCATGCCGATAAAACTTCACATGGAAATGTGATGAAGACTGTTGGGTCTGACCGGGACTCCACAGACACCATCACCATGACGATACAGGGTGGAAGGGGAGGAGTTACCTGGTCCACCAGGTCTTGACCGACAGGCTCCTCTGTGTTGTTATTGGTTGAGAGAGGAAACTGGGCAGAGTCTAGGAGAATCTGTAGCAGGACAGAATGAGCGATATTCAGCCAGTAACAGAGTCAGAGAGTCGAGTCAGAGAGAGTAGAGTCAGAGACAGTAGAGTCAGAGACAGTAGAGTGAGAGAGTAGAGTCAGAGACAGTAGAGTGTGAGAGAGAGTGAGAGAGTAGTCAGAGAAAGTCAGGAACAGTAGAGTCAGAGACAGTAGAGTGTGAGAGACAATAGTCAGGAACAGTAGAGTGAGACAGTAGAGTCAGAAACAAACAGTCAATTAAAAGCCAGTAAAGCTGATTACAGTCAAGTCAATAGAACCCGTAGTCATCCGTTAATTAGAAATGCAATAGAAAGCCAGACGATTACAAACCAATAGAGTACAGTAGAAAGTCAGTAGAGTCCAGAGCGTGGTCTCACCCCGTAGGCCTTGTCTACGTCTCCGTTGGCCTGGTGCAGAGCTCTGGCTGCGTCTCTCTTAGAATAACCCAGATCTCTCAGAGAAGAGATACCCTCCGTCCTCATCCTGCGCTTCTCCCTCTCTCTGCTCTTCATCTCCTCACGCTCCTGGGGGGAGACGCAATCACACACACACACACACACACACACACACACACACACACACACACACAGTAGTCAGACCAATGGTGGAGTAGGAGGAAGATAGGATGATGGAAGAGGAGGAGAAGAAGGAGGAAGAGGAGGAGGAAGAGTGGGAGAAGGAGGAAGAAGAGGGGGCCCGAGGGGGAGCAGAGCAGGGGAGAGCTGAGGACTCGCAGTAGGAGGAGAGAGAGGTCTGCTCCACCTGTCTCCTGTTGGCGATGTGAATGGCGGCCTCGTTGGCGTTGCCGTGGCAGGCTCTGAGGCCCAGGCGTGCCTCGCGCTCTGAGAATCCCAGAGTCAGCAGCTCCGTCATCAGAGCTGGGTCCGTCACCAGACTCCTGGACAGGTCCTCCGCCTGGAGATGACACACCTGTTACTACAACACTACTAGCGCATTGTGTTGCCTCTGGGTATGAAATGCGCTATACAAATAATTCTTTGATTGATTGATTGATTGACTACTACCATACCACACTTCCGCCATCATGCCTGGAGCGGTCCTCCACCTTTTACAACAACCCAGTGTTGCCTGCAGTGTTACCTTAGTACTAATGTTTGTACTAGTAGTAGTAGTCTTAGTAGTAGTGTTAAGTATCACCTGCAGTAGTTTCTGGGCAGCCTGAACCTCATTGCCATCCAGGTAGGCCAGCAGACTCTGCAGCAGGTAGAGCCTCAAGAACAACACATCCTCTCTCCCTGTGTTACCCTGGACACACACACACACACGCACGCGCACACGCGCACACACACGCACGCACGCACACACACACGCACACACGCACACACAGTCAATTTATGATGTGAGAGGGACTGAATCATTATTCCTCATACTTAACTGTCAATGTTTGATGTGGATGTACGTAACCACAGATACTCGGGTACATGGCGAATGTGAGGGTGAGAGCGAGGTCTCTCCAGACCTTGATCTTCAGCAGTCTCTGCTGCTGCTCTCCGTAGCACGTGAGGAAGCAGTCCTCGGCCTTCTGCAGCCGCTGCTTCCCATCGTCCAGGCAGGACAGGGCCTCCAGAGCTCTATAGCACCACACGATGTCCAGCTGCAGTACTGCATAGTTGTCCACCGTCCCCAGCAGGGTCGAGCCACACTGACTAGAGATGGAGAGAGAGAGGGAGGGAGGGAAGGAGGGGAGAACACACAAAAAAAAGGGACTTGGCTGGTATTCATCTCCAAACATACCCCAGTCAATCAATCAATCAATCAATCAATCAATCAATCAATCAACCAATCAAGCCACCACTTACCCAAACTGGTTATCCGCCTGCAGCAGGTGGCAGACAGCATCATCATACTGCTTCCTCTTCATCAAGGCTCTGCCCTTCTCATGGAAACCCATAGCCAATATCAGAGCCTACACACACACACACACACACACACACACACACACACACACACGGAAAGCGGGGGGATTTAAAGGGACATTACACCCACTATCGACATTCCTCGTTCTGACTCGCAGACACACCTGTCCGCTGCCATCGTCATCATTGTCGTCGTGTGTGACGATCTGTGTGAGTGTATGGGAACGTGTGTGTACCTTCTTCTCGCTGTGAGGGATGGGGAGAGCGTTGCCCTTCTGGTCTGCTATCTCCAGGAAGGGAGTGGTCTCTGGGTCCTCACTACCATCTGAGGACAGTAGACCACCACACGACATCAGACCACCATTCGACATCAGACCACCACTCGACATCAGACCACCACTCGACATCAGACCACCACTCGACATCAGACCACCACTCGACATCAGAATCAACTGCAGCGAGCTTATGGTCCACACAGGAATCGAGCCCACAAATCCAGACAACCAACATCACCTCGTAATTAATAATTAATTAATTAATAAGGATTTAGCATTATGAATACATGAGGAGCACTTCCTTTATCTCGCCTCTCTCTCTGAGACCCTACGGAATTCTGGTTCTACTTTAGGTGCACTTGTTTCGATCCCCCCTCTCTTTGAGGGGACCTAACAGGAGACCTACTTCAGGGGCATTTGTTTTGTCTCGTCTCACCTCTCTCTGAGAGGATCTGGAAGCCCTTCTGGGTCCTCTGGACACTCTGGGTCTGAGTCTTCCTCTTCTCCTCCTCTTCAGCCATCTGCTTCTTCCTCTCGGGCTCGCTGACCTTCAGCACCATGATCTTACTGTTGTTCTTCACATTCTGCTCATCCAGACGCTTGTCTGGGGGTGGGGTGTGTGTGTTTGTGTGTGTAAAAAAAGAGAGTTAGAATTTCCTCTTCTCCTTGGGCGAGTTAAGCGTGTGCGTCTGAATGGACCTCACCGGGAGGCAGCGTCTTCCCATTCAAGATCAGCTTGATGTGTTTGAGCCCGTACTGCTCAGCAATCCTGCACAGTGGGGATGAGAGCGTGCATGAGACGTACCGTACATTCCTAGGCTGCTCTGGAGAGAGAGGTGACCGAGATCTCAGGCATGATATAGACCTGTAGTCCTACTCACCTGTCCATCACATGCTGGACTACAACATCCAGTCTGCTCGCCAGGTAGCTCTTCTTTTTGTTATCCTGAGACAACCAGGAGAAACATCAGAGCCAAGTGAAACATCAGAATACAACAGGTTAGCAACTGAACTCACTAAAACACAAAAAAATACAAAAATGTCTCCTTCTCTCTCTCCCACCTTCCTGCAGTCCTTGGGTAGCAGTAGCTCCAGTGTAGCAACGCAGGTCTCTCTGTAGGTCCTGTTGCCCTCGCCTCGCTTCACCGCCTGGCTCCTGATGCTCTCCAGAGCCTCCACGACCTCCTCCGCCGGGAAACACACCACCGTGGCGTACCGCTCCGCTAGCTCCTGCAACACGGGCACAAGTAAGTACGCACACACACACAGTGAGCCTAGCCAGCTAACCATAGCTATAGCTGACACACACAAAGGGGTTTCAATGCGACATCATCGTGGCCCATCTCAGCGGTAGATTCTGGATGGCTAGCGTACTAGTGAGCTGTTACTTTTCGCTAACGTTACCTTCATAGGCTGTAGTTCAGGTTGGCTGTCCTCGGCCGTGTACGGCGGGTTCCACAGTTGGATCCTGTCCTGCTTCAGAAGGTTGACCAGCTTCGCCTGGATGTGCTGCTCCGCCATTCTCCAAGCTGAGATGGAAAAGAGAAGAGAAGTGAAAGTTAAGACAAGAGGGGGATTCCGCAGCTGCTGCTGATAACGGTGGGGAACGTCCCGACTACACTGACCCTAGACGCTAGGCTACGTGTTTTGACCCGTTATATTCTAGCTATGCATAACGTACAACTGCTGACAGTTGCCGTTTTAGCAAGCAAGCGGTATATTAATACAGACAAAGCGATTGATTTCAAATATGTCACCTTTTATAAAGTATTTGTGGCAGAAGACTGCCTACCTTTGTTTGAAGACAGTGCGTGGTCTGAAATGGTTGTTTTTGTTGCATCGACTTCCGTAGTACGGCGTCCTGCAAGGAACAATCTTCTTTCCACTGGACAGCTGCGACGTCCACTTTGTTCACTTCACTTAGCTAATGTTAATCAGTGTTGTTACAACCCAAACCAATAATGATTCAATGTTTAAATTCTCTCTTTGTGTATTTTTGTACTGTACACAACCTCAGAACTATGTTAAGCTACTTGACTAGGCTAATCATGGGCATTGTTTCAACCCAAGAACATAATCCTATTGACAACTCAATCACTACTTTGCACCTGCTAGAACAATGCACTGAAACTAAACTATAACTCTACACACCTCTATCCAAATGTTTGTAGTCAGGGTAAGAGGACTTGGTTACTTTGCTGAACAAGACTGTTGAGTCAGACAACTTAGGCTTCGGTATGCATACCATCATCTCAATTTCATTCTGCTCAAGGAGGAAGCAGTCTGGTGATGACCTACTTTAGCTAGCCCAAGGTAGGACATAGGATAATGCAAATAAGACACAGAATCAGGAACTATTATGTTGCATAAAATAATAAGTGAAGTACGTCAAAAAAGAGCACAATGCCTTATATTTACATGCAGCAGTGTTCATGTGAAAGTTTAATATAGTGCTGAAGGGTTAGTGATATCATTAACAATAGGGAAACCTAGAGACACACACAGACACACACACATCCATGATTCTTCTCTTAGGTCCAGTCCAGTCTTCGTCTCAGGGGACGGGTAGTTTTGAAACACAGAGTAACCAGGAACTGAGGGTTGTGGTTGTAGCCTACTGTTAATGTCTGTTTGAGTCAGGTTCAATTAGATTAAACTCTCACATAGTCATAAGAGACGACCAGCTCTGTAATTGGTCTTATTTGAATAGTATTAATCTCAAGCAGTACTGTAGAATGCAATACATACAGTAAGATGCTCTATTTCACAGTATGGTACACCACTGTGGCTGTAGGACTACTCTGCTGTGGAAATCCATGTGTTGTGGAGCTCCTGGTGGGCTGGGAGGAGGAATACATGCCCAGCCTCCGGGCGGCCTCAGACTTCCTCAGAGTCTTCCTTCGTGGGAAGGGGTAGTGGTGAGGGGTGGAGGAGGAGGGAGAAGAGGGCTGGTGGTGGTTGAGCCCCCCAAAGCTCAGCTGCCTGGACAGAGCAGAGAACTTCCTGTTAGACTCGGCGGACATCGTGCCGTCAAGCTCCTCAAAAGACCCAGAGGTGGTGGAGGCCCACGAGGGGGTACGCTCTCCGGCCGAGCCCCGAGAACAGCTCTCTGACAGGGAGGGAAACTTGGAGGAGCAGGGGGCGGAGGAGGAGGCTCCAATGGTGGTGGTGTGGAAGTCAGGGGGGTGAGGCGGGGTGACAACGTTGGCCAGGCAGGTGCGTCGGTGCATGCCCAGGTGAGTCCTCCAAGGGCTTCTGTCCGGGTGGGGGGAGGCCAGGTGGGGGTCTGCGGGTGGGAGGGTCACCTGGTCCTCAGACACCTGGCTCTCAGGTGAGCCCGTCCTCGACTGGCACACTGGGACCAGGCGGAACAGGGACCCTCCTCCACCTGGCTCCTCTGCAGTATCTGGAGCTGTGGAGGGGGGGGGGGGGGGGGTAAGTAAGTAAGTAAATTTTTATTTATACAGCACTTCTCACAGAGAGGACTCGCACCGCACTTCACAAATGCCTACAAAGAATCAACAAAAATAAACACAGGAAACAGGACAACAATGTTTTGCAATGTTTCTTAGGTGGAAAAAACATGTACAGGTCAGGTCAGGGACTTGATGTGCTTGTCAAGGTGCATAGCCTGATCAAAAATGACGCCGAGATTTCTCAGGTTCGAGCGGACATTACAGTTGAGGGACCCAATACAGGCCACCTTAGAAGCAGTCAGCAGCAACAATTAGAACTTCAGTTTTGTCAGCATTTACTTGGAGAGTTGCTGGCCATCCAGTCCTTAATAGCAGACAAACAAATCATGCAATACATAGGAAAAGTACAATTGAATATCGTCTGCCTAACAATGGTATGACATGCCTTCAGATTTGGGCGTGGGCGTGGGGTGGGGTGAGGGCTGTCAAAACTGAACTTTGATTATTTTACAAACTCTCAACAGAACTTCTTATTTTAACATTATAAGAGCCGGTGTAGCAAAACAACAAGCAGTTTTTGAACGTGTAGCCTAGTGTAGGCTACGCAGCTTGTAATTGTACGCCGCGACATCAAACTATCGGAAACAACTGAGGAAGTTGTGCACAAAGTTCCAAAATAAACTTCCGCGAACAACTTAGTATTTCATTGACAGTGAATTTACCTTGTCTGAATAAAACCACCTGCGTTTCGCGCTTGTGTTTCTCTTTAGTCCACCTGTACTGCTCCCTCAGCAGCGCGACGTCCATCCTGCTCTGCTCCGCCTCATCCACCAGCAGACTCACATCCGCCCCGGTCGGTTCCCAGGAACACATCGAGTTTGAGCAGCAGCAGGACAACATCCTCTTTGCAATCTCAGTTGGGATTTTATTTCCCCTCAATCAAAATATTATAGCCGCAGCACTGTGGTTGATAAGACAGCAGTCTGCTGAGTAGGCTAATGTAGGCCTCTTCAGTACGCTGTCTATAACCGCTCCCGCTCTGTTTGCAGTGTGGCTGAATGCTGTGCAAATACTGGAAGACAACTGAAGGTGTACCTTTTCTGTCAGACCAACAACTACACAGTTTACTCTCTAGGACTGGGAACACAAGAGTTATCAAAAGAAAATGTGGAATACCTTATGATAAGAAAATATAGTAGGCCTACAGTAAATATAGGCCTACAGTATGTCTCCACACAGTCTATGGGACTGGCCTCATAGCCTACTGACAGGAATCCCCGAGGCTGAATTTAAGTTGAATACATCATGGCTGTAATGAAAGCAAGTTATTTGATCATATGACTGGGTGAGGTGAACTGTCCAGGGTGTGTCTTCAGGGTCAGTCTACTGCAGCTGTTGGCTGTTGAGCTTGCGGTCCGCGTCAGGAAAGAAGCTGTGTGGAACCTCTCCTTCTCGGTCCTGATGCTCAGCCATCTTCCGTCTCTCCGGCGAGATGGTGTGAACAGGTGGTAGCTGGGGTGGCTGGTGTCTTTTGTGATGGAGAAGGCCTTCCTGAAGCAGCGTAGGTTGTAGAGATTATCTTCTGCGCCGTCTTCGCCACCCTCTGGATGGCGTGCCTGTCATGGGCGGTGGTGTTGCCGTACCAGGCTGTGATGCCTCCAGGCAGGATACTCACGATGCGGTAGTATACACGTATACACACACACACACACACACACACACACACACACACACACACACACACACACAGGATTATTTATTATAATAGCATGTACATAACTGACCCCACCCCTCAGGTGGTTTATTTATTCATATCCATATATACCATGTACATAATTCCTCCTTGCAGGGCACGCGTGCTGATGTTCAGTGTGGATGAGAGACAGAGACATAGAGGATGATAGGAGAAGGGGGGGGGGCTGGGAGAGAGAAAGAGAGACGTCAAGGGGGAGACAGCGAGGGAGGGATAGAGAGAGGGAGAGAGAGAGATAGAGATAAAGATAGTGATGTACAATGACCTACTTGCTGGTTGGGCAGGCAGCATGTTGACACAGTGGGTTGTTGAAGTAGAGGGTGAGAAGTGTAACAGGCAACATCATAAAACAGGTGTATAATTATACAGGTCTGATATAAAGCAGAAGTAGTCCCTAAATGTTAGGTCCAGCCACCATCTCATGATGACTTTGTAAGCAGTTGTAGTTCATATAAACATAGTCCCTTGGTTATAGTATATTAGGCCTATAGATGTTTTATAGTAGGCTATATAGCCTAGATGCTTTATCAAATTTCCCGTGGAATTCCTTCACTTCCATGAATTGTCCCAGGAGGGACATGGGTTTCCTGTTGCTGACAGGAGAGTCCGGCACATGACTCTCACTCTCTCGCTCTACTTTTCAGAGTGTGGCGCCTTTAAATCATTAACTATTTGTTGGCCGTAAGGAAGAAGAGAGAAATAAGTAGTTACAGTATTTCAGTGTTTAATCTCCGATATGGCGCGGCCCGCAGATTCTTTGTACCTGGGGTTTGACTTCAGCACTCAACAGGTAGACCTGGTCGATCTGGCACGCTCACCTGATACGACGCTATTTGTCTGATTGCTCGCGCAAGCCTGCTCACTGAATGCGTGCAGAGCGAGCGGAAAGAAATGTCCAGTGTCTGACAACTGTCAGCAGAGCTAGACCTAGAAAGTAGGGCTAGATCATTTTTGGTAGAGAAGTTCATTCTTAAATTGTCGCAGTCTATAGAGGTCAATTGAAGCATAGGATAGGATATTGGAATACATTCGTAGAAATAAACAACTCACGCTGTCGTTAAGGTTATTATGTTTTCAATCATGTTTTCTGTAAGCTACTCGCTCATGGCCCTCAAACGTTGTAAAATCAGAAGTAGGTCGCGCACATCCCAAATGAATTAATAAGGCAGGTGCTGGACTAAAAAAGCATATGTATCAAATGAAAATAAGAGTCCGCACACTGTAGCTCCCATTAATGGGAGCTACAGTGTGCGGACCCTCAAACGTTGTCACCATAGACTAACAATCAATCAATCAATCAATCAATCATCAGATGTGTAAAATGTGTATCATTGCATTATTCTCGATCGATGATGCTACGAAGAAAACCACCACACAAGATGCAGTAGTGTGCACAACACTAGGGCTGGCAGCCAGCAGCCGTATTGCTTTGTAGGCTACACTAAAAAGTGTCTCCGTAAAAGTAGGCCTATAGTCCATTCTACTCCGGGGCCCTTCTAGCCTCTACAGCTGTACCAATACTCCTCCTAACCTAGACCACCATTTTGTTTTCAGCTGAAGGTGGTGGCTGTGGACGCAGATCTGAATGTGGTCCACCAGAACAATGTTCAATTTGACAGCGAGCTGCCAGAGTTCAGGTAATAATAAGCTACAGTGAAGCGGGATGAGAAACTTGATCAAGTGTTAGTGTTAGTCAGGTAACAGTGTTTATAAGATGAACATTTTCTTATGGTCGTCTCCTGAGGGTCCATCCTCTCTCTCTTTCTCCTCTCCTCTCCTCTCTCCCCTCTCCCTTCTCTCTCCCCAGGACCCAGGGAGGAGTCCACATCCAGGTGGACAGACTGACGGTCACCTCCCCTGTCCTCATGTGGGTGAAGGTAGGGCAGCCCGTACCGTACGAGTCCTTACTAACCATAACCTCTCACCACCCCCCTCCCCCAACCTCCCTGTCTTCACTTGAAAGTAGAGCACATACTGTAGTAGTCACCATGAGTCAACATATGCTTCTGAGCTTTCACCCCTGACCTCAAGCCCTCTCTCCTCTGCTCTGCTCTCTTCTCCTCTCTCTAACCAGAACAGGACAGTAGCTGTAGTACAGTAGGAACTAGAGGTATGAAGTAAGTTATTAACCAGGAAGTTTTGCTATGAAGTATTAAGTGAAGCTGCTCCCTCAGGCCCTGGACCTGCTGCTGGAGAAGATGAGGAGCACTGGATTCGACTTCTCCCGTGTGAAGGCCCTCTCTGGCAGCGGACAGGTGTGTCTGTGGGTCAGACCGAGGAATGTCGACAGTGGGTGTAATGTCCCTTTAAACACCCCCCCTTCCTTTCCGTGTGTGTGTGTGTATGTGCACGCGTGCCTGTCTGTGTGTTTATCTCTGTGTGTGCCTGCCTGTCTGTCCCTGTGTGTGTGTGTGTTTATGTGTGTGTGTGTGTGTGCGTGTGTGTGTGTGCGTGTGCGTGTGTGTGCGTGCAGCAACACGGTAGTGTGTACTGGAGGAGTGGATCCAGACAGGTGCTCAGACAGCTGGACCCAGCGAAGAGTCTGCATCAGCTGCTGCAGGTACACATGGCCGGTCTCTCCATTCACTCTGCACACCTGTAACTGTGTGGGCGAATAATGACAACAGTAATAAGGCTGTTAGAAGTGTAGAGTTACTGTATGTAGATGTGCTGTGTTCCTACAGGGTTAGGGGTAGGGTAATAAGGCTGTTATAGGGTTAATTATCTGACCCTACAGGGTTAGGGTTAGGGTGAGGGTAGTAATTCTGTTATAGGTTAATTATCTGTTTCTCCAGGACAGCTTCTCAGTGTCGGACAGCCCGGTGTGGATGGACTCCAGCACCTCCGAGCAGTGTCAGTACCTGGAGGCTGCAGTAGGGGGCGCTCAGAGGCTGGCCGACATCACAGGCTCACGGGCCTATGAGGTGAGGAGGATGGAGGGCACTGAGTGAGTGAATGAGTGAGTGGAGAACTTAATGAATGACTGACTGAGCAATTTAATGGATGAATGACTAAATGTATGAATGTATGAATGTGACTCTTGTAAAGCTGTTGTGAAACTCATCTTATCCATCTCACTGATCTCTCACAGCGTTTCACTGGTAACCAGATCGCTAAGATCTACAAGACCAAGACTGACCAATACCAGGAAACGGAGGTGATCATGTGACTAGTTTAACCTATTAAGAACATAGGACCGTCCAGCTGATTGGTCTAAAGTGACATCTTACTTTATTTATTGTTCCAGAGAATCTCATTGGTCAGTAGCTTCGCTGCGTCTCTCTTCCTGGGAGACTATGCTGCTATTGATTACAGTGATGGTAAGTCCTGATAATGGTCTAATCTTCATACATGACATGTAGACATTCACTTCTAAAGAGCTTTAAGTATGTACTACTGTGTCAGGTTCTGGTCTGTTGTTCAGGTGTGTGTGTGTGTGTGTGTGTGTGTGTGTGTGTGCGTGTGCGTGTGCGTGTGCGTGTGCGTGTGCGTGTGCGTGTGCGTGTGCGTGTGTCCTGCCCAGGTTCAGGAATGAATCTGATGGACATCTCCACCAGGAGCTGGTCTCCTTCCTGTCTGTCTGCTGCTGTTCCTGGTCTAGAGGACCTACTGGGACCTCCACAACCTTCGACAGCTGTCCTGGTACCCTACTGTCCTCCTCTTTCTGTCCTGGTACCCTACTGTCCTCCTCTTTCTGTCCTGGTACCCTACGGTCCTCCTCTTTCTGTCCTGGTACCCTACTGTCCTCCTCTTTCTGTCCTGGTACCCTACGGTCCTCCTCTTTCTGTCCTGGTACCCTACTGTCCTCCTCTTTCTGTCCTGGTACCCTACTGTCCTCCTCTTTCTGTCCTGGTACCATACTGTCCTCCTCTTTCTGTCCTGGTACCATACTGTCCTCCTGTCTCTCTGTCCTGGTACCCTACTGTCCTCCTCTTTCTGTCCTGGTACCCTACTGTCCTCCTCTTTCTGTCCTGGTACCATACTGTCCTCTCTCTCTCTGTCCTGGTACCATACTGTCCTCCTCTTTCTGTCCTGGTACCCTACTGTCCTGTCTCTCTGTCCTGGTACTATACTGTCCTCCTGTCTCTCTGTCCTGGTACCATACTGTCCTCCTCTCTCTGTCCTGGTACCCTACGGTCCTCCTCTTTCTGTCCTGGTACCACACTGTCCTCCTGTCTCTCTGTCCTGGTACCCTACTGTCCTCCTGTCTCTCTGTCCTGGTACCACACTGTCCTCCTGTCTCTCTGTCCTGGTACCATACTGTCCTCCTGTCTCTCTGTCCTGGTACCACACTGTCCTCCTGTCTCTCTGTCCTGGTACCATACTGTTCTCTCTCTCTGTCCTGGTACCCTACTGTCCTCCTGTCTCTCTGTCCTGGTACCCTACTGTTCTCCTGTCTCTCTGTCCTGGTACCCTACTGTTCTCCTGTCTCTCTGTCCTGGTACCATACTGTCCTCTCTCTCTATCCTGGTACCATACTGTCCTCCTGTCTCTCTGTCCTGGTACCATACTGTCCTTATGGCTCTGTCTGGGGCTTGGAGGCTGGGGAGGGGTAGTAGGTGTCTCCCTCCAGCTTGTCTGTTGTTGCTCCAGGTCCAGAGGACGTTCTGTCTGTCTGTCTGTCTGTCTGTCTGTCTGTCTGTCTGTCTGTCTGTCTGTCTGTCTGTCTGTCTGTCTGTCCGTCAGCCTGTCTGTTTTGCTCTGGTCTGGAGGACCCTCTGTCTGGGCTGCAGGGTGGAGGGTAGGGGGTTTGAATGGTGTTAGGTAGGCGGAGTCATCTCTGTGTGTCTGCCTCTGAACGCTTAGAAGCCTTCTCTCCGTTCTCTCCTCATCAGGGTTCTGTCTCCTCCTACCATGTCTCTCGCTACGGCTTCTCACAGGACTGCAGAGTGGTGGCCTTCACTGGAGACAACCCTGGTAGGCGCTCCGCTCACTCTGGATTTCCATCGGTTTCTATTAGTTTCTATGGGTTTCTATTGTTTCCTGTTTCTATTATTCTATGGGCTTCTGTGGGCTTCTTTTAGTTTCTATTATTTTCCATTGGATTGTAGTGGATTCTATTGTCTGTGATTTGTCTTAAGATTCAGTCAAGGCCCTGTGTTGTGTGGCTGTGTCATTCCTGTGTCTGGCCACCAGGTGTCAGTATTGCAGCATCTTGGCTAGTCCTCCATGCTGCCTCTGGGGCTTACTGAACCCTGCTATTCCAGTCTATAGGGACTCAGCAGGCACAGTCACATGTCACCTTCCTCGGGCTGCTGCTGTGAACCCCATGACCACGGACACTGGCCGCACGCCAACCCACCAACCCTGCCAGCCAGCGGCTGTGTGTGTGTGTGTGTGTGTGTGTGTGTGTGCGTGTGCGTGTGTGTGTGTGTGTGCGCACTTGTGTTTGTGGGCGCGCACGCTTTGTAGAGAGCAACTCTGCCTCTCTCTGTCCCAGCTGAACCTAGACATGCAGTGGCCCCCTGACAGTCACACACCACATACACTCAAACACACATTAGGCGACACACACATACACTCACACACTCCACACAGCATGATCAGGCTGCTGCTTCGCCAGAGTCGACGAGTCAAAATTGAAAGAGTGACAGGTCGTAACAGCAAATGAGATGCTAGCCCAGGTTAGATGGGCGGGGCATATCTATGGGTGGGAACGCCTGATCGTGAAAGTCGTTACTGATTGGTGTCGCTGGGATTCTGCCTCTACCAATGAGTTTCCAGGATTTGAACACCAGATTTTTGAAGTGTCCCAGACCCATAGAGAGATCTGCAGCATGCAATAATGTAGTTAGCGTAGCTATCAGCGAAAGAACTCTCATGGGTCTGGCCTTGAGACTATTCTAACTCTAGCCCTTGAACAAACACATTATACTGTTTGTATCTAACATGTAGAAGCAGCAGCAGCAGCTTCCAGAACAACACTACATCCTTAAATGGAACTGAGAATGTAGGTCACTAGTTAGCTGAAAACATCCTGTGTATCTGTGTCTAGTGTTCTCGTCTGCCTACTGGATTTGAATGGACAACAAATATATCACCACTCTGGGTCAATGCAAAACAGTGATGCAGTGTTGACAGCTGTCAAGTCACCTGTCAGCCAACTACGAACACTGTCTTATTTCCTGTTTCCTGTTTCCAGGGTCTCTGGCAGGGATGAGGCTACAGGAAGGAGACGTTGCCGTGAGTAACCTCCACCTGCTTGGCCTTAAAAGGACAGTTCGCACAAATCACGTCGTCATTTGCTCTTTCTAAGCAGTCAGATGAGAGAATGCCACAATCTCACCTACTAACGCTAGCTTTGGCTTCTCTTAGCAGCTAACCAAGACCTGTAGAATGTAGTACCGGTACACACAGCAGTTTAATGACCATGTCCACATGCTAGGGGACAACGCATTCAAATTATGGTTCTGTCATTTTGGCCACTGACATAAACTCTGTTTGCATTTTTTTGATTGATTGAATAAACCTTCCCAAATGTGTTTTGTGTCCCTGTTGACATATTTAACGGTTATTGGCATTAACCAACTGCATAATACTCAAAAGTCACTTGTCTCGTGAAGTGGGCGTGGTCATTAAACTGCCCTGTGTCATTAAACTGCCCCATGTGTCTACAGGCTTTTCCTTAGTCCCTTCATGGCCAAATCCAAGCGAACTATGCTTGTCAGGTAGAGATTCAGTTTGATCCGAGTTGGGGAACTTAGGCTCGTCGACACCGCAAATGAGGGAAACCTCAGTGTCTAACGAGTTGAAATAAAGGTTTGAAATGAAAGGCTGGTTCTCTGAGTTCTTAAGAGCGCCAGTTGATTCAGATTCAGAACACGGTCCGTCACATTTACATCAGACAGGAAATGAGCGTGAGGTGCCGTCCATCAGGCCGGCAGTATGAATCATTCATGCAGGGGTTTGCGGGGTTCAGCCCCCCCAGTACCGTCCTACTAGGAGCTAGACAGTTTTTCGGACCCACTGGGTTCAAAAGATGAAATTTGTGTTTTGGTAGAGCCAATGTAGGGTTCATCAAGCGGCTAATTACACTTTTTGTTCACTCGAAGAAATGACCTGTAGACTCTAATAACAGTAGCCTACTTCCCTAGCTCTACCTCTGCAATCTCCAGCCTTGACACTATGCTGCTCTAGCTAGCTACCTCTGCAACCTACACCCATTCATAATTCAACCTGATGAAACAAATGTATGAATTGTATAAAACTATTGTATTGCTTCTGTGTGTATGTGTATGTGTGTCTGTGTGTGTGTGTGTAGGTGAGCCTGGGCACCAGTGACACAGTCTTCCTGTGGATCAAAGACCCTCAGCCCACCACAGAAGGACACATCTTCTGCAACCCTGTGGACTGCCTCTCATACATGGCTTTGATCTGGTACACATGCACAAACACATGATATACACATGCATGCACATACATTCTAACACACACACACACACACACACACACACACACACACACACACACACACACACACACACACACACACACACACACACAGGGAGAGACAGGCAGGCACACACACACACACACACACACACACAGGGAGAGACAGGCAGGCACACACACACACACAAAGATACAACCAAAGTGGCACTTTTCACACCCCATAGATACTGTTGTGATGTTTGATGTGTGTGTGTGTGTGTGTGTGTGTGTGTGTGTGTGTGCGCATGTCCCTTGGCCTCCAGCTTCAAGAACGGCTCCCTGACCAGAGAGCGAATCAGGAACGAGTGTGCTGAAGGATCATGGGAAGCCTTCTCCTCTGTCCTCAGGTCCACTCCGACGGGGAACCATGGCAACATAGGTACTGATGGTCACACGTGTTTGTGTGTTTTATACACGCGTGTGTGTGTGTGTGTGTGTGTGTTGGTCATGTATACAGCATTTTAGTTTAGTTGTGTCTATTTCACACAATTTAAAATTCACAATAATGACAAAGAACAAATGAAATTACTGTGGGGGCGTGGTCTGTTTTCAGGGATCTATTTTGATGCCATGGAGATCACCCCGTCTGCCGTGGGGGTTCACAGATTTGACCAGGAGAACAACAAGGTAGGAGGAGGGGAGGAGGAGGAGGAGAGGAAGAGATGGGGAGGAGTGAAGGGGCGGGCGGGTATAAGAGGCGCGAAGGGAGGAGAGGGGAGGAGAAGAGAGGAGGAGGTGGGAGGATAGAAGAGGAGGGAGGGGGGGGGCAGTATAGGTCATGATGTCACGAGGTGAGACAATGTGAGGTCTCTCAGCTGGTGGCCTTCACTAGTGCCCCTAACCCTTCACTAGTGCCCCTAACCCTTCACGAGTGCCCCTAACCCTTCACAAGTGCCCCTAACCCTTCACTAGTGCCCCTAACCCTTCACGAGTGCCCCTAACCCTTCACAAGTGCCCCTAACCCTTCACTAGTGCCCCTAACCCTTCACGAGTGCCCCTAACCCTTCGCTAGCGCCCATCTCCATCCATAACTCTCTCCCCCCCCAGGTCGCAGGGTTCCCCCCCCAGGTGGAGGTGAGGGCCCTGCTGGAGGGGCAGTTCCTGGCCAAGAGGCTCCATGCTGAGAGGCTGGGGTACAAGATCAGTGAGTGGATGACATCGCCGCTCCCTCCCACTTTGTCTTTTCTCTCTTCTGATCTCTCTCTCTCTCTCTCTCTCTCTCTCTCTCTCACACACACACACACACACACGCTCTTTATATTTTTTTTCTTTTTATCTATCTGCTGTAGTGGTATAGGACATGACACAGTCTTCTGACCGTTCTACTGACCACAAAACAGTTCAAGCTGTGTGCCGGTTGATCAAATCAGCCTGAATCTGTGGAATGCTGAACCGCTATCTGAGAACCCTGTAGTCAACACAGGGCTTAGGAATTTCCACCAACTCTTCAAAGATCCACCTCTAGCGAGAGCAGAGGTTTTGAATGAGTTATTTGCAACTTGTGAACTCTGAAACTGAACTTTGAACTCTGCGAACATCAACTTCGCTGTTTCAACGGGAGCGCAGGCGCGCTGCCCCTTTCATCAAACCGAGCGAACTTCAGTCACGTGCCTCCTCCATGCTTCGAGCCAGACAACAACGCGCTAACACACCGCTACTAAGGTTGTATCCAACAGTCTCCTATGATTGTGGTGTGAGATGCCAAAGTGTTGTAAGCTTAGGAGACTTAGGATAGGCTGTGATAACCCATGACATCATTCTTTTCATTTCGGCTGTGTTTTCATATTGCCACATGCGTTTTTCCATCTGTTTTTTGTTTTTCCATCTGTTATTTGAATTGTGTTATAATATTATTTTGATAATTGATTAGTATAATTTCAATAAACATTATTAACATTTGACCACGTCCGAACGCCATCACATTATCTTAGGTCACTTGATTGAGTTCAAGGACTCCACCTACAGAATGAGATTGATGAATAAATTAGACTATTGATAAAGGTTATCTTGTTTTCCTGTACAAAACAGGGTGGTGCCCCATATACGAGTTGATAAAATCCATTTCCCTTCATATTTGTGATAACCGCGGTATAATCATAAATTATACCGGTCATAGTCATAGCTTTAACCCTAGAACATTCGCTACACTGCCCCCCCTTTCTCTCTCTCTCCTTTCTCTCTCTCTCTCTGACAGTGCTCTCTCTCTCTCTCTGCAACCCTGTGGACTGCCTGATTGAGAGAGAGCGAGAGCACCGTCAGAGCTGGAGCTTCTCTGAGGCATGAGGGAGGGAGGGAGGGAGGGAGGGAGAGAGAGAGAGAGAGAGCTGTGTGCCAGGGCCTGCGGAGCCCCACCCAGTGCCAACACTTTACACTCTCGTCATAAAACTCTCGGATGACAAGGCACTCAAGTGGGAGTCAGAGCGAGAGCGGGTAATCATGTTGTGATCTGTTATTTTAACTACTAACAGGGCAAGTGGCCTACCGGGCTTTAAATGAAATACTCTCGTCTGGCTTGGCAGAGTCTCTGTCAAACTGTAACTGTATCTCCCTCCCCGTTTCTTTATCTTATTCCCTCCCCCCCCCCCCACCCCACCACCCCCACCCCCCTCCATGTTATAGTAGATCTTTGACAGTCTAGCCAGTTCCTCTCTTCCTGATGTAGAGCCACCGCTACTGGCTCTCTGTGGTGCCCTCAGGGAGCAGCCTGATTCCGGCGTGCCGTGTTGGGCAGAGAGGAGGGCCCTGTCCTGTAGGTAGACTCGGGGTCAGCCGCCAGGGGACATCGTAAACACCCGGGCTGGCGTTCATCCTCGCCGGTCCGCCGCGCTCACACCCACGGTCGTGTCACCGACGGGCCCGCTTCACACGCAGGAATCGCGCGTGTGTGTGTGTGTGTGCGCGCGCACGTGTGTGTGTGTGTGATTGCAGCAGTGTATTGATCTGCAGGTACTATTGATCTGCTATGAGATGATGGGTGGGACATGCTGAAGCACCAGCTGGTAGCCCAGATTGTGACTGAGCCGGTAGATGATACTGTAATCCACCACCACTGTGACTGAGCAGTTGGCTATCTGGTCTCACACCGGGACCGAACAGAGTACAAAACCTCCTCTGTAAATCTAGAACCGGATGAGAAGATACTGTGACGTGACGGGGGGCTGGGGAGGTTTGGCCGGCTACCTTTGAACCTAGCTGTGACTGTGGGCTGGTGTGATGTCATGTTGTGTCAGGTGTTGACATTTCCCTCTAGGGCAGGCATTCCCAAACTGTGAGGCGGGGGCCTCCCCTGTGGGGCCCCAAAGAAATTCAAGGGAGGCACGGAGGGATGGTTAGAAAAAAAAGAAGGAAAAACATGTTTTTTATTTTTGAAATGTCTATGGTTTTTATGAATGAAACATGATTGTAAAGGTCAGAAAATCAAAATAAATAATGGGAGAGATGTATACTAAATTTGTGGATAGTGCAGAGAGAGCCTCCCCCCGCAGGCATGAATGTATTGTGCAAAAATGTCATAACGTTAACTAGCAACAGGTGCCACCGAGCTAACTTAGCTGTGTAACGTTATGGGCTAGCTAACGCTGCATTGCATAATGGACAAATTTGGGGGGTTGGGGGGGGGGGGGGGGGCGCGGGTGTGTCACTGTTTTGTCATTGTTCTTCTGAGGGGAGGTCCACATTGATGGAGTTTGGGAACCCATGCTCTAGGGGATATGGTTTATGCATAGGTCTTCATAGGGGATTTGGTTTTTGCCATGATAAATCTCTCTCTCTCTTTCTCATTCTCTCTCGCTCTCTAGATAACACCTAGAGAGATAACATCTAGAGAGATAACACCTAGAGAGCGAGAGAGAATGAGAGATGAATATTATTCAGAAGCCTCGCTCTCTCCTTCCTTTAGTCTTACATCCATGCGTCCTTTCTTCACACTGCCAGTCCGGCCATCCTGGCTGCGGTTGTGTTTGTTTGTCCCTAGTTGGCTTTCCTCTGTGCGCTCGGCTCGCTGTGCCGGCCACCGTCTGTGTTAATTGAAGGATTTGAGAAGAAGCAACTCAGGCACAGGAGGAATAAAGAGAGAAAGATAGGTCTACTGTAGCTCCTCCAATCAGGATGTATTTCTCTCCTACTGGCGGCCCACGGCTAGCATAGCTACTGTAGCGTGACTGGCTTTAATAGACCTCGGAGGAGGGGGGTCCGCCTGCTATTACCCTGCCTTGCCTTGCCCACCTGAACAGAGATGGCTCAACTCATCTGCTCTCACGCTGCTCTCGACTGGATAAGGAACCGCATGGAGACATATTATTGGGTATATATTACAGCAGGACTCTCGTTAGCCTTACTGTTGACATGCACAGAAGACACGGTAGTGTTAGCAGTAGTGTCTCTGTATGGAATTAGAGAGGAGAGGAGAAGAGGGGAGAGGAGAGACCAACCCTAACCCACCATAGCCCTATATTTCTGTCCAATAAACCTATTCCCTCCATCCAAGTCAACAGATCTACTGGGGTTTCATGTTGCGATTAACACTCTCTCTCTCTCTCTCTCTCTCTCTCTCTCTCTCCTCAGTTCCAGGTACCAGGGTTTTGGCAACAGGAGGGGCCTCCTCCAATCAGGACATCCTACAGGTCAGCGATGTCACTTTTTTCTTCCTCTGTCTCTACAAACACTTAACTCTTTTCAGTGACAAAGTGCAAAACTGAAGCAATTCACTTTGGTACAGTGCTTCTAACTCATCTGCGCTTTCAACTCACATCAGTGTTGCCAGATCGCATTGACAATTTCCCAACTGCCCAATGTCATCAAAGGTAGCCAAATCTGGCAACACTGCCAACGCCAACCCCTCAAAGCAGAGGAGTGTTGCTTGCATGCTAACGTTTCGGCCAGAGGCCTTCCTCAGATGCTCTGAGGAAGGCCTCTGGCCAAAACGTTAGCATGATCCATTGACGGCAAAAATAAAACCGGTGACATAGAGGATCTGTCCATGTATCTTTTATTGGTGAGTGCTACCATGCATCTTTGATGTCCTTTTTGATGTTCACAATTTTGGTTTAGCACCACAACAAAGTCTATTTTTTGAGGAAGGCGCATCCATTTCTATTGCATCTATGAACTCTATTGTGGAGATTTAGCTGTATGATAGATGACAGTCTGGTGCCAGGATGGTCAATGGGGCCATTTGAATTCACGGCAATGTCAAGCCCCCTAGAGAACACACACACACACACACACACACACACACACACACACACACACACAGATGCAGGACTGCATGTTGATCCACACGTCTTTGCAGCCCCCTATAAAGCAGACCTATTAGGTTTGCAGCAGCTCTCACTCAGAGATGCAGCAGATTAATGTGTTTGAGTCCCAATCATTTCTTTATTACCAAACGTAACCTCGTATCTCCTCCAGTCCTAACTAGGTTACTGCAGCCTAATGTCATTAGAGTTCTGCAGAAATATGTCGGTTTGGAGCAATAATGAACTTAGATTGGCTCCTGAACCAAACCATAAACTAGAGGAGACCCTATGCTAATCAGCCCAGTGTCCCATTTCTGCTCGGTGTGATCTGACTGAGAATGTCGTTGGGCGATTATATATTATACCTCAAACACGTCGACATACACACACACACAAACACACACGCACACGCATGCACGCGCACAAACACGCATACATGCACACATACACATGCATGCACACAACCATACACACAACATATAGTTTTGTCAAACTAAGGGTTCATGTGAATAGGTGAAGCTGGCCATGCATAATGTATAGAAAATGGTACAGACAATTATTCTCTCGCTCTCTCCCTCTTTCACCCCCCCCTCTCTCTCTTCACTCTACCAAACAATAGTCTGAATATGGAAATGCGAAAAATCGAAGATTCAGGGGCTGGGGCCAGGCTACTGACTTGCCAACGCACATGAACGCCTCTCATTAACGGCGCCTTAGTCGGCTACGCCACCGAAAAGCTATAGCGGTTTGCTGGTGCGGGTGGGCGGTATTTATACTGCGGAGTGAGTTTAACCAGTTCAATTCTCCATGCATACATGTTACATGTATGTTCTCCAGGTCAAACATCATCACATATAGGTTTTCCTGTTCAGTACTGTATGCACAGTATGTTACATATATGTTCTGTTCTCCCTATACAGGTTCTGTCTGATGTGTTTGGTGCTCCAGTGTACACCATCGACGTGGCCAACTCTGCCTGTCTGGGCTGCGCCTACAGGGCTATGCACGGTGAGACAGATCTGAGACCAGCTGGAAGTATTACATCAGAAATCACTCGGCTCTTTAATTGATAAACGTATCCTTTGGTTGCATAAATTTGACTCCAATTCACAATTTGAAAGTACAATTTCACATACGAGGAATTTGATTCGATGGTTGATATATATTTTATGGGATCAGTTCGACCTCCCCGCCTCACCTTGTCTTTCCAAATGCAAATCTGATCCAAGACCAGCTTCAGCCTCTGTTCCAGCTGGGTGTGGCTGTCTGCTGGTCTTTCCTCATAGCACTGAATGAAATGAGTCGAACAGACAAGCAAGTCCTCTTCATGGTTAGAGAATATGCTAGTCTACTTAATGACAAGTGTCAACTGTTAATAAATAAAGACAAGCTAAAACATTCTACATTAAAGAATTCAAGTCCGACACTTCAAAGGCCTGCCAGGAGGAGAGAGAGAGAGAGAGAGAGAGAGAGAGAGAGAGAGAGAGAGAGAGACAGGAAGAGATGAGATCGAGACACTGATCATCCTAGGAACTGATTTCAGATCAACTTCAAAGAGCTGGAACAGAGCTTGGGTTGGGGCTGGGGTGCTCTCCAGTTTGAAAGGAAGATGGTAACGGTGGCAACGCTTTGACAGTCTTTCA
>NC_140235.1:24826785-24834285 GCF_949987555.1 Borostomias antarcticus | reverse complement strand
GAGGCGGAGGAGGGAGGGAGGAGAAGGGGAATGGTGGAGGCGGAGGAGGAAGGAGAAGGAGAGAGGAGGAGGCGGAGGAGGGAGGAGAAGGAGAGAGTCAGAGGAGGTAGGAGAAAAGGAGCGGTGGAGGCAGAGGAGGGAGAAGAAGGAGAGGAGGAGGGAGGAGAAGGGGAACGGTGGAGGGGAGCGGTGGAGGCGGAGGAGGGAGGAGAAGGGGAGCGGTGGAGGGGGAGAGAAGGAGGAGGGAGAAGAAGGGGAAAGTAGGAGGAGGGATGAGAACCCGAAGAGAAGGAAGGAGGAGGAGAGATGAGGAGGGAGGAGAAGGAAAGGGGAGGAGGAGGAGGAGGGATGAGGTCGGAGGAGAAGGGGAAAGAAGGAGGAGGAGAAGGAAAAAAGGAGGAGGGTCAGTGAGCTGACCCTGGCTAGTTAGTAGGGGTGAGCTGACCCTGGCTAGTTAGTAGAGGTGAGCTGACCCTGGCTAGTTAGTAGAGGTGAGCTGACCCAGGTTAGTTAGTAGAGGTGAGCTGACCCTGGCTAGTTAGTAGAGGTGAGCTGACCCAGGCTAGTTAGTAGAGGTGAGCTGACCCTGGCTAGTTAGTAGAGGTGAGCTGACCCAGGCTAGTTAGTACAGGGGAGCTGACCCAGGCTAGTTAGTAGAGGTGAGCTGACCCTGGCTAGTTAGTAGAGGTGAGCTGACCCAGGTTAGTTAGTAGAGGTGAGCTGACCCTGGCTAGTTAGTAGAGGTGAGCTGACCCTGGCTAGTTAGTAGAGGGGAGCTGACCCAGGCTAGTTAGTAGAGGTGAGCTGACCCAGGCTAGTTAGTAGAGGTGAGCTGACCCAGGCTAGTTAGTACAGGTGAGCTGACCCAGGCTAGTTAGTAGAGGTGAGCTGACCCTGGCTAGTTAGTAGGGGTGAGCTGACCCTGGCTAGTTAGTAGAGGTGAGCTGACCCAGGCTAGTTAGTAGAGGTGAGCTGACCCTGGCTAGTTAGTAGAGGTGAGCTGACCCAGGCTAGTTAGTAGAGGTGAGCTGACCCTGGCTATTTAGTAGAGGTGAGCTGACCCAGGTTAGTTAGTAGAGGGGAGCTGACCCTGGCTAGTTAGTAGAGGTGAGCTGACCCAGGCTAGTTAGTAGAGGTGAGCTGACCCAGGCTAGTTAGTAGAGGTGAGCTGACCCAGGCTAGTTAGTAGAGGTGAGCTGACCCTGGCTAGTTAGTACAGGTGAGCTGACCCAGGCTAGTTAGTAGAGGTGAGCTGACCCTGGCTAGTTAGTACAGGTGAGCTGACCCAGGCTAGTTAGTAGAGGTGAGCTGACCCTGGCTAGTTAGTACAGGTGAGCTGACCCAGGCTAGTTAGTAGAGGTGAGCTGACCCTGGCTAGTTAGTAGAGGTGAGCTGACCCTGGCTAGTTAGTACAGGTGAGCTGACCCAGGCTAGTTAGTAGAGGTGAGCTGACCCTGGCTAGTTAGTAGAGGGGAGCTGACCCTTGCTAGTTAGTACAGGTGAGCTGACCCAGGCTAGTTAGTAGAGGTGAGCTGACCCTGGCTAGTTAGTAGAGGTGAGCTGACCCAGGCTAGTTAGTAGAGGTGAGCTGACCCAGGTTAGTTAGTAGAGGTGAGCTGACCCTGGCTAGTTAGTAGAGGTGAGCTGACCCTGGCTAGTTAGTAGAGGTGAGCTGACCCTGGCTAGTTAGTACAGGTGAGCTGACCCAGGCTAGTTAGTAGAGGTGAGCTGACCCTGGCTAGTTAGTAGAGGTGAGCTGACCCAGGCTTATTAGTAGAGGTGAGCTGACCCAGGCTAGTTAGTAGAGGTGAGCTGACCCTGGCTAGTTAGTACAGGTGAGCTGACCCTGGCTAGTTAGTAGGGGTGAGCTGACCCTGGCTAGTTAGTAGAGGTGAGCTGACCCTGGCTAGTTAGTACAGGTGAGCTGACCCTGGCTAGTTAGTAGAGGTGAGCTGACCCAGGCTAATTAGTAGAGGTGAGCTGACCCAGGCTAGTTAGTAGAGGTGAGCTGACCCTGGCTAGTTAGTAGAGGTGAGCTGACCCAGGCTAGTTAGTAGAGGTGAGCTGACCCTGGCTAGTTAGTACAGGTGAGCTGACCCTGGCTAGTTAGTAGAGGTGAGCTGACCCAGGTTAGTTAGTAGAGGTGAGCTGACCCAGGCTAGTTAGTAGAGGTGAGCTGACCCAGGCTTATTAGTAGAGGTGAGCTGACCCAGGCTAGTTAGTAGAGGTGAGCTGACCCAGGCTAGTTAGTAGAGGTGAGCTGACCCAGGCTAGTTAGTAGAGGTGAGCTGACCCAGGCTAGTTAGTAGAGGGGAGCTGACCCAGGCTAGTTAGTACAGGTGAGCTGACCCAGGCTAGTTAGTAGAGGTGAGCTGACCCAGGCTAGTTAGTAGAGGTGAGCTGACCCTGGCTAGTTAGTAGAGGTGAGCTGACCCAGGCTAGTTAGTAGAGGTGAGCTGACCCTGGCTAGTTAGTAGAGGTGAGCTGACCCAGGTTAGTTAGTAGAGGTGAGCTGACCCTGGCTAGTTAGTAGAGGTGAGCTGACCCAGGCTAGTTAGTAGAGGTGAGCTGACCCAGGTTAGTTAGTAGAGGTGAGCGGACCCAGGCTAGTTAGTAGAGGTGAGCTGACCCTGGCTAGTTAGTAGAGGTGAGCTGACCCTGGCTAGTTAGTAGAGGTGAGCTGACCCAGGCTAGTTAGTAGAGGTGAGCTGACCCTGGCTAGTTAGTAGAGGTGAGCTAACCCAGGCTAGTTAGTAGAGGTGAGCTGACCCAGGCTAATTAGTAGAGGTGAGCTGACCCAGGCTAGTTAGTACAGGTGAGCTGACCCAGGTTAGTTAGTAGAGGTGAGCGGACCCAGGCTAGTTAGTAGAGGTGAGCTGACCCTGGCTAGTTAGTAGAGGTGAGCTGACCCAGGCTAGTTAGTAGAGGTGAGCTGACCCTGGCTAGTTAGTAGAGGTGAGCTGACCCAGGCTAGTTAGTAGAGGTGAGCTGACCCAGGCTAGTTAGTAGAGGTGAGCTGACCCTGGCTAGTTAGTAGAGGTGAGCTGACCCAGGCTAGTTAGTAGAGGTGAGCTGACCCTGGCTAGTTAGTAGAGGTGAGCTGACCCAGGCTAGTTAGTAGAGGTGAGCTGACCCTGGCTAGTTAGTAGAGGTGAGCTGACCCAGGCTAGTTAGTAGAGGTGAGCTGACCCTGGCTAGTTAGTAGGGGTTCTGAGCTGATCCTGAACCTCCTGAGCCTGAAAGTCAAAAAAATGAATGGAGGTGAATGGCCGGCCGTGTTTGGGTGGCTCGTGGACCCACCCCGTGATTTGGATCTGCTCCAAAATGTAAGGGGTTCTAAGGTGGCCCATGCTACACCCCTCCACTGAGTATCATGAAAATCAGTCTGGTAGTTTTTGCGTAATCCTGCTAACAAACCAACCAATAAACCAACAAACACACCACCGAAAACATTACCTCTCGCCCTGCTGCGAAGGTCATGAAAGTCAGGTGACAATGAATGCATGAATGAATGCATGCATGAATGAATGAATGAATGAATGAATGAATGAATGAAGGCCTGGTGGTATGAATGGATGGCTGGAAGAATGAAGGTGGTATGAATGAATGAAGGTAGCAGCACGTAGCTCGGGAGGTCGAGCACCAGCTCCCAGCAGCATGTCGAAGTGTCCTTGAGCAAGACGCTGAACCCCAAATTGCTCATGGGTGGCTCGTTGGGTTACACACTGTCGGCTCACAGCAAGTCCCTGTCCCTGACCTTGGACTGAGCACTTGGACTTGGATTCCTGGTACCACTGATGAGGCTGCCCACTGCTCCTGGCTGCCGGACAGCTTGGACGCATGCAGAGGACGAATTCCATAATCCAGTAATTATTGATTAGGTGGTATGAATGGACGAATTAATGAAGATGGTATGAAAGAATGAAGGACAAGTTGTTTGCAGTGTGCTGGCAGCTGTGACAGTTATCTCTCGTCTGCTCTTGGCAAGTCTATAAAGATGACTCTCAGCCCTGACAACCTTGGAGGACAGACAGACACAAACACACCCTACACCCTGTCCTCTGTGTGCAGCAGCAGATGCCCTCTCAGTGCTGACCTGAGAGCCTGTCTGTCATGCTGACAGCCTGACTCTGACACTCATTTCACATTAACGAGTTGCTTCAATTAGACCGGTTGCATCATCCTAATTACTCCCTCCTCAGCTCGTTAGCTCTTTGGTCGCCCCGGAGACCTGAACGCTCATCCCAGGTAATTAATATGTGTCTTAATTGACCAGACAGACGATTGTGTTGTCTATTCATGACGTCTCTGTCCTGGTGACAGCAGCGGGCTGCTCCGGTGAGTCGGACTGAGGGTTGTCGGTGTGTGAGGGCATGTGTGTGTGTGTGTGCGTGCGTCTGTGTGCATGTGTCTGTGTGTGTGTCTATGCATACGCTGTGAGTGGCTCAGAGAGGGGAGAGAGCAGCCTGTTGTAATGAACAGCGACGGTAGCGTGCTGCTGGCTGGACAGAGACGTTTGAAGGATGTTGTCAGACAAGGGTCCAAGGTCGTGCATAAATGAGCTGGGGTGGCTTTGCTGGGGCGCTTTCATAAGAGACCCTGAGAGCTGGAACACAAACGTACTCAGAGCAGCAGGTCATACTGGGAAGGGTTGTGTGTGTGTGTGTACGTGCGTGGGTGTATGTGTGTGTGTGTGTGGGGGTCGGTGGGCGGGGAGTGTGCTGCCTCTCAGTTATCAGAGTGACAATACCTCCTCTGAGGGTTAAATGGAAGCTGTCAACCGAATATAATACCTGGTTGTGTGGTACACACTGATCCTGTTAAGCCAAACACGCACACACACACACACACACTCACACACACACTACCACCACCACCACCACTGTTTATTCAACCAAAACATACACTGGCTCTTTGGATGAACGCATAGTAGGGAACAAGGTTCAGGATTGAACGTGTTCCAGTTGAACGAGGAGACATGGTAGGGAGCAAGTTTCAGGATTGGAGCATGTACCAGGTGAACAAGGAGACATGGTAGCGAACAAGTTTCAGGACTGGTGCATGTCCCAGGTAAACGAGGAGACATGGTAGGGAACAAGGCTCAGAATTGAAGCATGTCCCAAGCGAACAGGGAGACATGGTAGGGAACAAGGTTCAGAATTTGACTGTCTCAGATATACCTATGAGGTAAGGTTGGAAACCTCTGGTATCCATCTCACCTCCACTCTCTGTCCCTCTTCTCTCTCTCTCCCTCCTCTCTCTCTTCTCTCCGTCCTCTCTACCTCCAGCTCTACTGACATGGGAGGGGGATGAGCAGGAGGAGACACTGTAAGAAAGAGATGGTAGACTGGCCCCCAAATGATTGGAGTAATGGCGATATAGTGTCCCGTCCCACCCTGTCACGCCTGGCCTGACACCCTGGCACCTGGACTCCCTGGACATTTGTGTTGTTTGGACTGTTGTTTTCACTCTGTTCGCCCTGCTCCATGTTATTCATTGTTTCTGTCTCATCCTGTGTTCCCTGTTTTTGTGGACATTTCCTCGGCTGTGCCATTGTGACTCCCTTATTCCTCTTTTATACATTCACAAAATTATGTCATGATCTCAAGAAAAGCGAAGCTGTCTTTGGGAGAGTGAGGAGAGTATTATACATGTTTGTGGTGTGAACATACATTAGTACATGATATTACATGGCTGGCAGCACTGAAACCTTGGTTGTCACAGCAAAGTCAATAGTGCATTATGCAAAAGCATACATATGGAAATATGCTCCTGTGTGTGTGTGTGTGACCAAGGACATCCTGAATGTGCAGTATGGAGACCTTGGCCTTTCATTATTCCTGTCCCCCATAAGTCACCAGGTGAGAGGGTTGCTGGCAGAGAGAGAGAGAGAGAGAGAGAGAGAGAGAGAGAGAGAGAGTGTGTGGAGTTTCTCTTGTGTAACCTGTATAGGTATGAAGGTAGCATGTCAGCTATGTCCTTCATGCACCATTTTCTCAAGGTTAGCTTGTGGGCAGAAAAACAACTGGTTCTGTAGCCGGAGCTATTACATCGAGTTTGCGTCAGAAAAGTGTTCTATATAGAACTGTAACAAGAAGATAAGAACTTTACATTTACATGTAATGGAAATGTGGCAACACAATATAAAAACCACAGAGGGACTACAGATGGAAATTAGCAGCTTGCTATAATCTGTCGTATTTACGATCACACTTGTGTTTTTGTCCATTAATATGCACTGTGCCTATATATTAAAAAAACAGACAATAAAAAACAACTAAAATGGGTAAAAGACAGTAAATACATTTCGAGCAGCAAGCAATGGTGTTCTTGGGATTTGGGGTGTGTAGGACGTAGAGGTTTATGCGTAATATGTATTTTGTAGCTCGCTCCTATGCCCTGCCAGAGACATTTCTCCATTGCTGCTCTATACTTCAGTCTCTAGAGATAATATGCTTTTGTTGCTCCCCAGAGTGAAGATGGCCAACAGGGGGTTTGGTGGGGTGTCAGCAAGGGCAGGGAGGTGGGATTGAGAGACTGGTACATCAGAACCGAGCAGTTCAGGGGAGGGATAACTGTCCAGGCAGAGGTGTGGTGGGTGGAGATAATGGATCGTGGGGGGGGTTGGATCTGACCAGGGTGTGTCTTCAGGGTCAGTCTACTGCAGCTGTTGGCTGTTGAGCTTGCGGTCCGCGTCAGGAAAGAAGCTGTTGTGGAACCACTCCTTCTCGGTCCTGATGCTCAGCCATCTTCCGTCTCTCCAGCGAGATGGTGTGAACAGGTGGTAGCTGGGGTGGTTGGTGTGTTTTGTGATGGAGAAGGCCTTCCTGAAGCAGCGTAGGTTGTAGAGATCCTCGATGGCTGGGAGCTCCACAAAGATGATCTTCTGCGCCGTCTTCACCACCCTCTGGATGGCGTGCCTGTCGTGGGCGGTGGTGTTGCCGTACCAGGCTGTGATGCCTCCAGGCAGGATACTCTTGATGCGGTAGAAGTTCACAAGTGTTTGTGTGCTCATGCCCCATCTCCGCAGTTACTTCAGAAAGCAGAGGCATTGTTGTGCGTTGTTGTGCCTTGGATGGCCTCTGTGTTTTGTGTCCAGGTCAAGTCGTAAAGTGGCTCACCCTCTCCACTTCCTCCCCGTTGATGATGATAGGGATGGGGGGATGGCTTTTTCCTCCTCTCCTGAAGTCCACAATCATCTCCTTTGTCTTGCTAGTGTTCAGGGTCAGGTTGTTGTCTTGACACCATGTTAGTAGGTCTGACACCTCCTGGAGGAAAGCCAATCCAAAATCATTGGGGGAGATCAGGCCTATCACAGTGGTGTCATCCACAAACTTGATGATTGGATTGCTGCTGTGCTTGGCTGAGCAGTCGTGGGTGTACAGTGAGAACAGCCTGGGGCTCAGACAGCAGCCTTGATAGACTCCCATGCTGATGTTCAGTGTGGATGAGGTGTTGCTGCCTGTTCTCACCACCTGTCTGTCCGTGAGGAAGTCCAGG
>NC_140235.1:24781785-24821785 GCF_949987555.1 Borostomias antarcticus | reverse complement strand
TTCCCTTCTGGTATTTGGGCCTGTGGCAGGAATATTCCTCACCGGAGACCCCCAGTCGTAGATGGCGACACTCACCCAGTAGATAGGCTCCTGAAACCAAATAACAGATAGTAGATGGTTACCTGAATTCCGACCCTGGAGATGAAGAAAGAGTAGAACATTTACCTGTTGTCTTACCTCAAATTAGAATTTGTATGGAAAATAAAGCATTATGGAACGAGAAGCAGTGGGGTGTCACGGATATCGCCACGGCTAGCGGAGGTTAGGCACGATGCGCAGCAGAGTGTCGTTACACCCCGCTAGCAGGCGCGCAGATTGGCTGGGGCCCCTGGTGGCCAGATGCGCAAACTGTCTGCAACGCGTCCAAAACATGTATTCTAGAGACTGGGTTGCGACCGGATCAGAGAAATGCACTGAACGGCTCCTGCTTGCGTGACAATTGATTGTGCTGATTCCTCATCCAGTTATGGGTGGATGGAAAACTTTCAACTGAATGTTCATATTGTTCTGATAATTGTAGGCTATAGCAACATAAGAGTGGCAGCTTTGACAGCCCAAACATGAGCTAATCCCATAGCTGTAGGCCTACCATTGCTAGTCATGAACGAACTGTTGGATACTGCATATCTGTGCAACGTGTCCATTGTCCAGTTGTCAAATCGATTATGCACGCACTATTATTCTTTTGGTGATTATTCTTTGATATAAATGCAGATAGGCTACATGTGAAGAGGCAATTGCTGGATTCTAATACGCTGTTTATAATGACACATCCCGACATTGAAGCATGAAAGGCATAGCATACATTCCGTTTTAGTTTTTGGAAGAATTTATTGGAAAATATTGTTTGAAGTAGGCCTAGGCTATATTGAAACGAATTCCAAATTTTTGTGCTAATGGACGGCGCAGCGGAGGCGCAGTTGAACGAAACGTGGATATTGGAAATAATAAGCACTATGTTTTTAAATGTTGTGGGTCAATCATGCAGCTGTAACAGAATATGCGCATTCCAATGTCCGTGCAGGGCTCGTATTTTTACCACTATAATCCCTATTTGATGGGGGGGGGGGGGGGGGGGACTGTTGTGAAAACCACAACAGGCATGCTCTATGTAAGTACAACTAGCGATCATCAAGACAGATTGATGAAAACAACCGTTTCGCGGCAGAAAATAGATTTTTAGAAACTGCATTCTAAGTGCCCCGACCACCGCCATTACATGGATATACTGGCTCGCGCTGGATTTTAAATTTCTTCTACATGCCTCCGAACTACACCAAAGTGATCTCGGTGAGTCAAACGTCTTATAATATGTCGTAAATAAGGTCCAGGTTGTCAAAAACGAGCATTGTCCTTTAACCCTAAACCTGACCCAGAACCTTGCAGCCCTCAGGAATCTTAGCCTTCATAAAGCCCAGCCATAACTCCAAGTTAGTGCTGCTGGAACTAAGCCAGCTTTGCTACTCTACATGTGGATAGCAGGGAGAAACTGGCCTCTCTGCTCCATATCATTAATGTCTACTGTCCCTATCACCACTGTCAGTCTGGGGGATACAGCGTGTGTGTGTGTGTGCGTGCGTGCGTGCATGCGTGCGTGTGTGTGTGTATGGGTGTGGGTGGGCTTGTGCCGGCATGCCTTGTACCTGCGTGCTTGCTACATGTGAGCCTGCGTGTGAGTGTGCACGTGTGTGTGTGTGTGTGTATGTGTGTCAGTGCGTGAGCGTGTGTGTATCATGCAGCTTCCCCCCAGGCTTCAGAAAGATGACAGGAGGGAGGGGGTATGATTTCCCTGGAGGCCCGTGTGCCCGCCATAGGGGGACAGGAATGGATAGATCTCCTCTACAACACTGGTAGTTATTTTGGAGCGGGTGCTGATAGAATGGATGTCATTGTGAGTATAATTATCATGCCGGTGTGAGAGGCAGGTGAGGTTCAGAGGGAGGAAGGAATGGTTGACAGCTTACTAGAGCTGCAGAAATATTATAACACAGCTGTTAAAGTTGTTAACCCCCCCTCCTCCTCCTCTCCCTCCCTCCCTCTCTCTCCATCTCACCTTCTGTCTCTCTCTCAAAGGGGCTATGCGTGAAGAGGAGTGTCTGATGTCTCATAGCTCCCGCTGAGTCTCTGCACTGGAAGAGAACGATTTCATTCATGTTTATTTATTTATATTTATATATTTACGGTTCCCTGTCTGAAGGGATATCAGCAGGCGGGTTTATATGAGGTGTCTGTCTCCCAGAAGACCAGACAAGACTGTTTTTACTGTTTATCTGAGGAAGGAGTCTGATGCTAATGAAGGTAACTACTGCTATACTGTATAACTGTAAGAGGAGAGGAGAGGAGAGAGGAGAGAGGAGAGGAGAGGAGAGGAGAGGAGAGGAGAGGAGAGGAGAAGAGAGGAGAAGAGAAGAGAAGAGAAGAGAAGAGAAGAGAAGAGAAGAGAAGAGAAGAGAAGAGAAGAGAAGAGAAGAGAAGAGGAGAGGAGAGGAGAGGAGAGGAGAGGAGAGGAGAGGAGAGGAGAGGGGATGGAGAGAAGGGGAGCGGAGAGCTCAGAAGGACCTTATTTTGGATAGTTCTGATGATTCAAGATTCAAGATTCCTTTCATACGATGTGATATTTTATATGATATGATATATGTAATAACATGCACTGCCCTCACCATCATCGCCATCATCATCATCGTTATCATCATCACCATCACCATCACCATCACCATCACAATCACAGCTATGAAAAGGTTCATGTTCTGATTGTCCCAATAGTGCAGAGCTGCAAGGGTCTCCCACTGTGAAAAACTAAAGCTGCGCTCACACGATTTTTGGGCTGATTTATCCCCGATTCACCCCTCCCGACAATCGGAGGAGAAATCGGATCTGGAACGTTGGTCGGTACCAATGTTCGGCCCAGATGATCTTGTAATGTGAGGGGTTTACAGTTCCAATCTTAAACCTTCCGATCGGCTCGCAGACCCATCGTGGCCTATATTATGTCACTACTTTACAAGTGAGATGGTGAGACCAGTGGTTCGTTGCTCCCTCGGGCACGATAAGATCCTGTAGTGTGTGATGAGCCACTATTTTCAAATCTTGCTATGTGTGCTTGTTTGAGATTCGCGAGAAGAACATCTATTAAGATTCTCCTTATGTGCGTGATGCAACCTGATTTCGAAATTGGTTAGGATTTTAAATATCCTGTAGTGTGAGCCCAGCCTTACACCTTTCTGAGATCACTATCCCTGAGCATGTGTGTATCTTCTTTCGAATGTATTGAGCAGAAGGAGGTGGAGGATTACATCTACATTACATTGCAGTCATTTAGCTGACACTTTTATCCAAATCGACTTACAATAATTGCATTTAACATAGGAAAAGCATACTACTACTTGCCAGAACTCACAAGTGCATCTCCTTTCTAAAACAAGTGACTAAGAGCATACTCTAGTGCTGAAGGCAAAAGTGTTTAGTTTAGTTTAGTTTAATTTATTCGACATATCAGTTTAAAATACATGTCATGCATTAAAACAAATATCAAGGATTGCACAAAAAAGTTGTGGACTAATTTCCGTTGGGGTCCTTGGTCTCAACATAAAACACTTAAAACACAAACACATAAAACTACATAACACATGTACACATACTAACAATCCCTCCCTCCCCTACCTGTCTACTCTTGGACTTTGGCTAGTAGCCATTTCCTAACATTCACCTTAAAACTGTGTGGGTTTGTGCTCTGTTTGATGGTCAAAGGCAGTTCATTCCACTCCTATGCTCCTGTGTAGGCAAATGAGCATTGCCCCATTTTGGTTCTACACCTCAGGGGGAGCAGATTGGCTAAACTGGACCTAGTCCTGTGGTTGTGTGATTCCCCAGCTCTGGAGAAATAGCTGCTTGCTGGGGCCCTGTTGTTAATGTACCATGTTGAGCCTCAGCTGAGTCACTCTAGCCTCAACTGGTAGCCAGTTGAGCTCTTGGAAGTACCTCCTTCCAACATGGTCACGAGGGCCTAGCCCAATCACGACCCTTACTAGCTTGTTTTGAGACACCTGCAGTTTTCTTTTTAATGAAGTTGACAGACCTGCTGCCCATGCTACACTGGCGTAATCTAGATGACACTGCACTAGACTGTTGGCTAGTAAACGGCCAGCAGATTGGCCTTTCTGGCAAGAAACCTTGTGCGAGCGTTAACTTTACCCAACAAGACCATTCCCTCCCCACCCGAACGGTCATCTAAAACACACCCCAGGTACTTCACTGATGTCTTTGCAGCTCCACAGACCCTACCTCTACTCTTAGCTCCTGGGCCTTCTTTAATCTGGGTTTAGACCCAAATAGAATAGACTCTGTCTTCCCTAAATGAAGTGACGGCCTATTGTCACACAACCAGCTGCTTATTTTAGTGAGTTCCTCTCCTAGCCTACTTTGGAGTGTGTTCTTGTCTTTGTGCGAGATGAGAAAACCTGCATCATCTGTGAATAAATACAAGTTACAGGAACAAGCATCTCTCATAGCAGTGGTCCTAAAACACTTCCTTGTGGAACCCCACATACTGCTGATTTGGTGTCTGACATAAAGCCATTGACCTCTACTCTCTGATCCCTGTCTGTCAGGTATGAAGTGACCCACTTGATAGCGGTGTCATTCATCCCTAGAGCCTTTAATTTATTTAACAGCAAGCTTTGTTTAACTGTGTCGAAGGCTTTCTGAAGATCAAGTAGAACCATTCCACACAGTTTCCCTTCATCAATCTCCTTTCTGATGAAGTCATTAATGTAAAGTCTGTAGAATAGGACTTCCTGAACCCTGATTGAAATTCATACAGAAGATTTTCCCGCTCAACATATTCTGATATCTGTTCATGTACCAGTCTCTCTAAGATCTTAGATGTGACACTCAAAATGGATACTGGATAAACTAAAAATACAATAGGTGCTTAAGAGGGAGGATTGTGGTATTACTTATTGAAGAGGTGAGTTTTGAGCCTGCGGTGAAAGATTGTCACTCTACTGTCCTGACATCAGTGGGCAGTTCATTCCACCACTGCGGGGACAGAAAAGAGCCGTGACCGTGTCGATCGACCACAGGGGCCTCGGAGTGACGGGGCAACCAGTCGCCCCAAGGTAGCACAGCGTAGTGGTCGGTAGGTGGTGTAGGGCTTGATCATGGCCTGGAGGTAGGAGGGAGCGGTTCCTTTCAGTACTGCCCTGTAGGCTACAGTAGTACCAGAGTTTCTCTATAGATAGATAATTTATTGATCCCCCCTAGGTGCTGCACAGCCCTCACACACCTCCTGGTTAACACATTACTTAACCAGCTGCTTATGTAAGATAGGGGGAAACTGGGAGGGTTTGAAGGGTTGAACCAACCAGGAGAGAGGAGAGTGGAGGAGAGGAGAGTGGAGGAGAGGAGGAGAGTGGAGGAAAGGAGAGTGGAGGAGAGGAGAGGAGACGAAAGGAGAGTGGAGGTGAGGAGAGTGGAGGAGAGGAAAGTGGAGGAGAGTGAAGAAAGTGGAGGAGACCATCCTGATTTCACGAGCTTACATTCCGTTTCTCTCGCTGCCATCTGGTGCATCAGGTTAGCAGAGGAGAGTGGAGGAGAGGAGAGGAACACTTAAGTGTACATTCTTATATGTGTAGATTCATATTTGATTAACTTATCATGTATAGGCGTGTGTGTGTGTGTGTGTCTGTGTGTGTGTGTGTGTGTGTGTTTTGTACCCGTGAGTGTGTATTGGTAGGGCATTGTGTCTCGGGGGCGCAATGATGTAATCTGACCAGTGGGTGTCGCTAGGTGAAGTTTGGTGACAGTTTTGTGCCACTGAAGTCAGGGGATTAAACCCAGGTCCCTCTGACTCACCACAACAACCTCAGACATCTACCATTAGACCAGGAAGAGAGTGGTTCCAGCATTACCACCCCTCCCCCCTACATCTTCACATGGAACACAGCCAGCAATGCATCCTGAGCGCACAATAGCTTCCATGGCATGGTGTACCATTAGACCAAGAGGACATGGTCGCGTTTACGTTTAGATAGTGATATAGAGTCAACAGTGCCTCATGCATTGTGCGCGAGGCCATACCACCCTCCCCTCGTCCTTCTTCTTCTTCTTCTCCTTCCTCCCTGCCCTGCCCCTCCCCTCTTCTGACCTTTGACCCTGCCTGGCATACCTTTCCTTCCCATCTCCCAGGCAACAGTGTTTGAACATCTGCCTCTGCTTACCCTCACCTCCCTGCTGAGGTAGATGAAGACACACACACACACACACACACACACACACACACCAGGGACACACACCTACACACTTACACACTTACACACGAGACACACACACACACACACACACACACACACACACACACAACCTTTCCAGAGAAGAGGACATTTTGGGCAGGGTACCATAGCACCGTAATGAGAATATAAAGTTGACCCACTAGCGCCCACCAGGTTATTTAAACAGCACAGGCAGACAGATAGGGCCTGACCATAATATCACACACGCTTCCACATTCACATGATGTCACTGCGTTGGTTTGGGGACAGACGCAACCGGTCATCGTGTGGGAGAGGACTCCATATTCAGGGAGTGCAAATGCCACTGCCAGGCTACAGTTTGATAATGAATGACGATGTGGTGAGATGTGATCAGATGTGGCAGAAGGTACCATCTGTACTCCACAGAGAGTCTTCACAGCTGATTCTCTCTCTCTCTCTCTCTCTCTCTCTCTCTAGCGATTGATTAAAGAATGACTGTGTTTTATCACTCTGATTATAATAGCTCCGTGGGTTAATAAATGCTAGACTCATCATCCTGATAAAGATCTGCTTTAGAACACTGGAGAACCACCATATTCTAGAAGCAACAGGGTGTGATCTCCAGAGAGACAGTGAGAACTCACTCACCTGGATAGGTTACATCGTCCACCACCTCCTTCTCCTCTCACCCCTTCCTTCCCTCCTCCTCCTCCGTCTCCTCCTCCTCCTCCACTTACCCACTCCTCCTCCTCCTCCTGCTCCACTCACCCACTCCTCTTCCTTCTCCTCCTGCTCCACTCACCCACTCCTCCTCCTCCTCCTCCTCCTGCTCCACTCACCCTCTCCTCCTCTCCTCTTCCTCTTCTCACTCACTCTTTCCCCTCCTCTCCTCCAGGCCATGTCCATTAAGATGCAGGTATCCCCCCTGCACACACACACACACACACACACACAAACAGGCGCGCGCGCGCACACACACACACGCACACACACACACACACACACACACACACACACACACACACACACACACAAATACACGCTCATGCTCTGTCACCTTGTCCTCTCCTCCCAGGGGACGCTGCTGATTCTCTGGGAACGATCAGAGCGGACATAGCTAACATCGTAGATCAAGACCCCTGCCCCTGCAGCCACTCCCACACACACACACACACACACACACACACACACACACACACACTCACTCACTCACTCACTCACTCACTCACACACACACACACACACACACACACAAATACACACAAGCACACACACACTCACTCACTCACTCACTCACACACACACACACACACACACACACACACACACACACACACACACACACACACACACACACACAAATACACACAAGCACACACTCACGCACACACTCACCTGCATACAGACAAACACATACACACACGTGTACACAGACCCAGATGATAGCACAAACACACACACACACACACACACACACACACACACACACACACAAAACAAACACAAAGTCTCAGGCAGTGCACCACTCAGGAGGAATGCTACAGTTGGTAATTGTTGCCACAAGGCAGCATTTTGCCTGCTCCCTCTTCTCTCTGGTCTCTCTTTCCCTCTGTCTCTCTTTGTCTCTTCCAATCTATCTTCCTTTCTCTCTCCCTCTTCCCTCTTTCTTCACCTCTCTCTCTCCATCTCTCCGTCTGTCTGTCCCTGCCTCTCTCCATCTCTCTCCATCTCTCCATCTTCTCTTCTGAGATAAAGAGTGAGGCCACAGATGGAGCACCACTTGGCAGCATGAAACATTTTGTCCGGAAATGAAAAATCATCTCCAAACAAACCTGTCCATTTCACAGCTCCGTGTGAAACTAGGCTGAACGAGATATTGTTAGTTTAATTCTGTCAAGCTGTTTTGGGGTCTAAGCAGCATGATGGGTTAATTTATTTTCCGTCTGCTCTGTGATTGTCTCTGTGATTGGTTTGGTATTGCCCCGATATTGTTTTTCCAGAGATGATTTCCTCCTCTCAAACCAATATTGACACGCTTCCACAGACGCATCACACCGGAGACCGCACTTTCCTGGATATCTGAATACTGTAGCATTCACTCTCTCTCTCTCTCTCTCTCTCTCTCACACACACTTGTAACGGTTAATTAATCAACGGCAATCTGAAAATAACGCACAACTTGGAGGTATAAGACTGAACGTGTCCAACCATGGTACAGTTATAATTTTATCAGTGTGGTTATGATTTGATTTGGCTGGGAACTGGCTTGATTGGTAAAACATTTTGACTGTGTTTTGTTTTAAAACAAAAGTTTTCAAAACTATGGATGGAGAAAACACTAGATTTAGTGGAGGTGTTTTGGAACCACAAATGTGGCGCTGAGGTGGCAATATGCCTGATAGCTGAGACCCAAATGTTGCTCTCAGACCATGGGAATGTCCTCTAGGTCTTATGTTAGAGGTCTGATCTCAGTGAGCAGGAGAACATGGCTCGTCGATCCCCTGCAGACACACTGCCATAAACTCACTGGTAATCCAGAATGATCATCGATTGTTATTGTTATAGCCGCATGACATTTAGGCACTCGAGGCAAACATCCTAATGAGAGAGACGTGTGTGTGTGTGTGTGTGTGTGTGTGTGCGCGCGCGTGTGCGTGTGTGTGTGTGTGTGTGTGTGTGTGTGTGTGTGTGGTGTTTCAGCCTGCCTGTACAGCACAGCATATATATTCTCTTCACAGGGCCACTCTGCTCTGGATGTGACATGGCTGTCAATACATGGACTGCATGTCAAATCATGTGTGTTTATTTGATATGTGTAGCCAAGGGCATACAAACCCACCCACCTACACACACACACACACACACACATACACACACACACAGTCCCCTAGCCGGAGCTGTCAGTGTGACAGCAATAAGTCATGGTAAAACCTGCATGTCCTCCTGATGAGTCGTGTTGTGGCCTGAGGCATAGCTGCCCTCCAAGAGCCTGGACAGACGCCGAGGGCACCAGGCTGAGCCGCCGTGACACATACCACACCATACAGTCGCAATAAAAATCATTCAACCCCAATTGCAAATTAGGTTTATTGGCAAAACTGACAAACTTTAAGCTGTCTGAAATAAATAAATCAAATAAGAACCATTTGAATAGCTCTACACAACTAATATTACAAGTGGTTTCTCCAAATTCAGCACAAAATGCCACTTTTAATGACTACTCCATTCTCAAAATAATTCAACCCCTTCCTGACAAGCGTCTTTAGTACTTACTGTAGTAGAGTAACAATTTGCTTTTATGACATGCTGCAAACGTGATGCATAGCCAGACACCAGCTTCTGGCAGGGTTCCTGAGGAATCTTAGCCCAATGGGCAAAGGCCTCCAGTTCACTGATATTCTTGTGTTTGCGTATTGCAACTGCCGCCTTCAAATCCCACCAGAGATTTTCTATGGGGTTCAAGTCAGGCGACTGTGACGGCCACTCTAGAATCTTCCAGGACTTCTTCTGAAACCAAGCAGCTGGTCAAAAGCCCTCGAGTGACTGCAAAAGACCTGCAGCTATACATGGTGGCAGCAGGCACTGAGGTTTCAGTTTGCACAGTAAGGCGCATGCTAAACGCTGAAGGGCTCCATTTCTGAAGTTCAAGTCGTACACCACTACTGACCAAAAAGCACAAGAAAAGTTGAGTCCAATATGCTCACAACCATATAAATAGCCACAGACGTTTTGGGCTTCTGTTCTGTGGAGTGATGAAACAAAACTTGGAACTTTTCGGGCCTATGGATCAGTGGCATGTCTGGAGGAGGACGAATGAAGCATACGCTGAAAAGAGCACCCTGTCTACACTGACGCATGGAGGTGGCTCGGTGATGCTCTGGGGCTGCTTTGCTTCCTCTGGCACTGGAAACCTGCAGCGTGTGGAGGGCAAGATGGATTCAATTAAGTATCAGGAAATCCTATGAGGAAGGTAAAGCTTTGGCGTCATTGGACCTTCCAACAGGACAATGATCCCAAGCACACCTCAAAGTCCACCAAGGATACCACACCATAATACCACACCTTATACCATACTATACCATACCATAATACCATACTATTATACCATACTATACCACACTGCACCATAATACTATTATATCATACACTACTAAACAATAATACCATAGCATAATACCATACTATGATACCGTACCACACCATAATGCCACATCTTAATACCATACTATATCATACCATAACATACTAGAATACCACTGTACCATACCACAATACCACACCATAATGCCATACTATAACAAGGTACCTTAATACTATAATACTATACTATACACTACCTTATTATACCATATACAGGACCATACTGTACCATACTACCATACCATATTATGCCACATCGCTCCACACAGTGCAAAGCTGTATGGACGTCATATGTACTCTCCTGACATAGGCTACTGTAGCGGGTCATCTGACATGTTACAGGCCTATACCTGGAGGTGTCTGTCTGTCGTCTCTGGTACGTATATGAACTATCACGTAGACAAAAGAGCAGCATCATGTGAAGGTTGAGTCGTCTGTATTGTTAAATATGATGAATATTTAGAACTTGTAACTTCTGTTTCTGCAAGTTGAGGCTGATGATGAGTCTAAGATTGGCAAGGCCGTGTGCACTTTAAAGATACCTGTTTGTGACAGAGGCTTGCAGCTTCAGTCAATCTGGTACACCTGATTCAACTAATATAATCCAATCATGAACAAGACAATTAATTAAACAATTAATCGATTAGGTTGGAACTGAAAAAAGTGCTGGGTTATTCATTAGTACTGTATGACAGAACAGGTGTGAATATACACCACTTGTTCAAACCAATATTGGCACGGTTCCACAGATGTGTGTCACACTGGAGAGAACACACACACACACACTTGTAATGGTAAAGGTAATTAATTAATGGCAATCTGAAAATAATGCACAACATGAAAGGTTATAAGACTGACCGTGGCCAACCATACAGTTATCATTGTATCAGTATGGTTATAGTTTGATTTGGCTGGGAACTGGCTTGACTGGTGTCATATGCTTTACATTTTCACAACTATGGATGGAGAAAACGTCAGATGTAGTGGAGATGGTTTGGAACCACAAATGTGCCACAAATGGGCAATATACAGTACCTGATAATTAAGACCCAAATGTTGCCCTCGGACCATGAGGAGGTCGTCCAAACAAGGCATACACATTCTGAAGCCATTGAGTCCACTGTCGCAGTGATAGAACTATCGGCCGTCATGGTGTGTGCTGTTGTCCATCAACGGCTACCTGCCATGCTGCAGACCATCACTGTTGTGTGTGGTGTTGATTGATGATATTGTTACTCTGTTTTACATAAAACAAAACAAAAAAGACAACCGGCTTCAGGCATTTAATCAAAGATGGCCGAGGAAGTTTTATTAAGAGAGATGTCTTCTCCCTCAAGGAGAGGGAAAGATAGTGTGTTGTTAAGCAGAGAGAGGGAGAAGGAGAGACGGAGCGAAGAGAAAGAGAGAGAGAGAGAGAGAGAGAGATAAAGAGAGAGATATAAAGAGAGAGAGAAAGACAAAGAGAAAGAGAAGAGAGAAAGAGATAGAGAGAGAGAGAGAGAGAGAGCGAGAGAGAAAGAGAAGGAAATAGGAGAGTGTCCAGTGAGGGAATCTGGGTTCAACAAAGGACCTGACCGCCGGAGGCTCCACAACTCAGCTGCTGTTCCCATGGCAACCATTAGGGCAGGATATTGAACGAGAGGAGTGTGAGGAGAAGGAAGGAGTGTTCTTTTCTCTTTCTTCTCCCTCCACACAGTCAGCCGCACACCGGTCAATTAGCCAATCAGAGTCAGAATACCACACATGCATGCGCGCAAATGCCCGCACACACACACACACACACACACACACACACACACACACACACACACACACACACACACACACACAAACACCTGCCCTGTAATTTTCTGTAACAGACCTGAACACTGAGACTGATACAGAACACTCAGCAGACTGGGACTGAACACTGAGACAGAACACTGAGACTGAACACTTATACTGAACACTGAAACTGAGCACTGAGACTGAACACTGACACAGCACTGAGACTGAACACTGATACTGAACACTGAAACTGAACACAGACTGAACACTGACACAGCACTGAGACTGAACACTGATACTGAACACTGAAACTGAACACAGACTGAACACTGACATAACACTGAGACTAAACACTGAGACTGAACACTGAAACTGAACACAGACTGAACACTGACATAACACTGAGTCTGAACACTGAGACTGAACACTGAAACTGAACACAGACTGAACACTGACATAACACTGAGTCTGAACACTGAGACTGAACACTGAAACTGAACACAGACTGAACACTGACATAACACTGAGTCTGAACACTGACAACAATGAGACAACAATGAGACAACACTGATACTGAACACTGATACTGAACACTGATACTGAGCACTGACACGACACTGAGACTGAACACTGAGACTGAACACTGAGACTGAACACTGACACGACACTAAGATCAAACACTGATACTTAACACTGACACTGAACACTGACATGACACTGAGACTGAACACTGATACTGAACAATGACATGAAACTGAGATTGAACACTGATACTGAACACTGACACAACACTGAGACTGAACACTGATACTGAACACTGACACGACACTGAGATTGAACACTGATACTGAACACGGATACTGAACACTGAGACTGAACACTGAGACTGAACACTGACACTGAATACTGACACAACACTTACACTGACACTGACAGAACAAAGAACAATGACAGAACACTGAGACTACTGAGATACTGAGTACTGAGATCGAGCTCTGAAACTGAACACTGAGACAGAACACTAACAGAACACTGAGACAGAACACTGACAGAACACTAAGACAGAACACTGACAGAACACTGAGACAGAACACTAACAGAACACTGAGACAGAACACTGACAGAACACTAACAGAACACTGAGACAGAACACTAACAGAACACTGAGACAGAACACTAACAGAACACTAAGACAGAACACTGACAGAACACTGAGACAGAACACTAAGACAGAACACTGAGACAGAACACTGAGACAGAACACTAACAGAACACTGAGACAGAACACTGACAGAACACAAACAGAACACAGACAGAACACTGAGACAGAACACTGACAGAACACGAACAGAACACGAACAGAACACTGAGACAGAACACTGAGATGGAACACTGAGACGGAAGACTGAAACGGGAGGATCATGGATCAGCCAGTATAATCTGTCTCATTGTGTTTGGTCAGAGGAGAATGAATGAATCCTATATTGATCACTGGGGGGTGGGGGGTTGCCAGTGGACATACAATCATAAAAACAGTATAACATGTATAATGCTGACATGCTAACAGTTGCACCAACAGGGGCGCTCCTTTGAAAAGTGAGTTTAACCAACTACTCGCTACCACTGCCTGGAACTCACAAGGACACTTTGTCATTCGTTTACACTTGCTCCAATCTTCCAGCCAAGTCACATGATCTGTGATGCTGCTACTGTAGACTTCAAATATGTACTGTATATCCTGCCTCTATAAGAATATACAGTACATATTTGATGCCCAATAAATACTTTCACTCTTCACAAATAGGGATATGTGTGTGTGTGTGTGTGTGTGTGTGAGAGAGAGAGAGAGAGAGAGAGAGAGAGAGAGAGAGAGAGAGAGGAGTGTGTGTGTTAGTGTGAGGGTTTACTCTCTAGTTCCACCAGTTCTCATGTCCTCATCATCTCCAGTCTCTTAGCTACAATAGTCTCTAAATTAGTTGATCTTTTCTGCTGCTGTTCTGTCTCCTCCTTAATGTGAGAAATACCCAGCCAGGGCGTAAAACAACACCATACCCCTCCCTGCCCCTCCCCGCCCCCCCCTACTCCCCCTTGGTCCCTCCCACACTCCATCCTGATGGTATCTCCCACACTGCTCTGCCTCTGTGCTGCTGGCGAAACTACACATTATTCTGTATCATCATTAATAAATTATGATTACTATTATATAATTTAATTGATGACTACTTTCCCTGTATAAATCAGGCTTACAGAGACACAGTTCTTCAGGATATCTGAGGAGATTAATGTTTTACTGGGCCAGATCCATAATCAGGGTGATTAGTGTTTGGACATACTCCAGTAATTAGACAAAATAAAAACATTGAAACAAGTTGTTACATAACACATGCTTTAGGCAGACAGACAGACAGATAGACAAGAAGAAAGACAGGCAGACAGACAGACATACCTACAGACAGACAGACAGACAGACAGACAGACAGACAGACAGACAGAGGGCAGATAAAATAAGATATGACTATAGGCTAATAAAATGCAATTACAACATATTCTTAAATATTTCAGTTTAGAGCATGAGTAGAAGAAACACAAAAAACATAATTTATTAAAATACACTCAAATATTTGTATTTGTTTAATACTGCATTGTGCGCCAGCATGCCAACGACTAATAAATATCCCAAGCCTATGTTATGAGCTATGTGGTCCTCTTGTTAATAAAACATATATCCGAAAGAAAATAATCCCTATTTATTTCCTTTCCTTCAGTCGGCTATGTTCTACAACCTAAAATGTTTTGACAGCTACCCGCGGCCAACATAGCTCCGGTCCCCCTCCCCTGTCCAAGCGTCTTTGATTGCATTCCTGTCTTTGTATTTAAACATCCGGGCCTTCCCACCGACTGCGCTTACTGTAGCTACTCCCCTCCAGAAGCCATTTTGGACTCAGTTCAGCTTCTTGCATGTGATTATCGGACCCTGTCCTCGGCGAGCGGCAGTTGTAAAGGTTACGCGCGACGCGGGGAGCGAGAAATTATATGCTTCGTTTTTGAAATTTTCAATTTTATTTTTCCTCGTCGGTTCTACATACAGCAAAAGATCTGTCCGCTCCAAATGGATTTGTTTATATGTAAAACTTATTTTTAGCCCGTGCAATTTTGTTGCATTGGGGGCTGTAGCCTACACACAAAAGCTACGGGCAAGCAACTCTCGCTGCGGTGGACATTGTAGGCCCTCAGTCCTCCTCGTTCAGTTGTGCCGATCATCTTTATAAATGTTCGCGAAGGAAAAGAGATTGAAAAGGAGAAAATCTGGTGTGTTTCTTTTTAATTAAAGGAATATGTTTGCTTCCTGGCTGACTTCTGCACTTCTTCTGGGAACTTTCTGTGCAGGTGAGTGGCTATTTATCTATGTATTCAGCTGGAATAGTCAGACAGGGCAGTAGTAGAATGTAGGCTGTCCAATGTGGATTGGAAGTGAGATCACAAATCTCCTGCAGATGAATGAGGGATATTGCAAAGCTCGTACCAAACTACAGCATGTAGTAGTCTATTGATACTTAGTTATTTTTTCATGTGGTTTTATGCATACCCCAGTGGCAGCTGAACAGTGATGTGACAAATTATTTGCTTTGCTCTTTATTTTTATTCTCTTCTGAGAAAGCTTTGCCTTTGTATGAGTGTTGCAGCACGTTCTCTCGCCTATGGATCACCAGCTATCAACTTAGAACGATCCGACCTATCTGTGGCACTATTATAATGTTTAGTGGTGAACGGATAGGATGCATGTATGCTTACGTTTGGATACTTGCCGAGCTCAGGCTACCGTATCAGGCTGAAATATGAATGAAGAGAATGAAGACCTGGTCATGTGGCCTTCGGGGCGAAGATATTTCTAGTAGTAAGGTGTGGAGCTTTAACAGAAAACGCACGAGATTTTGAATTATTTGTGTGTTCGTGTGTGTGGACGTTCACGTCAAATACAACATTAATGAATATGACTCATTATTATGCAAAATAAACGATTTAAGATCATGTTGACGGTCGCTAATGGTTATAACGTTTAGCAGGGATCTCCGAGGCGATAAATGCACGTTATTTTTGTATCAAATTGGTCGGCTATGATAGGCTACGCGTTATCTCCCGACCTGCCCACGCTGTGTTGTTTCAATTACATTATTAGTAGGCAACTAGACATAGGATGGGTTTTAAAATGTAAACAGGCAGCAATTAATTCTGGAATGTGCTCTTACTCGCTTATCCGGAGTATTTGTTGTCATTCATTAAGAGGTTTCTCGGCTTAATTAAATGTCATGACTATTGATCAGATTATCGAGATGTGAAGTCTATAAGCCTACAAGGATAAACATGATGATAGGTCTGTCTTGTTTGAGACGGATAGTTTGTGTATTTGCTGCTTTGTGTATCCAGTTCCCTCCTTGTTTGGGAGACTTGGGGGAGGGGTGTGTTAGGAGGGAGGGGGTGGGGGTGCCCTCGGTCCTATTGTGTATGTTTTCGCTCTGTTGGAGTGAAATTTCAGTTTGTCAGCTTTAAATGGTTATTTACCTAATAGTAGAACAGCGGCATGGGAAGTTGTAGATGTGTTAACTAGCCATCTGTCTGTCACTTCTCCACATATCTATTGTTTACAATGTGAAAAAGACACCTTCTGGTTCAAGTAAGCAGAACTGTAACAACGTTTGGCGTCACTACCTCTGCTCATTTTGACATGTAGCCAGGATTGCTATAATCATCATTCCACTTCAGCATAAGAAGCCATGCGAGCCTCCCATAACATCCGTTGTGTCATGAAGGAGGTTAGCTCGAGCTCTGAGCCAACTGGTGATGTCATGGTGTGGTTGTCTTGGCTGCTAAGTCCCTGGATTGGAGACGGAAGACGGGAGCTACCGCACACACACACACACTCTCACCTCCCTTCCTCCCTCCCTCTAATGGAGAGTAGGCGTCCATGCCTATGTTGGTCTGGTAGACACCCACTACACTCCATGTTCTATATCTCTATAGAATATACAGGGTTCTTGTAACTGTGGCCATGCTGTTATCATAACCCACACACACACTCCTCATACGATCCACTCTTCGTACTATCGGGCGGTACTAGCCTATCCTCTCCGTACTCACTCTCTTTCTCCCTCTTATCTCTGTATTCTCTCTCTCTTTTCCCGTATCCAGCTCTCTCTCTCCTCTCCTTCTCTCTCTCTGCCCCCTCCCTCTCTCCCTAGCCAGTGTGCAGTGGTGTAGGAGGGTCAGGGTTTGTTGGCGTATCTCCTCCACAGTCCAGCCTTAGCCCTGTACCGAGACGCTGCCTCCCCTTGCGGCCATTGGTTTTGCCCACCCAGCCGTGAGCGTGTTAGCGTGCGTGTGTGTGCGCGCACGCGTGTGTGTGGTGTGAGAGGAGGACATATTGGAATGCTGTTATTTCAGGACTCTCATCACAGAAGCGTCACTGAATCAGCTCTCTGTGTGTGTGTGTGTTTGTGCGCACGTGTGTGTGTGCGCTTTTGCCGTGCAGGATTTTCAAAGGTTTGGCCACATGGTGTTGTGGAGTGGGGTGGGGTATGGGAGGGGTGCACTGTGTGCTGACTGTGCTGACTGGTTGACTGACTGACTGACTGACTGACACACATCAGCACCTGGCTCTCACTATAGAGTGCTTCCTAACACACAGTCCTCTGAATCACACTAGGTAGGGCTCTACAGCAGTGGGGACTGAGGCAGGGAGGGGGGAGGGGGGGAGGGATGGGGGGAGACTGGAGGAGGGGTCGCCTGGAACAGGAGCAGAGATTTAAAGGGACAGGTTGTATTTTCCCTCCTCCTCCTGAAGACTGGTGGAGCTTCATGACATCGAGCCTCCTCCTCCTCCGGAGGTCACAAGGTCAGATCCTGCAAGGTGATGAGGATGGTTTGATGCTCTCCTGGAGATCTTTAGATGTAGAGTAGAAGAGGACCATCCCTGCTGTGCTGGAGAGAGCTCTGCGCTGCTCCCACTGTGTTCCCTTCCTCAGGATCCCCAAGGGGTCCAGAATAGACTCCTCCCAGCCAGAATAAACTCCTCCCAGACAGAATAGACCCCTCCCACCCAGAACATACTCCTCCCAGCCAGAATAGACTCCTCCCAGCCAGAATAAACTCCTCCCAGACAGAATAGACTCCTCCCATGCAGAATAGACCCCTCCCACCCAGAACATACTCCTCCCAGCCAGAATAGACTCCTCCCAGCCAGAATAGACTCCTCCCAGTCAGGACAGACCCCTTAAAGAGTTTATCCTGAAAAGAAATGTATTTATTTCATCACACCTGTACATATCCAGGAGAACCTTTTGAGGGTTTTTTTGTGAGAAGGTGAATGAAACACCTCTAGAATGCTAGTCATCAGAGACCAGAGTGAGGCTCTGTCTGCTACACTCTCTATCTCTCTGTGTGTCTCTCTCAATCTCTGTCTCTTTCTCTCCCAATCTCTGTTTCTCTCTATACAGTATATATCTCTGTCTCTCTCTCTTTTTTTTCTCCCTCTCTCTAACCCAGCTTGTGGCTCTGCCCAGCTGTGCTTGTCCACAAGCAGAGAGTCACATGTTGTGGCGGGGAGGGGGGGGGGGCGCCTGACATTGTTCAGTTCCAGGAATCTCTTTTTAGGATCTGATCAGCGAGCAAGATCCCTGCAGTTTTACCGTCCCAACGTGAGTTGTCATGTTATATAGAACCATGTTGGTGGGAAATGTTGTGAACAACGGAACAATAATCGGCATGCTCTGATGATAGCGTTGTCAACTGGCGCTAGCAGAGGGGTTCACTCCACGTTGTTTGTTTTTCTGGTCGTCTGGAGGTTTATCTAATAATCTGGCTTTCTCTCTCTGGGTTTTTCCTGCATAGAGGGTATTTTGGCCCCCCAAAGACATTTTAGCCAGAGCCAAAGGAAAATCACCAGTGGCAAAATGCTAAAAATTGAGAATAAAAATTTAAATCCTCTCCAAATGTGTTTGATAGCTTGTATCAAGTGCAGCCCATCCCTCTTTCTTGCATTGTCCTTGGTTTGGACCACTAGTAATCAAGATAATTAATAGACAGGTTATCAGTATCTTCAATATTTTGGCTTCATATCCATTTTGTGTCATGTCGGGAGATTTCCTGTGACTGTGAAAAGTGAGCTCAGTCAGAACGACAGCAAAGAATATAGGCTTATACATGCTGGTAGACTACTCGGCATAAAACAGAGGTTTCCCCCCAAAATTGTGTGCGCATCACCCCCCAAAGACCCATTCTGAGCCAGGAAAAAAACTGTCTCTTTCCCTCTCTTCCTGTCTCTCTCCTCCAGTGGCGTGTCTAGAGTATGTGAGGATGTGGTCAGATTCCAGAGTATGTTACACACCACAGAAATGTATACAACATCACCACAACCACCAACACCACTGCCATTACATGTTCACTGTGTGTGTGTGTGTGTGCGCGCGCTTAGGGAACATAATTGGTCGGTTGTTGGAGACCACAGTGGTTTGGCAGGAGACTGAGACCTTCCTTCCTCCCTGCAGTAGCGTACAGCGGTAACACTGTGACTGGCCCTACTAGTACCATGCTGCACTCAGACTCTGCATGTCCCCTCTGGTATAGTGGTAGAGGCTTGGGTAATGGGTGACCTGGGTTTGATCCCCGCGGGGCACCTGCTGTAGTGTGGCCTATAGCCTCATCTTATCCTGAGGACACACACACACACACAGCCCTGTTAGTATCCCTGTAATTTCCCGGGTTAGTTATGTGCCCCACTCTATTAGTTTTTGAGTGCCAGGACAGTGTTTGCATACTGTATGTGAATGAGTGTGTGCGTATGTGAAAGAGTGTGTGTGTGCCTGTGTGTGTGTGTTTGTGTGTGTGCGCGCATGTGTTGGTGCGCATGTGCATTTGTGTGTGTGTGCCTGCATGTGTGTGTGCGTGCGTGTGTGTGCGTGTATTTGTGAGTGTGTGTTTATGTGTGTGTTGGTGTGTGAGTGTGTTTGTGTGTGTGTGTGTGTGTGTGTATGTCATTGCGGTGGTAAAGGTAGAGTGTGTTCTCTGCCCAGGTGAATTGTTTACCCTCTATGATGACTGTTATCTGTCTGCTGCATAGGAGGAATACTCTCCTCAAACAGTTATACACTGGGTCCTCCTATCTGGCCTGGCTGCCTCACACACACACCCCCACACACAAACACTATCTTGTGTACATTGCTGTGGGCTGGGATTAGTAAAGTGTGTTTGTTGTTTGTTTAGCTGGAGAGGCAATGTGTGGTGTTTAACGGAACAATAACGAATTTCCAGTGGTGGGTGGCTGGTGAGATGAGTCTAACACAAATACATACACACACAGGTGGATGGACCGCGTCTAACATCTCTACTGTCCTTCTATAACTCTAGAGTTTCTGATTGGTAGCTTCGTGAGACCATCCTGATCTCACGAGGTCACATTAAGTTTGTCTCTGCAGATCAGTCCGGGCTTCCCCCTCTCAAACATCTCAAACAATTATTGTGGGCGTAACAAAATAAAACTTTTCAGATCCCCGTCAGAAGAACGGTGAAAGCGTCTTTTCCACCAAGAAACCCTGCTAGTGCATACTCTTGTTCTTGTTTAATTGTTATTGAGTCTATTTTGGCCATAACCTTACTGATGGCTGTGTTTATTCTACTAGCGTTAACGTTACCACTCGTTGCATTGGGAGATGTCATTAGCCTACTGTTTTGCCAATGTCCTGTATTTCACGTCATCAACTACAGGAACCAATCAGGGGCCTATGTTCCACTGGGGCAGAACAGCAGTCAGAACACGGTCCCCGGTTGGCCCGGTCACAACGTAATCGGAGAATAATCGCTCGAGGTAGGGGGAAATCCAGACTGATCTGCAGAGGGAAACTGAATGTGAATTTGCGAGATCCAGATGTTCTTACGAGGTCATCCGTTTGGGCGTGTCTGGTTCTGATTGGACTGTCGCTCTGGATCTAATTGGACTGTTTCCCTCCGTCCCCCCAGAGGACGTTCTGATGAAGACGTATTGCCCAGGAGGGTCATCTCGTCTCAGTTCTACCTCTGGCTGAGAGCAGATGTTATGTCTCGGATCTCCCATCTCCGGCACGGCGGAAGTGTCACCTTAGCGGTGACCTCATCCCGCGTAGACCCGCAGATGGTTAGAGCGGAGCCATTACCATATAGCTGCTGTCTCCAGTGCTCCCAGTGCTCCCAGTCTGGGGCTGCCTGAGCAGACAGACACACACACACACACACCACCATTGCTGCAGCTTCTGTCTGAATACCAGGCCTCCCAGCCAGTCACCATTCTCTCCTCGTCCTCCCCTCCTCCCCCTCTCCCTCCCTCCAGCCGGTCAGTCCGTCTCAGAGCCGTGAAGGAATGGAGGGAGGAGAGAGAGAGAGAGGAAAGGGGGGGGGGGGGTGCAGACTGCAGAGTTCCTTTCAGCGTGGGATTGATGACTCTCACACTGCCTCTCCCTCTCTCTCTCTCTCTCTCTCTCTCTCCCAGAGGACCTCCTCCCTCTTTTCTCCTCTCCCAGGGTCTCCCCTCCTCCTCCTCCCCCAGGCCTTTCCCCCGCAGAGGCCATTTGTCTAGAGTGGGGGGCCCCTGTCTGGAGTGTGTGTGTGTGTGTGGGAGGTGTGGGGGGAGTCCCTTCTGTCTGGGCCCCTGTAGAGTGCCCCCCCCCCCCAGGACCCCCCCTCTGATATCCATCTGTGCAGAGAGGTGTGAGGCTGAGATGGGGGGGCTGGTCATTGACCCCCCTCTGAGAGTAGCAGGATATTGACCCCTCCCCCACCCCCAGTGTTGTGACTCCCGTCAGCAGAGACATCTTGAGCACAGAGAAGCTCTCTGATCCAGGAGAGTGCTCAGCAGGAAGGGGAAAGGCGGGGCAGTGGATTGTTCGGTAGTCGTTCAGAGTGTGTGCACGTGTGTGCGCGTGTGTGCGCGCGTGTGTGTGTGTGTGTGTGTGTGTGTGTGAGATTGTTTAGGTGGTTTGGTGGTTTGATGTTGGGCTGTTTTTTCTAGTCTGACTGAGCTGGGGCAGACTGAGAGATGGAGGGATAGAGAGAGGGAGAGGTGGAGGGATGGAGAAAGGGAGAGGTGGAGGGATTGAGAGAGAGGGATAGAGAGGTGGAGGGATGGAGAGAGATGGGGACAGATGTATAGTGGTTTGGTGTGTAGAGATGTAGATGAGATCATCTCTTGTCCCCTGTGCTGGGACAGATGTCCGTGTGTCCGTATGTGTGTCGGTGTGTGTGTGTGTGTGTCGGTGTGTGTGTGTCGGTGTGTGTGTGTCCGTGTGTGTGTGTACGCGTGTGTGTACGTGTGCGCGCGTGTGTGCAGTCTGGTTTCCTCGTTCTCCATATGGAGACATGCTCTGGCTAATATTGACTCCTAGTCCACAGTCCCAGCTGTCACACATGGTTATGTGTGTGTGTGTTCATGTGTGTGTCTGTGTGTTCTATTGAGATGTGACTGAAGTGTCAGAGAAGGGCATGGGGATCTGTGTGTGTGTGTGTGTGTGGACAGTTTTGTGGCTCTTCTCCCAGCCCACAGAGGACTAATGGTGTGGATGAGAAAGAGAGAGAAGGAGAGATTATGAAAGATGGAGAGAGGATAGAGAGAACAGAGAAAGAGGGGAATGTGTCAGAGTCTGAGAGATTGAGAGAGAAAGTCAAGAGGGAGTCAGAGAACTACATTTATTCTTCTTCATATCTTTGTTCAGAATTGTATATTTTGTCCCTTGTGGTGAATCCCGTTGGCAATATTGTTAACTTTAAAGTCCCACTGAAACGGATGTTTGAGGTCATTAACTCCGTAGTTTGACGTATTTCCGACTCAAACAGGCTATAGGGGCGGGACATAACCTTTAGAGGAATTTGATTGGAAAATTGACAAGTGAGCGGGCTATAACAACTTTAGACAGATTCGATAGACTGATAGCGTTGATTGACGGGTGGATGTCATGAGATTATTGATTGACCTTGCTCTTGCATTGTTGATGTAAACACTTGGGAGATTTTGTTTTACGCTGCACTCACACATATGCGTTGCTATGCTTTGCTTCAACGCTCGACAGTGGGCGGGCTTGACGTTCGCAACAACAACCAATCACATTGTCCAAAATGACTTTTTTAAGCAGTATAGCCTGTCGTGTAGCTAGCACCAGCCAGCGATCTCTCAAAACAAGTCAAGAGGGGGGTATTTTGATAAACTGATTACATTTCGAGAATCTACATAGTTACTTTCTCGCCTGAAAAACTGTTAACATTTTAATAAGTGACATAGTACCCGGCGTACAGCCAAAATTACAACAGTTGAGTAATGGCGGCGGACGAGAGGCATGAACAACCTGTGACATCAGCGGCTCATGAATGAAACCCATTGGCTGACGGCTGCGGTAACGCTTCAAAAGATGAACTTTTCTAAACTCTCAACGCAAGCTACGCGAGCAATGCGACGCAACTGAACCACAACGCAACCACAATTCCGTTCGGCAACGCATGATGCCGCTTCATTCAAAGTGAATGAGAAGTGTCAAAGTTGAAGCCTGAAACGCATACGTGTGAGCGCAGCATTACAGGAAGAAAAACTTAAAAATGAATCTAAGATTACAACGAAACCGATATTTTGTTGGCATATATTGTTAAATAGGTGCACACTGACTAAGGATGTGATCCAAAATAAAAAAAAATATTTTTTTGATTTCATGGTGCCTTTAACATTCATGTCAACAAAGCACACTGCATTGAAATTGAAACAGACAGACAGACAGACAGTGTCAGTGAGGGCATGGGTATTGTGATGGTAAACTCCAGGCCTATAGCCACCAGCTGTGTGTGGCTTGAACAAAGCGTGTCTGCTGCTGCTGCACACACACACGCACACACACACACACACACACACACACACACATACCTACAGAACTGTTGACCAGCACCGAGAGCTCTGGAACCCTGTAGAACACCGGTCAGCACATGAGATCGCCATCACTTCTGGAACAGAGAGAGATCCCCTCTTTCAAAAACATGATAACTTTTCTCAAGCTATCCTGACTTCTCTAAGGTGGTTTCTGGGGGAGGATCTGAGTGTCTGTGACGTCTTTTCAAAAGAAGGCAGCATATGAAGAATAGTCCCGGCTAGGCCTTGTTTAGCTTCCCTAACAAAACAAGAACACTACAGTTTCACAACCTAGCGGGTCTGTCTGCCAGCTAGCGGGTCTGTTAGCCAGCTAGCGGGTCTGTTAGCCATCTAGCGGGTCTGTTAGCCAGCTAGTGGGTCTGGCTGGGGTACCCCCCACCTCCCTGCAACTTTGCCTCACTGGCATGGTGGGGCCCAGTGCATTGTGGGTCAGCTCCATTGTCCCAGGTTCTTTCTGCTGTCAGGGAGGAGGGCAGACAGTGATGGATGGAGTTGGGCGGGGGCTACGTTGCTGACTTGTAGAACGTTTTCTGCAACTGTCCTGTCCTCTCCTCTGCTGGCCGGTCCAGTAGTCGCTGTGGTTATTGTGGTAATAAAGTGTAGTGTAGCGTAGCGTAACGTAGCATAGGGTAGTGTAGTGTAGTGCAACATGGCAAAGTGTGTAGTGTAGCGTAGAATAGTGTGGTGCAGGATAGCAATGCGTAGCATAGCATAGTATACCGGCGTGGTGCTGGCTGGGGTTCTGCTAGTTGCTAAATAGCATTGTGCTGGAGGAGCGCGAGTCTGAATGAGGGGGTGGGCTGAGGGGAGGAGGGAGACGAGAGGGAGGAGGGGAAGCCCTTTTTGGCATCCAGCTGGCAGCCTGCCAATCGCTTGGCTGGGAGAGAGAGTGATAGGGAGGTGGAGAGCAGACTGGAGGAGTGTTTGGAAGTGGCCTCGTAAAAAAAAAAAAGTGAAGAGCCGCTGCTTGTTTTTGCTGGAGATTTTCTCCTTTCTTCTCAGGAGTGTGTTATTCTGAGAAAGGCAGGTGTGTGTGCGTGCGTGTGTGTGCGTGTGTGTGTAAGAGAGATGGAGAGAGAGAATGGACAGCAATGCGGGCCAGCCAGACGAGACATATTCAGAGGTACTGGGTTGTCCACCGGTCTGTAGCCCGAAGGATCATGTGTTTCACAGAGATCCCACTCATTGGCGTTTCCTCTTATCACACCGACACATTTAGACACCGGGATCTGGCGTGTGATTGGCAGTATGGATGGAGTCACCTCATCGGTTCATCATTCAGTAGTAATTTATGTGTCACATATATTAGTCATATGTTCACATGTCTGCTGCCAGCCGTTGAAGCGTGAGCCCCCTCTATCTCCTATCTGCTCTCGTTGTGATGGACAGATAAAAACACAATTTCCTTTGCTTCATGGGAACGGCTCTTAATGTCCACGCTCATCTAGGACTCCATCACTATGATGAATACCCTCGTAATACATCATACCAATAACCTTTAGTACGTAGATATGCCTGGTCTGGCAGATGTGTGCGTGTGTGTGAGAAGAACATTATCATGTAAAATGACCATATCCATATGATTAACCTTCTTTGTCATCATCACACACTGGGGTCAGGGGTGACACACATACACATGCATCACATGCGCGCACGCGCACACACACACACACACACACACACACACACACACACACACACACACACACACACACACACACCCACACAGCCATACAAATGCTGATGAGCTCTGTGTGATTATGGATCTGAATATAGACTGCTTTAATAAGACCTCTTTATGGACCAGAACCCTGGGCTGCTCTGATTGGCCGAGAGAACAACAACAACAGGGCATTCTGGGCTTAGAGGTTATTGTCCTCGGAGGCTCTGAGTCTGTTTATGAATGGATCACTAGAGACACACAGGGATGGTGTTAGTGTATGATATGAGGATCTAACACATGCTTGCGCACACACACACACACACACACACACGCATCCATGGTGATTGTTCCCAGTGTGTCGAGCGTGTGAGAGGTGTGACCCTGTCCTCTCTCTCCCTCTCTCTCTCCCTCTCTCTCTCTCTCTCTCTCTCTGTGTCTGGCCCCTCTGTCTGCCTGCCATTCACACTGAGTAAACACACTGGTCCCCATAGCGATGACTGGACTCTGGGATAGGACAGAGACACGGAGAGGCTCCTCTAGGGGGGAGGGGCTTGTATCTACTCATCACGTAGTCTATTCATAAGTAGAGACAGCGGCATTGTTTAGTTATTCAAGCTCATCAGTTTGATTGGTTGTGTTTCAGTAACAGTACACACAACCTTAGCAGACTAGGTGTTGTTCCATGTGGCAATGGGCTGTCTCGGTTCCTGGTTTTCTGTGTGAAGGACAATTGCTTACCCAGAACTGCCGCTCTCCCACCCAGAACTGCTAAACGGTTCGTCGGGAAACGTCAAAACAGGTGATTCGGAATCGATCCATGACGGGAGTCGAGTCTTTGCCAGAGTCTTTTGGACCGGCTTACAGTAGAAAGCTCTTCCTTCTCCTCTCTCCCCCTCTCTCCTCTCTTCCCTCTCTTTCTCTCTCCCCACTATTCTCCCTTCTCTTCCCCTCCCCTGCCCTCCCCTCTCACCCCACCTCTTCCTCCATACAGTGGGAGACGGGTGTTCATTAATAATGTATTGTATGTGTTGACCTCAGACACGGAGCAGGGCTGTGCTGATAGAAGGGGCAGTGGCCCGGGTTCGTAGACAATGCTCAGTGTTAAGTGTGTTTAAGCTTCAAATGAGCTTCAGCTCTCTCTCTCTCCCTCCCCCCCGTCTCTCTCTATCACTCTTCCAACTCTCCTCCCTTTTCCATCTCTCTACATATCCTCCATCCCTCCTCTACCCCTCCATCCTCCCTCCATCTCTTTATCCCTCTTGTCATCTCTGCTGGCTGTCCAGATGTTGAAATGGTCTCCTAGCATGTCCAGACAGCAGGTGGCTGGGCTGGTGAATAGACTGCGTGTGTGTGTGTGTGTGTGTGTGTGTGTCATCTGTCTGTACGGTCTGTCTATCTGTGTAGGTGTGTTGTGTGTGTGTGTGCCTGTGTGTGTGTCAGTGTCAGGCAACTGATGTAAGACAATACAGTAGTACACTAAGCTGAATAAACTGTTAGTGGCTCTCTTTGACACACACACACACACACACACACACACACACACACACACACACACACACACACACAGTAGCGTGACTGGATGGAAGTAGTGTCAGCGAGGAAGTGGTCCCCTGTCAGGTAGCCTCTGCCAAGACCAACACTAGACGTAGTAGGCTAGCCCTGCCAGGAGTGTGTGTGGCGGGGTGCGTGCGTGCGGGCAGGCGTGTTCTCCTGATGGCCAGGGATCAACATTGCTCCAGAGGGGTGTGTTAGATGGGCGTGTGTGTGTGTGTGTGTGTGTGTGTGTACTTCTCTTTCTCCTGATGGCCAAGGATCCACATTGCTTTAGTGGGTGTGGGCACTGTGTTTGTGTGTGTACGTACACTTGTCTAGCTCCTGACGGCCAGGGATCAACATTGCTTCAGGGGTGTGTGAGGTAGGCGTGGGCCCTGTGTGTGTGTATGTTTTGTGCCCGTGCGTGTGTGTGTGTGTGCCCTGCCCCAGGCTAGCCAGTAGCCAAACAGCTGGGCAGAGTGGAGCAGGAGAAATGGAACCGTGGAGGGAGGGTGGAGAGATGGAGACAGTGAGGGCCTGGAGTGTTGAGTCTTTTTAATGTCTTCCCATGGTCGTAGACAGAGGGAGAGCTAGTCACTTGGAGAGAAGGAGAGAAGGAGAGAAGGAGGAATAGAGGGGAGGACCTCCGGCAGAGTGCCTCTGAGCTGACCCTCTGGACTTCAGCTTGTCGTGTCTTTCAGTAGGGATGTGGAGTCGATGTTTCCACGTCTACTACGCCGCGCTGCTTCTGCTAGTCAGCGCGGAGATACTAGTCAGTTCAACTATTTCAATAATTAGCGCAAAGTTTCCTCACACACGTCAGTCTTGGCTGGACTAAACCTGTCCCCCCGGACGGGACGATCACAGCAGTAACCCTCACAATAAGCGCCTGAGTCCTGTGAGTGGTTTACTAGTAGTCACACCCACCTCCTGTCTGCCTATTTAAGTGTGTGTGTGTGTGTGTGTGTGGGAGAGAGAGACAGAGAGAGAGAGAGAACTAAGATCCTTGTCTACTACAGAGTTATTAATTGAGTCACACAGCTATGTCGGGTCGTAAAACCAGCAAAGTTTAGGAGTACTTTTATTTGAAAGACGATGGGGAAAGTTTCACGTAGGTTGCGTCCGATGAAACTGGCATATTTAAACATTCGACTGGATCGATGAGAAAACGCATCCATTTAAAAACACCTTGACTTGAACCTCCACGGAGCTTTACGCCCCGGAGAGACTGCTACTACTGCAAAAGCTAACGTGGTGCTGCCAGCCAAAGGCAAATGTAAATGTACTCATTTGGTTTTTGAAAGACTCGTCGGAAATCTGTGTAACAATAACAACATGCATGTGGCTCAACTCCAACAGCCAGCCTATTCACGCTGGCTTTCAAATGCGCTTCATAGGTTAACTAGCCTAATTGCCAAGTTGAATTCTGAAGGAGGCAGACCGTTAAATTAGCAAAGTAGTTTCTACATTCCAACAAAGGCCTTGTGCTGTTAGTGAGAAATTGTCACCAAGTCCCTACCCCCCCCCCCCCCAGTTTTGCATTGGCAAACAAAAGAAAGAGCAAGTGACTTGAGTTAGCCTACCCTGCGCAACAAGTGCAAATTCACTTTGGATAAAAGCATAAGCTAAATGACTGTAATGTAAATATAATGTAATGCAAATTTCCTGCTGCTCAATGGTTGGGAATCGCTGTTTTAGACTAGTTGTGTAGTCGGTTACAAAATGTGTACACCTCAATGAAAAATAGTCACTGCACACATCCCTTTCTGTCAGTATGGAGAACAGTGCGTAGTGATCGGAATTCAAAAAGACGATCGTAAACAACATAATACCACTACAACCTGCACCTCTATACACAAACAACTACGTTACAACCTACACTCCTATACTCAACTACAACCTTACCCCTATACACAACTACAACCTCACCCCTATACACAACTACAACCTGTACCCCTATACACAACTACAACCTGTACCCCTATACACAACTACAACCTGTACCCCTATACACAACTACAACCTGTACCCCTATACACAACTACAACCTCACCCCTATACACAACTACAACCTGTACCCCTATACACAACACAGCTACAACCTACACCCCTATAAAATACAATTACTCCTCTGCACCCCAACACACAACACAACGACACCCCTGGAACTAGAGATGTGTGGAGATAGTCCTTAATCTGACTATACTGCGCAGCTTCTGCTAGTCATTTAGGAAATACTAGTTGGATAAACTACATATAGACTAATATTTGAACATGGTTAATATTTCTGTTTCTAGTATATGCATCACCTCCTATATTGTCTTAATATAAAACAAGATTTCAGTATCATATCACAAAACAAATGAGAATGTTCTTATTAAACTAGATTTCGGCACAGAGATGCCCGTGCTGAAGCTCGGCAAAAGGCCGAAAACAGCTGTGAGAGTTGTAAACAATGAATGACGTCACCGAGGGTTTCCAAAAATTCGTTTTAAAGCAGCCTCATAAAGTGCAGACAAGAAAAATCGCTATAAACAATGTCAACTGCATTTCGGTGCAGCCTACTACTATTGTGTTGTCCCAGTACTTGTATGCTACGGTGCATTGTTTAATCTAATGTAATCTAGAACGTTGTGGAAGAGAAGGTTTTTGAGTGACAGTAGGCTACAGTTGATTCCATGTCCTGTATATGAAGTAGAAGTATGAAGTAGAAGAAAAAACCAAGCAGCAATTTTTCTGCACTTCCCCGGTCATCAGTTCATAATATTCAGAATCTAAATGTGACTTAATTTAGAAGGAAAGTTCTTCTTCCAAACAGGAGAGCCTTGAGTACATTTTTATTTTATTTTTTACATTAGTCATTTAGCAGATGCTTTTATCCAAAGCGACTAACAATAATTGCATTTAACGTAGGAAAAGCCAATGTACTAGCCTACTACTTGCCAGAACTCACAAGTGCATCTCCTTTCTTAAGGGACTAAGAGCATAATCTAGTGCTGAAGGCAAAGTGCAAGAATAGCAATCTAAAATACAAAAGGTGCTTAAGAGGCAGGATCTTTGTAGTGCTTCTTGAAGAGATGAGTTTTGAGCCTGCGATGAGCCTATTGTCAAATTCCTTTTACAATATAAAGGGGATAATGTAACACCTTCAGTTACAATCAGGGGTGTAGTGGTACATACAGAGGTGGGTCAATTCTGTTAAGTGCAGTTTACCCACCGATGATCAGAAAATAGCTTAGTAAACTCTCAGCCTCATTTTAAAGAGGTGGGAAAACCGAGTTTACTCTCCACTACACCCCTGGTTACAATAAACGGAAGGAAGGAAGACAAAGACATGATTCAAAATCAAAAAGTTTACATTTATTAAAATGTTGCTGGAAGGAGCTGCGGAGGGAAGTCAATGGGTTATAGTCATGCAACGATGCCTCGCGATGCAGTTAAAAATCTTTATTGTGTCACGATTCAAATCGGCGCAGATGAAAGAGCATCGCGATGCCCTTCTTTGAACAGCAGAGGGCGCCGGTCTACTTTTGACTGCGTGGAGCGTCTGCGTCATGCGTCACTTATTTCTGACAGAACGAGAAACATGACAGCGGCAAACGTGGATGTATCGAGTGAGTTCGAAATCGAGGATGCGCCCACAAGGTTCAAGTCAGATGTGTGGACGCATTTTGGCTTCCCTGTTTTCAGAAATGAAAAGGGCGAGAAGTTAACAGACAAAACAAAAACAGCATGCAAGTTATAATTTGTCTGCAAGTTCATCTTGTAAAAAAATCGTGAGAAAATCGCATCGTCAACCCTGCATCGTGAATCGCATCGCATGGTGAGTTGAGTGAATCGTTACATGCCTAGGGTTAAGATACTAAGATAACGGTGGAAAGACAGAAGTCAGTCAATTACTTTTCTTTTGTTACAATTGATGATTTGTGACAAGTAGAAAGAGGTATATCAATGGGAGTTGGCCATACATGGCAGATAAACTACAAACCAGATTCCAGAATACACCTGTATAAATACTAACACTATATTCTACACTACTGGGCTATCCCCCCGCCGGAATGGCACCTATGCCGATAACTAAAACCTCTACCATTATCGTCCACAATATGCCAGGAAGTGCTATATAAGCATAGAGATGGCCCATCAGCATCTGGTTTTAGCATAGAGAGAGTTCATCATAGAGATGTAACGGTATGAAAATTTCACATCGCGATTAGAGAGATCAAATTGATCACAGTTATCAGCATTATCACGGTACTGTTAAAATGTGCTGAACATGTTCAAAAACTACTGATACACACACTGAAATTGTTTCACCAAGTTTTATATTGAAAACAAATTCGCAGTACTGCACTTTTTGTTTGTGTAAATATTAAAATAATGCGTCTGGGAGACTAGTTTTGGTTGATGCTGGACAGTATTTACAGTGAGTTTTTCAAAGCATAGTAATCAAGCACGGTTTTAGTGATCATTTTATCGCGATAAATGTAATCACATTTTATCGCGGTTTATCACTAAACCGGTTATCGTTACATCCCTAGTTCATCACCATAGCCTGCATTGTGAAGGAATGGACTTGTAGTCGTCCATTGTTGCCCAAATGCCTACAGACTGCACTATAAACATCAAAGTATCTAAAACAGTATATGACATACCTTCATGTATTTCTCTTCTAAAACCTGGTAGGGGGCTGCACAGGTTTTAGGAACGAGTTTCCAAATTGTTGACACTCGAACTGGTAAGGCTCTTGGAGCTTTCCCCTGTTAACAAGCACATAGCACAAGTTTAAGCACTTTATTCCAAATCCTTGCGCTTATCAAACCATAAAAAACATAATACACCAACTGAAAATGCTGTAACGTTAATGTAACTAAATCTTTAACTTACCTGTTGCCAAGTGCAGTCATCATTCACCTACCACCGCGGTAGTTTGTGGTTTTGCCTCTGGATGAGTGGACTGACTAGTTCCTTCAACTCGTGGAGCTGATCAGGAAAGAGCAGTGATTTTTTTTTACATCGGATATTTCATTTATCTCTAGCTCTTATCACAAGTTGAAGTTCATTGATTGTCGCTTTAAGATCCATGCATGCTTTCACCAATTTCGTGCCTATGCCTCTTCTGTTCTACAACACAAGGAGCCAGGGCTGAGAACGACAGTGCTAATGTCAATTTATCAGACCTCTTCAATTTACATAAGTAGACATCTGGCTATGTTGCGCAATACCTGCTCCGTGTTGCGCAAAAAATCAATACCTGCTCAGAGAGTGAGAGACGGATATCTCTTCTTATAATTAGGAATAGCAAAAATGCTTCTTAGACCAATAGGCCTATATTAATGATATTGCAAGTTATAAACAGGGTTGTAGAGAAACGCTTATAGCCTATCATAGCTTTTCAAGTTCTTCCGATCCTCTTACTTTTTGCAACAACAAATGCAAATGGGATTCAACACGCCCCCTTAATGTGAACACAAGGGCTTTTTGCATAATCAACCAGTCAATGCGCTTCAGAGTAAAACGAAGCACGTGCATCTGTCTTGCTTCTCTTCACTGTGGCATCAGGATTTTAGGAGATTATAACTTAGTTTTGCAATTAATCCGCGGTCCACATACATGCCGAACCGGTGGGGGGCGATCCATACGGAACACGGATCAAAAGGATCACGGCAACATTCCGTTACACCACTATTAGATAGATAAATAAACTTTATTGCAGACACAGGTCCATATTAAAATGAAAATAAAACTAGTCGTATAGTCGGGTAAGAAAACCACCGTCTAATCGTCAGTGAAAATAGCTACCTGGAATTAACACTGCTGTACTCAACACAACTACACAGCAGTTACACAGCAGAATAGTACTACTACTCCAGAGGGGGCTTCTATGCGCCTGTATGCTTTACCACACGACGTTAGCAGATGTGGATAGGACATCAGCCACATCATCTTAGTCTGGGTTTAGTGTTCGGTGTCGAAGCTGGCAGCGTCAGACTGTGTTGAGCTGGCGTTGGGCTGAACTCAGGTGTTGTGTGTCTGTGGAGGCGGGAGAAGAGGAGAGGCTCAGCGGTATTGTGGGTACTAGGTTAAACATCTTTACGTGGCTCAAACCACTCCGCCTGGCCTCAGATCAGAGAAGGGGAGTGATGACAGCGTGGTCTCTCTCCTGTTTCTATCGCCCCCCACTGCTATCTCTGGTTCTAGAGTTAAGAGAGTAGGTCTCGGGCCGTTGATTAACCCAGTCAACAAGCAAGCGGCATGACCTCTGTTCCTCTCTCCTCACCTCACCTCTTCTCCTCTCCTCACCTCACCTCACATGTGAGCGTGTAAACATGTCCTCCACTGTGAGGTAGCCCCATGCCGTTGATTAACCCAGTCAACAAGCAAGCGGCATGACCTCTCCTCCCCTCTCCTGTCCTCCCCTCTCCTTTCCTCACCTCACCTCACATGGAAGTGTGTCCTCCACCTGCCCATCCCCCGTTCTCTCTGGTTCTAGAGTTGAGAGCAGGCCTGTGAGGCAGCCTCAAGCCGTTGACTAACGCAGCCAACAATCCAGTAGCAGGTTAGCATGACTCTCTACCTCTCTCCTCCTCTCACCTCACCTCTCCTCTCACCTCCTCACTTCACATGGAATATCTGTTTGGCATCAAGATTAGCACCTACAAACAGGCTTTTTAAAGGCGGGGCTACCTGGAATAAATGCGGGGCGAATGTGCGATTGACACCTCTCACGTCGCCCGTGGACGAGTACGGCTTCCTGTTGGTTTTCCGGCGCGTCACGTTCGACATCACGAGTGTGCTGGAAAGGGGTGGGTGTTTGAGCGAGTATAGTGGCTTGTGAGAACGCCTGGACTAGGCTACGTTCGGTTAGCCTGGAAGCCAGACTTCCTACCCCCCACCCCCCAAAAAAAGCTGCCCAGAACGATTTCAATGAGCTGGTCTACTTGCCTTTAGCTACTCCTTCGGCCAGTGTAACAAAACGTTTTCCAAATCCAGTCGGAAGACCGGTGTAAACATTTTGTCATTTCTGGAAATTGTTCTGGATGTTTGGAAGTCCAGACTGAATCGCGAAAGCTTCTCTTTTTTTTTGGGGGGTGGGGGGGGGGGGGGGGGGGGCCTGGTCTGACTTCCAGGAAAACGTTTAGCGGTGTTTGACGGCTAAAGTTTAAAATAGGCTTTATAAAACCGAATTGGAACCCCTTTGTGATAGTGAAAGTAGCTTGTCACCCTCATACAAGCCTACGCATGACAGAGAGATGGCCTCCCACATGATTCAGAATACTTAGCAATCTACAAGTAGCAGGAGGCTAAAGTTTCTCATGAGGCCGACAAGGAAGGTGATATGACTGTGTACTATGCAATTTGCCTCCGCCTCTGCACACTTAACTTCAGCAAGCATTATAATCTCGCCAGAAAAGGGCGAAAATCAGTGTCTACCCAGAGCTCATGTTTACATCACAGACGATAAGAACTGGAGCCGAGAAATACCCGTGCCTACTGCAGAGTTTGAAGACACGGGGCAGATTACTTTTATTTTGAAAAACCGCTATTGACACAACAATGCCTCCGATAGCGGAGACTCAAGTCAGTCAAATGTGTTAGAGGACAGTTTCTTTTTCTCCCTCCTTCCCTTCAGAAGGGTGAGATGACCACAGGTCCACCAGGGTCTGTAGTGTGCTCTGTCAGGGGTCTGTAGTGTGGTCTGTCAGGGGTCTGTAGTGTGCTCTGTCAGGGGTCTGTAGTGTGCTGTCAGGGGTCTGTAGTGTGCTCTGTCAGGGGTCTGTAGTGTGCTCTGTCAGGGGTCTGTAGTGTGGTCTGTCAGGGGTCTGTAGTGTGCTCTGCCAGGGGTCTGTAGTGTGCTCTGTCAGGGGTCTGTAGTGTGGTCTGTCAGGGGTCTGTAGTGTGCTCTGCCAGGGGTCTGTAGTGTGCTGTCAGGTGTCTGTAGTGTGCTCTGTCAGGGGTCTGTAGTGTGCTCTGTCAGGGGTCTGTAGTGTGGTCTGTCAGGGGTCTGTAGTGTGCTCTGTCAGGGGTCTGTAGTGTGCTCTGCCAGGGGTCTGTAGTGTGCTCTGCCAGGGGTCTGTAGTGTGCTCTGTCAGGGGTCTGTAGTGTGGTCTGCCAGGGGTCTGTAGTGTGGTCTGCCAGGGGTCTGTAGTGTGCTCTGCCAGGGGTCTGTAGTGTGCTCTGTCAGGGGTCTGTAGTGTGGTCTGCCAGGGGTCTGTAGTGTGCTCTGCCAGGGGTCTGTAGTGTGCTCTGTCAGGGGTCTGTAGTGTGGTCTGCCAGGGTGCAGCTAGGGATGAGAGGCTGTTAGAAGCAGGGGGAGAGGGACGGAGAGGATGAGGGCGGGGCTACCTCTTTAGGCAGACCAGGGTTTGGCTTTTCATCCGCCAGACCCACTCTTGGCCGTCCGACCACCTCTGGGAGCAGCCCCTCTGTCTCTCTCTGTGTGTGTGTGTGAGAGTGAGGGGTTGAATAGGTCTTTGTTTCGGGGGGGGGGGGGGCAATACTCCCACATACGTTGCCTAGCAACCGTAATGCACAGACTGGCAAGAACATCTGCTGCACCCAACGCTGCCAAATCCGTGTAGTAAAATACACTCCTACACGCACGCACGCACACACACACGCACACAAGCACACACCATTAGATGGCAGGTTCAGTTTCCACTAGTCTCAGTCTCGGAGGCCGATGACCTCATTCTCTGCACGGGTCACAGGCCACATCTGGGATACATCATTCCCCATGCCCCCCCCCCCCCCCCTCCCTCCACCAATCCCCCCCAAAATCCCCACGGGCGGGGGAACCCTTTGAAGTCAAGTAGGGGCAATGAATTCGGGGGCGAGCCCGGCCAAGGAGCTTCTACGTCAGCTGCAGAGCCTGAATGGCCGCCGGTTACGTGAACGATGGATGTCGTTGAGGTGTCTCATGTCGTCCAGGCGTCCCGGGGACAGACCTGTCGTCTGACGGCCCAGTAGGTGCCGTCAGTGACCCTAGGCAGTCACTTGACCTTTACGTCGGCACAGCCGACCAGCCGAGTCCTCCCTTCACTCCGGATTCCGGCGCGCCGGGCAGCAATGTTGGCGACCAAGACGGGAGATTTTGCCTCCAGCAGCCATCGGTGTTTTAGAGGAGGAGTGCTTGGTGGGCGTGGCCTAGTCGCACCCTCCACTGGCCTACGGTAATGTAATACCTCCACACCCCCGTCTCCCCAGCCTCCCTAACCTTGCCCCAGCCCGGAGTCTTTGATGTCCGTGGCCGTGTAGCCGGGGCTGCCCAGGCTGCCATAACAAGTGCTCCCCCTGGAACATGAGCCACTTCTTTGTGTAGAATACTGCAGTCATCATGCTGCTCCTCTCGGCTGCCGCTGCCGCCGCTCACCTGAAACACCCTCTCTCTCTCTCTCTCTCTCTCTCTCTCTCTCTCTCTCTCTCTCTCCCCCCTTCTGTCTTCTCTCGCTCTCTCTCCCTCGGCTGTTCTCTCTCTTTCTCTCTCTCTCTGTCCCTCTGGCTTTTCTCCCTCCTCTTTCTTTCTAATCTTCCTCTCCGCCTGCCTCCCCGCTCTCCCTCACCTCAAAAAACCCTGACTCCGTTCCCCTCGCAGTCTTTCTCCCAATCAATCTCCCTCTCTCGCCGCACGGTCACACCCAGTGCAAACCCTTCTCCTTGAATACATCCTACCCACCCTCTACCGTTCTCCCTCTCCGCACCCCCCCCCCCCCCCCCCCTCCGCGCACACACACACACACACACACACACACACACACACACACACACACACACTCTCTCCTCCTCCCTCTCCCTCGACCCCCCTCCGCTCCCCTGCCTATAAAGGAGCCTGTGGTGCTTCTACCCACGGTGCCATGCAGTGCAGCGTCTCCTTATCATCAAACATTCCCCGCTGCGTCCCCCCTCATTGTACCCTCGCCGTTACTCCTCTCTCCTCTCCATTCCTCCGCCCCCCCCCCCCCCTCACACACACACATCTCTGCGCCCCCCCCTGGCGCATACAGCATCTCTGAATAGGAGCCGGGCTGGTAATTCGACTAAAGACTCTACCGTTGATTCTACTGCAGCTTCTACCGTTGGCTCTACAGCTGATTGGCTGCGTCTTCTATCGTAGACTCCGCGGTTAACTGTCGACACTGCTGTTGACTTTATGCGGCCTCTACTGTCGATTCTACCGCTCACCCTGCCGTTGATTCTACTTTAGACTCGACTGTTAAGTTAGCCGGCTTGAAGGCGTAACAGAATGAACCCTCATTCCGCGTGCGTAGCTTTGAGCACAACATTCCCCACTTGAACAGTGTGCAAAAAGGGGATTTTGACAGCCCGCTAACACACCACTCTAGGCTGGTATATACAAGGTTGCTTTCCTCTCTCTCTCTCGTTCCCTCCCTCTCTGTCTGCCCCTCTCTTTCTCTCTCTTCCTCCCTCCCTCCCTCCCTCCCTCCCGCTCTCCCTCCCTCCCTCCCTCCCTCCCTCCCTCCCTCTCTGAACTGTCTCTGCCTCCGGGGTTTAGGGGGAGCGTAGCTGTTAGCCTTAGCACGCCTGTTGCCGTGACCGTCTCCCCTTTTCTCCCCTCCCCGCCCCCAGGGCCGAGCCGCGGAGAGGTGGACACGCGGGAGTGCTTGTACTACAACGTCAACTATGAGATCGAGAAGACCAACCAGAGCGGCGTGGAGCGCTGTGAGGGGGAGAAGGACAAGCGCTCCCACTGCTACGCCTCCTGGAGGAACAGCTCAGGCACCATCCAGCTGGTGAAGAAGGGCTGCTGGCTGGATGACTTCAACTGCTACGACAGGTGTGTGTGTGCGTGTGCGTGTGCGTGTGCGTGTGCGTGTGTGTGTGTGTGTGTGTGTCCGTGCGTGTCTGTCAGCCCGTCTGTGTGTGTGTGTGTGTGCGTGCCCGATCTCTACAGCGGCTGGTCTGTGGTTGAAAGGGACCAGAGGGATATTAGAGAAGCTTATGCTAGCCAGCTCTCTGTGTTAGTTAGCTGGCTGCTCCAGTGCTCTCTGTGTTAGCTAGCTTCCTCTACTCCTCCTCCTTCCTCCCCCTCTCCTCCTCCCCCTCCCTCACCCTCTACTCCCCCCAATCCTCTCCTCCTCCCCCTCCCTCTACTCCCTCCTCCTCCTCCCCCCCGACCCCCTCATCCTCTACTCCCCCCTCATCCTCTCCTCCTCCCCTCCCCTCCCTCACCCTCTACTCCCTCCTCCTCCCCCCGACCCCCTCACCCTCTACTCCCCCCTCCTCCTCTCCTCCCCCTCCCTCTACTCCCTCCTCCCCCCTCTTCATCCTCTCCTCCTCCGCATAAAGCCCCGTAAAGCGACTCTATCTCTCCGAGCCTGTCAGTGTGAAACTGGGCCGCTTACAGAGACCGATGTTAGAACCAATCCCAAGTCCGCTTACTCTGGAGCTGAGCCAATCCTAGGTCTCCTTACCTCGGGGTCTCACACCTCAAAAGAGCAGATGCTGGTTGCTCCTGGTTACTGGTCTACATTCCACACGTTCGAAACATTCCGCATTGTTGATTGGCAGGTTGAGACCGATGTCTGTGTAAACGACTTGAACTATTTAAACAAGGTTTAGACCGATAATCTAGGCAGCCCATGGACTCACACGTGCACACACACACCATGCACACACGCGCAGTTGATATGAGGATAATTAGACAACCTGTGGGCACGCACACACTCACATACACACAGTTCATATGAGGACAATAATTCTCCTCCACAAGGCCCGGTTTTGGAGTCAGGAATGAGGATGTCTGGGTTTGCAAAGAGAGAGAAACCCCTAGAAAGGAATAGAGAGTGAAAGAGAGAGGAGGAGAGAGCGAGAGAGAGAGGAGGAGAGGGCGAGAGAGGAGGAGAGAGCGAGAGAGAGAGGAGGAGAGAGCGAGAGAGAGAGCGAGAGAGAGAGGAGGAGAGAGAGGAGGAGAGAGAGCGAGAGAGGAGGAGAGCGAGAGGAGTGAGGCAGAGATGGTAGAGAGAGGTCGTGCTAGAGAGATGGAGAGAAAGATGGGAATAAAGAGAGAGAGAGAGCGAAAGGGTGCTACAGCGTGACACTGTCACATTGCTGACGAGGCTGTTCCTCGCGACCCGACCCAACCCCTGCGCCACTCCACCTTCAGCAGAACGCTGGCGACACACACACACACGCACACACACACACACACACGCACACACACACACACACACACACACATACACTAAAAGACCTCCAGGCCTACCCAGAGGACATCAGGACTTAAACCTCGCCGACCAGATAGATAAATGAGTTCTGCTCCCTCAGGGGTCAGAGGTCAGCCGACGTCTGCGGTGGAGATTCTGGACACACAAACAAGATGCCGGAGATGGTGTCAGCGGTCATGATTTTTTAAATTAACCAACTCTCTCTCTCCCACCTTCACTCTCCCTCTCTCTTTTTCTCTCCCCTTCTCTCTGCCTCCTCCCCCTCTCTCTCTCTCTCTCTCTCTCTCTCTCTCTCTCTCTCTCTCTCCCTCCATCGCTCGCTCCCTCCATCTCCACCTCTCAGACAAGAGTGTGTGGCGACAGAAGAGAACCCCCAGGTGTTCTTCTGTTGCTGCGAGGGCAGCTTCTGCAACGAGCGCTTCACACACCTGCCCGACAACGGACCAAGTAAGGGTGTGTGTCTCTGGGTGTGTGTGTGTGTGTGTGTGTGTGTGTGTGTGTGTGTGTGTGTGTGTGTGTGTGTGTGTGTGTG
>NC_140235.1:24761785-24776785 GCF_949987555.1 Borostomias antarcticus | reverse complement strand
CTACATCTTGTGTGTCTGTATCACAGAGTCGAGCCCGACCAGAACCCTAACTATGCATATAAAAACCAGCCTGAGCCCAGCCCTAATCTGTCCATGGTGTCAGGCCATGTCGGGCTTGCGGACCTCTAACACACACACACACACACACACACACACACACACACTGTATGGTACATGTTGATGTGTGTGTGTTGTGTGTTCCTCCAGGTCCAGTAGATGAATACATGTTGCCGTTTGAGGAGGAGATCGGTCAGCACCCGTCTCTAGAAGACCTCCAGGACGTGGTCGTCCACAAGAAGATGAGGCCCCCCTTCAAGGACTGCTGGCTCAAGCACGCCGTGAGTCACCACACACACACACACACACACACACACACACACACACACACACACACACACACACACACACACACAAGTTAGTCTTTCCAATGAGATGGGCACAATCACATTAGAGAAAAAGTGATGAATCTCTCATCACTGTAAATATTCCCTAGTGGGTTGAATGAAGTTAACGCTGAACTTCCTGTGTGTGTGCCTGTGTGTGTATGCGCATGCCTGTGTGTGCGCGTGTGTGTGTGCGTGTGTGTCTGTGTGCGCGTGTGTCTGTGTGTGCGCGTGTGTCTGTGTGCGCGTGTGTCTGTGTGTGCGCGTGTGTGTGTCTGTGTGTGCGCGTGTGTGTGTGCGCAGGGTCTGGAGCAGATGTGCGAGACCATCGAGGAGTGCTGGGACCACGACGCCGAGGCTCGCCTGTCGGCGGGCTGCGTGGAGGAGCGCATCTCCCAGATCCGCCGCCTCGTCGCCCCGCCCGCCTCCGACTGCCTGGTCTCCATGGTGACCTCTGTCACCAACGTGGACTTGCCCCCCAAAGAGTCCAGTATCTGAGCCGCCCCCCCACAACCTAATCCCGCCCCTCTCCACCGCCCCGCCCACCCATCCGAAGGACCACCACACACGCGATACCCCCCCCCCCCTCCTGACTTCCTCCCCTCGTCTTGCAGTCTCAGAGGATCTGACACACAACAACATGGATGCAGCTGCTAGTTTATCCTCACTTTTTATTTTTTATTAATTATTGTTTTTATTGTCGTTTTATTTTCCGGATGGGATCAAGATGACCAGCACACTTACTAACTTCTTCTACTGTTTTTATTATTAAGCGAGGGCATACATCGGGAAAATGAAACCACAAGCGAACTAAAAATGAGCAGTTGAGAAACAGCGGGAATGTCTCAAAAAGTCCATTCAGGTACCGACTATTGAATGCCGTCTGGTGCAGGTACCTCAACTCTCACCTCAGTCTCACTCAGCTCTTCTGGTTCCGTTTCTTCTCCTGTCTCTGTCTCCTGAGCAGAGCTGCCTGGGAAAACACAACCAACACCACCTAGCAACCAACGAAACCCACCTAGCAGCAACCAACCAACCCAGCAACCATCTCTCTGTCTTAACATCTTGGAAAATACCATTGACAATGCTGCAAAAACCTTGTAGGAGCTCCTAGACTGTTACACACAACCAAGCTTCCTCAAGGGACTTTTTGAAGTTTCCAGGACTTGACTTCCTGTCCGACAGCTCGTGCAACAAACCCTCGGGACCAATGGGTGTCTCTCAAAACACACAGGAAACGCAAGTCGGACTTTTTTTTTTTTTTCCCAGTTTCTGCACTCATGGATGCATTCAGACTGACTGGAGGAACCCTTATCCTGTGTCTGCAGGGTTGCAAAAGGTTACAGCATGTTCATTCAGGATGTTGGATGTTTGTAAAAGGAAGTAGGCCAGCGGGAACAGGAAGAGGAAGTGGGTCTTGCATGTGGATATCTGGACAGCATCATCTGGTTAGGTACGGAACTGCTTCTCAGGTAACCAGTCTACAGGGGGGGACGGGATTCACCGCAACACCACTCAGCCTCCCCGCTCAGGAGGGGGAGGGAGTCAGACAGACGCCCACCGAGAGGATTGGTGGCGTGGATTATGATGAGCGGGGATTCTCGGATGGCGCTTGGAGCTCATTGGAGGAGTGTGTAGATGTGGGAGGGGCCCAAACAAGTAGAACCAGGACACTATAGGTGCAAGACGGCCAAGGAGATGCATATGCACTTCAGGTCTGGGAATGCAAGAGTCTGTGTACGTGTGTGTGAGCGTGTGAGCGTGCGTGCGTGTGTGTGTGTGTGTGTGTGTGTGTGAGAGAGAGAGACTGGAGAAGGATGGGAGGGGGTTGAGATCATGGATGAATGTCGCCCCGGCTGCAAAATGCTGAGGATGAGTAAATGGGTTCTTTTGTTTTGTCGTCTATATTGGTTATGTTTTCCTGATTTCAGTGGGTGTGGCCATTGGGAGGGAAGGATGCACCCTCTGTCCTGAGGGACAGTGATTGGTTGAGAGGCCTCGGCTAAGCCCAGACCATCCAGTAGCATTCATGCAGGAGGGTGGCCGCAGATGACCTGGCGACCTCTGATTGGCTGGTCCCATTCTTCTTTACCTCTTCTCACCTGGGACCAAACTAACGTTTTGGCTGGGTCTGGTCGTCGTGCCGACCACGGCTGTAGTGTCACTTCATTCAGAGTGGGCGCGGGTTCTCCTACTTTAGAACCTGGGTTCTCCTGCATTAGAACCTGGGTTCTCCTGTTTTAGAACCTGCCTCTAAACAACAAGGACACTTTTTGTTGTCTTAAACGTGGCACTGGGGAAACCACATTTTGTAGTTTCTGTATGCCATACTGTAACAGTGAATGTTCAATATGCTGCTGTTTCAACTCAAAGATGAATATATTATCTGTTTTTTCCTTTAGTTCACTGCATTCACACATGCTACTCAGTATAAAAAGCAAAACAAAGGCGCACATTCAGGAGCGAAGTGTTTGCAAGGACGAGTTGAAGGCTTTCAAGGTGACCCGTAAATAATAACCACCTAGCTGAAATAAGAGCGAACCGTGAAAGGAAAAATGAAAACAAAAACAAAAAAAACAACAAATTGTCCATCAACCTCAGACCACCTCAGACCAGAGAATACCTCAGACTCTTTTTCTATGTATGACTTCTGTTATGTATTTTATTAGTTGTGTTGACCTGTAGTACGTATATTTTAATGTGAGTTTTGGGCTTTTATGATTGATTGATTGATTGATTGATTGATTGATTGACTGATTAGGGAGTTTTTGGAAAAAGTAAAAAAAAAAAAAAAACTTTTGAAGAAGTTCTACCGTGGTGCTCCATGGTGGAAGGAGTATTAGAGTGTAAATAGCTGTAAACAGACCTAGAACCCTGCCTGACCATGTCTCTGGGCATTACACACTCTCTGGTGTGCTGGCTTCTCCTCTCCTCCTCGTCCTCCTCTCCTCTCTCCTCTCCTCCTCATGGGACATTCAACCTGCCATCCGGTTGTTCCTCAAAGATAGAAACGTTCTCATGGCCATGTTCCTCCCATTAGGTTCTTTTTGTTGCCACCACCATCAGACAGGTACCCTGGGGTTGCCATGGCTTTGGACTCCTAGTCTAAAGACAGATCCCATTCATGGACAGAGAAAGAGAGCGTGATGGACAGAGACAGATAGAAAGCATTTATATTAGATTGAAGAGTACCAAGAGAAATAAGCTATACCACTGAATTTACCTTTTTCAAAGCAACCTCTCCAAATTTAGTTTCTTGTCTCGGTGGAAAGTTTTCTAACTTTTTAAAGCATAAAGTGATATTTTTATTAAACTCCATGGTTGGTTTGATACAGCCTTTTTAAAGATGGGGGAGGTTAAGTGTCCCTGAGTTTTTATGTCCTTCATCTCACATCCTCCTCTTCCCCTCCTTCCTCCTCACAGCGACTGACAGGGGCAGCGCAGTGATGGCTTCAGCTCTGTAGAAATACAACCGGAAATACACCACACCCTAGCCATACTTAGCCTATGGAACACTACTGGAAATACGCTGCACCCTCACCATACAGGGCCTATGGAACACTACAGGAAATACACCGCACCCTCACCATAGAGGGCCTATGGAACACTACAGGAAATACACCGCATCCTCACTATACAGGGCCTATGGAACACTACAGGAAATACACCACACCCTCACTATACAGGACCTATGAAACACTACAGGAAATACACCACACCCTCACCATACAGGGCCTATGGAAAACTACTGGAAATACACTGCACCCTCACCATACAGGGCCTATGGAAAACTACTGGAAATATACCATACCCTCACAATACAGGGCATATCTAACACTACAGGAAATACATCGCACCCTCACCATACAGAGTCTATGGAACGCTACAGGAAATACACTGCACCCTCACCATTCTAGGCCTATGGAACACTACGGGAAATACACCACACCTATGAAACAGCTTTGCATAGACTTCATGGTGCCATATATATCATTCTAGAAGTTCAGGCTATGTCTCTCTATAGAGTGGTCCAGGTGTGTTTGTGTGTGTGTGTGTGTATCATACCTCTGTCATCATGAACCCAGTGTCGTGTCTGACCAGCAAATAGCACTATCGTTCCCTGCTCTAGACCGAGACGAGCCACGAGGACCAGGACAGACTGGTCAGTCCTCATGTAGCGGAGCTGGTTGGGAACCCTGCTCTGGTGAGGTGCTAGCCCTGTCTGAGACTAGGACAGCCATGATGTATTATTGGTCTAATGATAGATAGATGGTGGATGACCGGGGTTCGATCCCCGGTGGATAGACATATTCACTGCCAATGTAGCAGACTGGTTCAGCACCTTCACGTTCCAGTTTGGCATCTTCAACTCTGCCATGTCAGGATGGAGATGCCAGTTTCAAAGCCTATTTGGTCAACTGGATCAGGATCTGTGTTTGTGTCAAATGATCAACGTATCAGGTTAGTGTTTTTTATCTTTTCAGGTAACACATTATTACAGGATCAATCTAATTGCTAGTTTGGATCTAACGATGTAGCAAGCAATATGTGAAGCAATACAGAGAGAACTTCTGTTCTGACGGGGTGTACAACACCTGGACCTCCTGAACCAAAACATGTCTTCTCTCCCAGCCCTGCGCAGGGGGCGACCTTCAGGGTCCTGAGTCTGTCTGTCTGCTTGTCTGTGTCTGTCTGTACGTACCGTGGCCGTCTTGAGTATTGATTATTGCCAGGCTGGTGACCAGTCCGGCTGCCAGATCGACATGTAGCCAAAATCCTTGCATTTAACTCTGCAGGAGAGGAACCAAAGTCTGGTGTCTGCCAGGGTTAGAGAGGGCTGTCTCCTCCCTCTCTCTCTCTTTCTCTCTCTCTCTCTCTCTCCCTTCATTCTCTCTATTGTTTGAGTATATATAGTATTCCTATAGGTCCTTGGATCCATTGTGTTGTTATGCATCACTCGGATCAGCAGTAACCATGGTAACAGATGCTTGCTTGAGGTGAAAGGGTCAGGCTAGCACCAAGCCCAGCTTGTGCAGTGTCCTGGATGTCCAGGGGAAACTGAGTCTCTGTGTACTGGCTGGATAACTTCAGAGAGGGCCCCGGATAACTCACCACCTTGCTGATATAGTGATGGCAGGATGAGAGAGGAGTGTTACTCTTTCAACGCCTTCCCTCGGGGGCCTTAACCCTTTGTGCCATGTGAGAGTCCAGCTTTTTGGTGTACGGAACATTAGGGTACTGAATATTAATGTGTGTTTGACCATTGAGTCCAGGGTAGGTAGGTGTATGTCCGACACTGACCGTGGGGTTCATGATGGCTGGATGAGGCTGTGGATGATGACGTTGCCTGAACATTCCTGGAATGTCGGCCATCTCTGGCCATTTGAATGACATTGCGAGGAGTTCTGCCTCTATGTTGTGCCTTTCTTTTCTTCAACCCCACCATCATCGTCATCTTCATGAAGCTGAAGCTCATCGCTGCCCTGTTTCTCTCTTTGCTGCCCTGTCTCTCTCTTTGTATCTGACGCATAGACACAAAAATAATGATGACGTTCTATGATATAATATAAATCTAAAAACCAGCTGTTCTACTGGATGCAGTCTCATGATCCAGGTATTTCAGGAAACGATTACCTCAGCCACAGTCAAACAGTGTTGAAGCTGAACAGTCAGAGAATCTCATGTACACTACAATACTATTACTACTACTACTACGCTATCGTCATAGCAACAGGAGACCTCGTTCGTAACGGTGTTAACATGTATGATGCACCCCTTGACAATGTGAAAACCTTCCTTTTCCCAACCTCTCTTCTTGGTTTCATAGTTTTATTTTTGTTCAGAAGTTAAAGCAAACTGTACGGTATGGAACAAGACGTTGTTGCAAAGTGCTTCCTTTGTTACTTCCTGGGTTCTGGGAGTGTCACTAAATCTAGCCAGTGTGCTAGAATAACCCTACTCCTTGGATTGTCGCCATTTCTGAGGCTGTTGTGTTCCAGGATTAAACGGTGTGTGTCTAGCTAGCCTCAGAGCCGCAGGGCGACTATAGGAGCAGAAACACACCAACACTCACCCACAGAGATGGCTGTTGTATGGGAATACAAGAGCCGCCAAGAGGCACAAGCATAATTATGTGTAATCTAAGATCTCTAATCCCGTTTCACCTATCGGAGGCAGATAAAGTAATCACTGTTGTTCCTCAACTCTGGTAATCCCTGGTTTAACCTCTCCCTCGGGCCCTATGCCCTCTCTCTCTCTCTCTGTCAGGCTATCGGTAATAATCTGTTAATGTAATTATCTGGCTGGTGGGTTATGCTGGTGACAGTTTTCAGTGTAAGACAGATCAAACTTTACCTCATGTTCTCCAGTGAGGACTAGTGTCAAACAGCAGAGAGCAGAGCGTCCACCCTGCTCCAGTATTAATACCTCTCTTAGCAGAGAGAACTGATGATTCTGAATGCCAAGCGCTAAATGCTAACGATGAACCCTGCTTCTGTCTGTCCCTGTAGTATCAGCATTTAGACCTGGTCCATACCCTGCACTTTCCTCTAGCTCCATGAACAAGAGGTGGGACTCCCTGTTCATAAACCCTATCAATAATGAATGTTTTAGTTTAGTTCTCTTCCCTTCTCTGAAGAGCTTGTCAGTGGCTTATGCATTGATTCGCATCGATTAACCAAACAGTGAATGAACACACAGACACACACTTGTGTTTTACTGTACTTGTGGGGTCCGCCCAAGCTTAACCCTAGCCCTAAACCCTAACCTTTTACCCCTAACCCGAACCCCCCGGAAAACCTAATCCTAACATTTGACCCCTAACAATAACTAACCCAACCTGAAACCCTAACATTTGACCCTAAAATTAACCCTAAACTTGACGACCATCCCTGTGTCCCCACAAGTGACCATTGTTCTTGTTTAACTATTCTAATGCGGATATTTTGTCCCCACAACGTATAGTAAAACACACACACACACACGTTGCAAACACTGACTCCCAGTCTCTTTCTTCCAAGACCCACCAAACCGAGGGGATTATGCTGAGGTGTCGAGGGGGGTTTCTTTCCTGTTCTGTCAAGGGGTCTTATTGAAGTGCAGTTTCTTTATCAGGAGACGTATGTGAAATGCAATTGTTGTACGTTATGTTTCACTATTGTAGCTAGAACAGAGATGGCTTGTACTACTGATTTTAACATAAATATACAAAAAAAAAAAAATCTGTATAAGACAAAGTGTCTACAGAGTGTGGAGATGGAGCTCATTGCCGTAACCCCTCTTTCAATCTGAAGAGAAGAGTATGTTAAAAAGTTTTATATATATCAACACCCCCCCCCCCCCAACCTCCCTTCCGGCAACAATCCCCCCCCCCCCCCCCCCCGGCCGTTGTATTACCGTCGACATGAACGATCATTGTAACATAGTTCTTTAATTTGCTGTGGATCATCCTTCCTTTATATACTGTGGTCATTTAGAGCTCTTGAGTCCAGAGTTGGCGGTAGACTTGCCTAGGTGTGGGGGCGTGGCTGCCACCTATCTGCACGCGGTGCCAGAATAAACCAGTATGAATGTAGTCTCTCTCTTTGCCCACACTAGGAGGCAGCCACGCCCCCACTGGTAGAGAAAAAAAATACTAGAAAGGATTATTTCAATTTTATCTTTTTGTATATGAAAGTAAACAATAAAAACTGTTAAAGCATTCGGATGCCTGTGTTGTCTGTCTCTCGTCAGTGTGAGCCTGGTTTTATAACTGACTGTGGTTATAATAATAGCTCATCTATGGGGTTACTATTACAGCTTCTGACTAAGGGGTTACTATAATAGCTCTTGACTGTGGGGTTAGAATAATAGCTTCTGGGTTAGTTTAGTGTAATGGCTTCTATTGGGTTAGTATACCTTCTATTGGGTTAGTATACTATCTCTTGACTATGGGGTTAGTATAATAGCTCCTGACTATGGGGTTAGAATAATAGTTTCTATGGGGCTGAGTATAATAGCACTTAACTATGGGGTTAGTATAATAGCTCCTGACTATGGCCTGAACAAGAGGACATCATGTCCAACGCTCCCATGGAAGTGTTAGAAGGCCTAGAGGGACCCAGACCTAGAGGAGGTGCTATATCAGTTAGGCCCAGACCTAGAGGAGGTGCTAATATCAGCTAGGCCCAGACCTAGAGGAGGTGCTATATCAGCTAGGCCCAGACCTAGAAGAGGTGCTATATCAGCTAGGCCCAGACCTAGAGGACTGGGGGCCCCTACAGCTGACTGGCCCAATAGAGAAACAATGTATCCATACAGCACAGGACCCTCCATTGTTCAGTTGATCCAGTTGTTGTCCGCTCTGCCTGTCGCTCTCTGTGTGTTTCTGCTTTCCTTGCAGAACGGTGCTGGTGGGCGGAGCTGGGAGGAGGGTCATCAAGGCTGATGGCGTGCACCTGGGTCTAGGGGGCGGCCCAGGAGCACAAAGGACTGCTGCCTTCATTGTTCACGAGGTCAGGCAGAGCGGTAGGTCACAACTATGATCATGGCAATGGGACCAACAAGACAATTTTAGGGTTCACATTCTTCTCTCTGGCCCTCAAAACATAAAACTCCAGATGCAAACACGATCTAACTTGACACAGAGAGAACCACAAGGAAACTGAAAACAAATCAACGTCATTATAGATTAGATGGGGCGGCACATGACTTGGGAGGTACAGCAACGCCGGCTGGGGATCCGAAGGTCCCCGGTTTGATCACAGCTAATGGCAGTCTGCCAAAATGTCCTTGAGCAAAACACCGAACCCCAAATTGCACACGTGCGGCACCGTGGCGCAGTACACTGTCGCCTCACAGCAAGAAGGCCCCGGGCCTTTCATGTTCTCGCTGCATCCTCCCTGTGTTCGCAAGGGTTTCCTCTCAAATAATCCAATACGAAAAACATGCAGAAGAACAGATGCTTCAGTCCTGTCCCTGATAGAACCTGGCATGAGCACTTGGACTTGGTCCCCGGGCGCCACTGATTAAGCTGCCCACTGCTCCTGTTGGAGGACAGCTTGGATGGGAGAAATACTGAACTTCAAATACAGATATTAAATTCCACAAGCGACCACTGTGTTTGTGTTGTGTGTCGCCTCTCACTCTCGTGTGTTGTGTGTAACTGTGTGGCTAATAAAGATAACCCTCCCAGGTCCAGGTCCACATCTGGGGCGGCTGTGGCTCAGTGGTAGAGCGGGTCGTCCAATGATTGTAGGCTCGGAGGTTCGAATCCCGCCTCCTCCTGTCCACATATCGAAGTGTCCTTGGGCAAGACACTGAACCCCAAATTGCTCCCAATGAGCAGGCTAGCACCTTGCACGGCAGCTACCGCCATTGGTGTGTGAATGTGTGTGTGAATGAGAGGCTTGTAAAGCGCTTTGGATAAAAGCGCTATATAAGTGCAGTCCATTTACCATCCTGTAATTATATGGATGAACAAATCCTAGTTAACATTATATTCAGACCACAGTATTCCCTACCGCTAGGTAGCGACAGCTCTCATCCCCTGGCCTGTAGCTACACTCAGTGCCGCTTTCACCGAGCTTAATTTCTTTTGGGTGGTAAGGACGATAGAAGAAGAGTCGTTCCACATGTCATGGGACAAATTAAACTATCAGGTTTGGAAGCAAGATCAATATTATAATAAACACACTACAGTATAATAAACAGTCTATCTTGTAGGAGAGAGCCATGAGACCGAATCTGTTAGTGAAGTATGTGGGCTGTTTTGCTTGCGGGGCTGCCGTCGGCACGGGTTCCTGTGTCGCTGCTCTGAAACGTTACCGGTTGGAGGAGACTGAGGACCCGAGGGACCCGGAGAGAAGTAAGATGACTGCGAACTAATGTTAACGTCAATAGGGCCTACTGATGCCTGAATACGATTTGCGTTTTTGCTCATATGATGATATGAACTATAGATTAAAAACATGTAAGATTTGTCAGTTATCGCTAGCTTGCTAGCTAGCTATGGTGACGTGAAAGCGGTTTCTTCTCCTCTCTACAGTTCCTCCGGTTCAGAAGGACATCGGGCGCTACGGCTTCCCGGTGGCCGGTGCGGAAATCCGGTATTACGCCAACCACGCCCTGTCTTACGACCAGGCGCGGAGGACCCCGCGGTGGGTGGCTGAACACCTGACCGACCTGAAACTACTGGGTAAGTGAACTAGCTAAAGTCACAACAGAGGCGAGCTGACCGGCCAGTGCTAGTCTTCTGTTCAAGTGCATGTCAACGATTAACAATTGAATGAACCGTGTCTGCTTTGTATTACAACATGGGAGTTGTTTTGTGATTGAACATGAGCTAATGATTGTTTGAGCGTACCACATAGTCTTTGACAGTCTTTTCCTGTTCCAGGGAACACAGAAAGGAAGCACTGCAAGTTCAGGCCAGATCCCGGTATCCCAGAGTCCTTCACTGCTCATAACAAGGACTACCTGGGGAGCGGCTGGTCTAGGGGTCACATGGCCCCTGCTGGGGACAACAAGAGTTCAGAGGTGCACACACACACACACAGACAGACACGTGCACAATCACACACACATGACACGGGCACGCATACATGCTTACTTACTTACTCCTCTTCATGCTCTATGGGCCATAAAGCTTAAATGAGCTCTCTCCACTGCATTCGGTCATTGGCAGCATGTTGTGCCTTTCCCCATGACAGGGTCAGGCTCTTAGAAACACGTACGGCTCTCCACCATGACAAGGTCACTGCATAGGGAGAAGACGCATACATACGCAAACACACACAATCACACATGCACACACACACAAATCACACAGACACACACATGCTCACAGCCGCTGTCCGTCCCTCTCCTCTCAGACTAGTCTCTCCTCTCAGACCTGTCTCTCCTCTCAGACCTGTCTCTCCTCTCTGTTGGTCTCTGCAGCAGTCCATGGCTGAGACCTTCTACCTGTCCAACATCATTCCACAGAACTACGAGAATAACGCCGGCTTCTGGAACAGGTGGGCCCAGTAGAACAACTGCTACTAAAAGTAACCTGGAACAGAACATCTCAGAGGGTCATAACTAGAGATGGGGAACCGGTATTTTTTGGTACCGGTACGTCATTGGGTCAGTACTGAAATATTAATAAGCTCATAGACGAACGGTGCTGCTGTCTGTATTTGACAGTTTTTCCCCTACCATTGCCTTGGAGGTGCGGCTTGATTAAATCCTAACGATACCCATCCCTAGTCATAACAGCATGCGTGTGTGTGTGTGTGTGTGTGTGTGTGTGTGTGTGTGTGTGTAGACTGGAGATGTACTGCCGTGAGCTGACTAAGCGTTTCACGGACGTGTGGATCGTCTCTGGGCCGCTCACCCTGGCCGAAGAAAGGCCTGATGGGAAAAAGATCATGTCATACCCGGTAACCACAGCAGATGGAATAGCACCCAGGCCTATAACCACACTCCCTGTATCTACCCAGTACAACCAGTATAGACTGTAGTATATATCTAGTATAGACTGTAGTATAGATCTAGTATATACTTTAGTATTGAGCTAGTATAGATGCATGATGTGTACAAGCTAGTAAGGAGTATTACATGTGAAGCTAGTAATGATATGATGTATTATGTATGGATATAGACAGTACTGTGCAATGAATATCACACAGACACACAAACCACTGTACTGTCAAGTTCTCACATACACTCTCCAGTAGTACTGATGAGGTGGTGTTGGTGGAGTACTATGGATACTGTTCAGTGACTTCACGTAATATTGATGGGCTGACATTAGTAGTTCTGCCTTTTGTCCACTAGATGGCAGGGCTGATCTGACACATCCTTGTAGTGCAGAGAGAGAGAGCGGTAGGTAGAAACACAGAGAGAGAGAGGTAGATAGAAAGACAGAGAGGTAGATGGAGAGAGAGAGGCAGAGGGGAAAAGAGAATTACAGAGAGAAAGTGAACACCCTCTCCACCAATCAACACCTCTGTGTCCCCAGGTCATCGGTAAAGATGACGTCGCCGTGCCAACCCATCTCTTCAAAGTGATCCTTGTCGGAAACAAAAAAAATGATAACAACAACAACACCGACCAATCGGTAACCGGCCCTGTGGCCCTCGGAGCCTTCGTGGTCCCCAACCAGCCAATCGGCTTCAACCGGCCCCTGACGGATTTCCAGGTTAGCCTATTGGAGCTGGAGAGGCTGTCGGGACTGCAGTTCTTCCCTGCGCTGGCGGGGGCGCCGCCCAGCCTTTGCGAGGCGGACTCCTGCCACCTGATGGACTATAAGGAGTTCACCCTCTACCTGACGGGCAGGAAGGTGGGCAGTGCACGGTCCGCTGCCCGGCTGGAGAAGTTCATGGAGGAGCTGAAGGAGCAGGGCATCGCCCCTGACGACTACCTCCTCAGACTGTACCAGCAGAAGAAGAAGGAGCTGGCCAATAGGGAGCATCCTGAGGGGAAGACCGGTAGCTGATAGGCTGGTCCCCGAGGACCCTCCCGTCTTCTAATGTATCTAGTGTACAAAACACAACCACTTACACGGAGCCCCTCTCTCCCAACTCTTCACTGTAAATGGTTAGATAGAGAAGCAGACTACTTGTTGGATTATTTCATTACAGTTACATTACATTACAGTCAACGTTACAGTGAATAGATTTTATTGATATTTTATTAATTGAGCTTTTAGTTTTTTCCGACTTAAACAGTTTAAATGTGTTTTGTCTTTTTTCTAAATGGAGGCGTTTACAATTGAAAATGTTTCCAGGATGTACTGTCTCCAGAGCAGACCCAGATGTCAGCATTGCCAGTTAGTGTTGATTGATGCATGGTGGTATTCAACCCAACACCACAGTCTCATTATTCAACCCAACACCACAGTCTCCAGTTTAAGTATCCAGTTCTGTATTATGTTCTGTGCTGAGCATAGATAAAACCTACATCTCTATGACTGTGACAATGTTCGGAGGCCTTGGGTAACGTTATAATAAACATGTTTGCTGTCATGTTGACTTGATGTGTACACCGATCATCCTTGGTTCAGACTCTCTCTGTTCTACTCTTCAGTGCCTAGTACAGAGAGATGACCAGGTCCGTACCTGGGCTGACTTAAACAGGTGCCTAGATCTAGGGCTATACAGAGGACCTCTAGACCTGGGCTATACAGAGGGGTGTGGCTCCTCCTGACTTTGTTCATCTCAGAGCCTCATTAATCCCTCCCTGCTCGTACAGACCGGCACCATAAAGGAAACTCAATACAATCCAGATCAAGTGTAATCTCATATATAATCCCAATCCAGCTCATTATACTGTACATTACATCAGTGAGCATTTGGAATAATCTAAACCAGCCATTCTCAACCAGTGCTCCGGGGAGGCAGTGGTAGCCTACTGCCAAATGATTAGACAAATTTACAAAGCTAGTTATTTTTATATCTAAATGTACTCAATAATTCACATATAAATAAAAAATGTAAAGTTAAAATGTATAATTTCAATGTCCAGTTACGTTTGAATATCACCACGGCAATCACATCCGTTGGTGTTGAGACAAGGCGTTCAGCTAACGTAGCTAGCAAACATTCTCACAGATCTCATGTATTCGGGAAAGTGGTCCTCAGATTTTTTTACAATCAAAAGTGGGCGTTAAGTTACAAAAGGTTGAGAACCCCCGATCTAAACTACCCTCTATTTTTCTGTCAAAATGATAAGGTGCATACAGAGTGGAAGGAGCATAGCAGCATTCATCCCAGAATGCTTTGCTCCAGGGCACAATGGTAGAAGCACCAGGATTCTGTATTGGCAGCCAACAGCAGATTTAGTCCACTTCACCTTTACACTTGGCTGCTTGATTTCCATGTCGACGTCTTGTCTTCTGCCAAGGGATCAAAAGTTCCCTCCAGTGTGTGAATCTGTGAAGTACGCTCCACACAGGTAAGCTGTGTAATTATCCTGCGGAGGAGTGTGTGTGTGTGTGTGTGTGTTTGTGTGTGTGTGTGTGTGTGTGTGTGTGTGATGTAGGTGTTCTTTATCCAGTCTTGCTCTACTGCTGAGAGCAATCAGAGAGGTGAGGTTTATCAGGACTGACTGGCTGCTGCTGCCCACCCTATAACCACAGGGACACTGCCTCTTCTGAGTGTGTGTGGGTGTGTGTGTTAGCGTGTCAGAGGTGACTGACTGCTTGCTGCCCACCTCCTCCACAGGAAGGCACTTTTCCTGGGCAGGAAGTTCTAACCCAGCCAGAGCGTAGGAGGATGGATGCAGTAGGACTGAATGCCATGTATTTCACCTGTGTGTGTGTGTGTGTGTGTGTGTGTGTGTGTGTGTGTGTGTGTGTGTGTGTGTGTGTGTGTGTGTGTGTGTGTGTGGAGCAGGTGCATTGGCCAACCCTGGTCTGTAATTAGCCTGCCTCTGTGTGGTGGTGATTTCCCCACAGAACAACACGCCATCAAACCAATTAGTCCATCCTGGTCTCTGGTACAAACTGCACACAGCTCTGGTCTAGCATCCAGCACCGGACTCTGCAGCCCGTGTGTGTGTGTGTGTGTGTGTGTGTGTGTGTGTGTGTGTGTGTGTGTGTGTGTGTGTGTGTGTGTGTGTGTGTGTGTGTGTGTGTGTGTGTGTGTGTGTGTGTGTG
>NC_140235.1:24729285-24756785 GCF_949987555.1 Borostomias antarcticus | reverse complement strand
TCTCCTCCCCTCCCCTCCTCTCCCCTCCCTTCCTCCCCTCTCCTAACCTGCCCCCTCCTCTCCCCTCCTCTTCTCTCCTAACCTTCCCTGTCCTCTCTCCTCCACTCCCTTCCTCTCCTCTCCTCTCCTCTCCTCTCCTCTCCTCTCCTCTCCTCTCCTCTCCTCTCCTCTCCTCTCCTCTCCTCTCCTCTCCTCTCCTCTCCTCTCCTCTCCTCTCCTCTCACAATACAAGAGGGGAGGGGAGAGGACAGTGTAGGTTATCAGAGGAGAGCAGAGGAGAGTGATGCTACTAACTGCTCAACAGAAGGCCTTGATTCTTCCTGGGCTCCAGGTGTCAACAATGATCAAATCTTCTGCTCTGCTCTGCTCACACTACACACGCTACACAAACACACACACACACACACGCATATGCACGCACACGCACACACACGCACACGCATATGCACCCATACGGACACACACATGCACACACACACGCACACATGCACACGCACGCACACACACACACTGTAAACACACTATACACACAGGCAACACAGTCATACACACACACACACACACACACACACACATACTGTACCCACTGTATTCCAACACATTACAGTACAATACATCAGTCCTCTGAAGTGAAAGAACCAGGCAGACATACTTTAGTCTCGCTTCATTTATTACAGTTTTATATACACAGACATGTATTTGCAAAGTACTAAAAAGTATTTCAACTGAAAGTACTAAAAAGTATTTTTCTAGTACAGGTTCTCTACACCAGCGTGGGTTCACGGAGGCACAGCATTGTGGGTGAGCAGTGAGAAATGCTCTGAGAAAACAAATATCCTGACGACAAAAAATATATAATCATCATATTATTATATCATCGACTGATTTACTGTAGATATTACTGTTGTATTGCATTTCTCACACAGTTTAGAATAATAATCATAATTATCAACAATGAAGAAACAGTTCCTGTGCATTTCTTTGATATATTTTTTTCTTCTTCTTCTGTCAGTCTAAAGCAGCTCTTGTTTATAGAGAACGGTACTGTATGTTTTATGAACGAGAGGTGGAGAGGGCAACATCCCCCCCCCCCTAAACCTCCGCCATCTTGACGGTTTCGGTATAAAATGTCCCCACAGAAAAGCCAGAGTCTCTCCCGGCGATGCGGCATGTCTCCTGTCTGGTACGACACGTCTGTTTGGCTCATGCAGACACCTCTCTGCCTCACGAAGACACTTGCCGGCCAAACCCTAAACCGTTGTATAGCTGGACACACCGTTACCCTTCCTGCCTTTCGGGGTAGCAGTGGGGATGGGGGTGGGGGTGGTGGACCACACCAGCTGCATGACATGACAAGGGTATGTAGGTACTATACCTGTACAAGTATACACACAGTACATACACTTAGCTGTACAGGTATACACTTGGTACATACATTTACATGTACAGGTGTATAGCTACTGTATAAGAACTGTATATATGAGCACTAGATACTGTATGTATACAGGCATCCAGGTGAGAACAGGTATGTATATATCCAGGTTTATAGGTATACAGGTACTGTGCCACCTCTGAAGGTATAGAGGCAGGTGTCCAGGTGAGTTTAGGTACGTATGTATCCAGGTATGTAGGTGCACATGGTCCTAGCAGGCACACACTGGGTCTATTGCTACTGAAATCAGCCCTTCGTCACACCTGCAAACCCAACCTGAAGTTAAACAGTAAGTTCTGCAGTGTCTGTATTATTGGTATCTATTGTTGATAGAGTCTGTAGGAATAGAGGGCAGAGGTGCCAGTAGAGTTCTAGCAAAGTCACCAGTAGATTTCTAGTTCAAGTCCTGGGGTCTGAGAGAGAGCCTCACCAGAGGCCGGTCGCTGTACTCTACAAAACTTTGACACTTCATCTTCTTAAAAGAACTCACTTAAAAAGTAGCAAATTATTGCTAAAAACACAGTTTTTTTGTGCAAAATAGAGAATGAGGACTTGTTTATCCTGCCTTGAATGTGACATCTATTGTGATGCAGTCAGAACATGCCAAAACAATACTTACTGATAACCAAGCAAGACTCCAGTAGTGGACTGACGGTCTGGCCCACCGAGGGTCACCCCTGGCCTCTGAAGGTCAGAGGTCAGACACACACAGAGCCAGGCAGGCCAGCAGAACCTAACAGAAGCTCTACAATCAAAGAAGAGGCGCTATATAGAACCATGTGGAACAATAGAAGAACCGTCTGACCTTTTCAGCTGCGTAAGGTGCTGTTTGGAACCCAAAATGGTTCTTCTCTGCCCTGAAAAGGGTTCTACTGTATATGGAACCTTTTTGAAAATGTTCTACTAATTGTTTCAAAGGATTCTATATACCAGACCTTTTGTTTTTAGAGTATACAGAGAGAGAGAGAAACAGAGATCTGTCCAATCATGGGAATGTTGGGCTGATTGTCTCATACTGGTCATGTTACTGCACTAGCCAGGACCAGGTGGTCAGGGCTGATATTCTGACTGATGAGCTCGGGGCAGATAGAAACGTTGTTAGTGTACTGTGTGTAAACGTGCAAAACTGCCAAACAAATGGAACAGCAGAGATTTTAACAATGATGTGTATTTGTGTGTTCGGAGCTCTATGTTCCTGCTCTCTCTCTGTCTGGGTAGTTTGGTCAAGATCCCTTTAATCATGGTTTAATAATGGTTTAATCATGGTTTAATCATGGTTCAAACTCTCCCCTTCCGAAGAGACCATGGTTTCACTTATACTCTAAAAAATATAAAAAATAGTCATCATCGTCATCATCATTGTACTGCTATAAAGACTGGTAACATCAACAAAGTTATACTTTTACTACGAAAAATGAGTATCCCTTTGTCACCGTCTGGTTTCTCTCTGGTCAGACAGCCAGAACGTGGTCCTGTTGACCGTAGACCTTTACTGAATCACTACGGTTGACCATAGCGGCTCACACAACTTCCCTGCTAACACAATCTGGCATACTCTGGAGATAATCTGTATTACTGATCAACTGTGATCAGGTCCTTCAGCCTATCAGACGATTGCTACATCGGCCATGCGGTTCTCCTGACCTCTGTGACCTTTGTAGAGGTCGTAGAGGTCACCCACGGGCAGAGCTGACCTGGGCCAGGTCAGAGGTGGGGGGGTTGAAGGTCATAGGTAATGTATGTTTCTCCTAGAGCCTCTCCACAGATTAAAGAGACAGTCACAATCCACTTCCTGTGAGGAGGCTGTGGTATCTCTCTCTCTTCCACATCACCCCCCCTCCTCCTCCCCCCAGACAGAACCAGGTCCTCTGGGCTACAGTACATTCTGTCAACAACAACAACAACATAAACAGGAGGAGGAGCAGGAGGCATGTCCTCTGTGTTTCTGCGCTACAGCGGAGTCTCGCAGTCTGTGTCGGGGTCGGGGTCAGGGTCGGGGTCAGGGTCGGGGTCCGGCTCGTTTCTGTGGTTGCTTGGGTCATGGGGGTCGGAGGGGAAGCGTTCGCTGGCGTCACTGTGACCGCCGCCCAGCACGAGGACGTGGAACAGCTCGCTGGTGCCGCGCGTCACGCTGTCGTAGGAGGGCGGGGAGGAGGTAGAGGACAACGTTTCTGAATGCTCCGTCTGCCCCCCCCGCCCTCCTCCTCCTCCTCCTCCTCCTTCTCCTCCCCCCACCCCTCCCCCTCCGTAGTTCTCCATGATCATGGTGACGATAAGCCCCTCCTTCTCCGCCACCCCTCTCCCGTCCTCTCCTCCCTCCTCCTCCTCCCCCTCCTCCTCCTCGCTGCCTCCTCCCCCCCGCCCCGGGCTTGGCGAGCGCGCGACGGTGTGGATCTGCCTGTACAGTATGGACGCTTGCCTCAACTGGCGGCGGACCAGGTGGCGTCGGTAGCAGCGCTGGATCACGGCGGCCGAGACGTCCTCCTGCTTCCTCCTCAGGGTGGTGGTGATCGGCTCGTAGGAGATCTTGGAGGGGTTGGCCATCATGAACTTCTCCTCCATCTGCTGCTTGAGGGCGTCCATCTCGCCGGACTCCCCCAGGACGCGCTTGGTGAAGGCGAAGAGGATGTCCAGGCAGTGGATCTTGTCGCCGCTGACCATGGGCAGGTCCATGGAGATCAGCTTGATCTTGTTGGGCTTGGCGATGCGCAGCGGCTCCGAGAGGGTGTCGGCGAAGTCCGACAGCTTGGCGTACTCGATGAACTGGGTGGCCTCGGAGTCGAACTTCTCCCACACCTGGAAGAAGGAACGTCAAGAGGGTGGGAGAGAGGGGTTTCAGTAACGTGGACGACGCACGCCGTCGAACTGCCTACAGGTCGGAACGCCTCTTCACTGAAACTGGATTTCGAAAAGATCCGACCCGTCTCGGTGTTCGCAAGCCGCTCGGGACGTTCCGGAACTAGCGTCACATCCGCGCAACGTCGTTATCGGAGACCGCCTTTCTACGTGCCGTGTAGCTACTGTACATCATGCCATTATCAGATCAAATGCCGTTATCGGACCAAATACTATATCAGACTTTTGAGACTTTGACTCACCTCGTAGAACATCTCAAAGTCGTCCTCGCTGAGCGGTTCCGTGCTCTCCTCGGTGGCCACGCTGAAGTTCTCCAGGATGATGGCGATGTACATGTTGACCACGATGAGGAAGGAGATGATGATGTAGGTGACGAAGAAGGTGATCCCCACCGACGGGTTGCCGCAGTTGCCCCTGGCGTTGGTTCCCGTGTGGGGGATGTTGGGGTTGCACTCCTGGGGCGAGTTGTTGAGGATGGGGGAGAGGAGGTTGTCCCAGCCGGCCGACGTGGTGATCTGGAACAGGCAGATCATGCTGTTGCCGAACGTCTCGAAGTTGAACATGTCGTCGATGCCGGCCTGCTTCTTCACGTAGGCGAAGTTGGCCATGCCAAAGATGGCGTAGATGAACATGACCAGGAAGAGGAGCAGCCCGATGTTGAACAGGGCGGGGAGCGACATCATCAGGGCAAAGAGGAGCGTCCTGATGCCCTTGGCACCGCGGATCAGACGTAGGACCCGGCCGATACGGGCCAATCGGATCACTCTGAACAGCGTGGGCGAGACAAAGTACTTCTCAATGATGTCAGCCAGCACGATGCCTGAGAGAAGGAGGGAGAGAAAAAGATAGCGAGATGGAGGGACAGAGAGAAAGAACAAGCATTAAATAGAGAGAGAGAGAGAGAGAGAGATGAGAGGGAAGGAAAGAGAGACAGAGATGAGAAACCGAGACCGTAGACAACACAGGCGTTCACAGATCTGTCTGTGTCGTACTGGGCATGGCCGCTGTGTTTCATCACGCCTGGGATGTCCTCGTGGTCTAACGGTAGCTCACCTCACCTCACCCTCACGTCACCCACAACCCACTCCCACTTCACCCCCAGGTGAACCCTCACCCCAACGCCCCCACCCGAGAGATGGAGCGGGGAGAGGGGGCGGGCGTGGTCACTCGGAAGAACCATTCATCACCCCCCATCATTCTACCCCTCCCTCCTCCTACCCCTCCAATCCCTTCCTTTCCTCCTCCTACCCCTCTAGCCCCTTCCTCTCCTCCTCCTGCCTCAACTCCTAGCCCTTCCACTCCCTTCCATATGGCCTTCTCATGCCCCCTCCCCCTCTCCTCCTGTCCTTCTCAGCTGCTATCTCTCTCACACTGTACAGTACAGTACCCCCTCCCCTGTCCCCCATCTCCTCCACTCCCTCCCGTCAATCATCCCCCCCACCCCCCAGCCAGCTGATGTAACACCTCAATCACGTCCGATTCTCCCCCAGGGACTGACCAGGGACAGCCCTGATTGCTGTGGTTACCTTCACCTTCCCCCACACAGCCTTGTTCGCACTCACACATACCGCACACGCACACACACACACACACACATGCACGCACACACATATATACATACACACACATATACATGCACGCGCATGCACACACACATGCACGCACACACACAGATATACATACACACACATATACATAAACATGCACGCGCACACACATATATACATACACACACACACACATACACACACATATATACATGCACGCGCACACACATGCACACATATACATGCATGCACACACACACGCACACACACACTGTAAGAGAGGAGAGACGGCCAGAGGCTGTTATCTCAGACCAGCGTGCCCCAGGATCGTCCTGTGTCAGGGACTGGAACATTACATGCTAACAATATGACGGACACGCTACAGATCAACACACAACGCGGATCAACACATACTTCTGGTGCCAAAGGTGATGGCTAAAACACACAGTGGCGATAGAAGCTATTAGTTAGCAGTCTGAGACAGGCTCTCCTGGTGTGGTTTATGGATGTGAACTAAATGGCGTTTGTTGGGAGGTTTGTTGTTGTTGTCATTATACAGATGTATAGCTCAAACTAACCCTCTAAATGACCCTCTAAATGACGTGTGGCTATTGGCTGGTGTCTTGGATAGCCTTGACCAGACCTGTCGGCCTTAGAACCAATGTCTCGTTGTGATCACATGGGTGTACCATGTCGGGATCTGTTGGGGATGATCACCACTGACTGTCAGAACGGGCGAGCGAGTGAATGTGCAGCCGAGAATAAATCCTTCCCTTCTCATTTTGAGCTATTGACTCATGCGAAGTCAGATCGCGGGCGTCGGATCTGGAACGGATCTGGAACGCATCAGCCTCAAGGCCCGCCGTCCGCCGTCTAGACGTGCTCTTTAAGAAGCGTCGGGAGCTCAAACGGCTTACCCACGACGGAGAGGATGACCACCACAAAGTCGAAGATGTTCCAGCCGACGGTGAAGAAGTAGCAGCGCAGCGCCATGATCTTCATGAGGCACTCGCAGGAGAACACCACGATGAAGCCCAGGTTGATGTTGTTGAGGACGTACTCCATCCTGGCCGACTGCTCGTCCGTCTCCACCATCATGGTGATCATGTTCAGCAGGATCAGCACCATGATGATGATGTCGAACGCCTGCTTCGCCACCAGGTCAAAGAAGAAGCCCTGCACGGCATTCTGGGAGGAGGAGGAGGAGGAGGAGGAGGAGGAGGAGGAGGAGGTGGGTGGGTGGGGGGTCGGGAAAAGGAGTGACATGATGTTTTAGTGGTTTCTGTAAAGCAGAGTACATGCTGAGCACGAAACTGATGAGTTAATTCTGTCTGAGCTGTTAGCGGGATTTGAGCCCATAATTCCTACCAGAGGTCTGGGTATGGGTTTCTGAGGCTTCTTTGAGCCCAGTTTCTTCATGGCATTGTAGTATTTCTTCTGTTCCTCCGTCATGAAGATGTCCTGACCTCCTAAGTAGACACAAAAACACACACACCTTGCTGTTTAGTTCACTGGTAGGAATGACTTAAAGGACAAGCTCGTTTTTGACAACCTGGACCTTATTTACGACATATTATAAGACGTTTGACTCACCGAGATCACTTTGGTGTAGTTCGGAGGCCTGTAGAAGACATTTAAAATCCAGCGCGAGCCAGTATATCCATGCAATGGCGGTGGTGGGGGCACTGAGAATGCAGTTTCTAAAAATCTATTTTCTGCCGCGAAACGATGTTTTCATCAATCTGTCTTGATGAATCGCTAGTTGTGCTTACATAGAGCATAACTGTTGTGGTTTTCATATGCCATGATCTTTAGAAACGTCTTTCGAAACGAAATAGCTTCCTCACTTGCTCCAGCACGCATTCGCACAGCGCGCAATCGTTGCTCCAGCACGCTGTGCGCATGCGTGCTGGAGCAAGTGAGGAAGCTATTTCGTGTCTAAAGACGTTTCTAAAGATCATATTACAGAGGCATGTGAAATACCACAACAGGCCTATGCTCTCTATGTAAGCACAACTAGCAATTCATCAAGACAGATTGATGAAAACAACCGTTTCGCGGCAGAAAATAGATTTTTAGAAACTGCATTCTCAGTGCCCCCACCACCGCCATTACATGGATATACTGGCTCGCGCTGGATTTTAAATTTCTTCTACAGGCCTCCGAACTACACTAAAGTGATCTCGGTGAGTCAAACATTTTATAATATGTCGTAAATAAGGTCCAGGTTGTCAAAAACGCGCATTGTCCTTTAACAAGTGAATGAGGACTTATAAAACAAACTGACCAGTTTGTCTGTAAAACTTTAGAGAAGAAGGATTACACAAGAAGTTGACAACCTCAACGGTACGGCTGCAAAGGGGCGGAAAATTTCATGGGAATTTAGGACGTGTTGAACCTTTTTATAACAGCTTTTTTTCCCCAACAACCTTTTATTTTATTTTATGAATGTATTTTAGGATTTTATCCCATTCTCACCCAATTTGGTAGCCAATCGACCCTGACCTAGTGTCCAATTACCCCCTACTAACTGTTAAGGATTCATTGCACAACCCGGCCGGTCAATGATGCGAAGGGGAGAGACAACTCTCTCAGCAACACTTAGCTCACGACCATAATTCTGGCACCAGACAGGGTTGCTGTGGTGAGACGAGATTAAACTAACCACCCTCGGGGAATGGCGGCCCAATAGGCCGCTCCCTCTGGGATCCGGTCATACACGATGAGACTGCCGGTCCCCAGTGGGCAGCTACACCAGAACGCGATTCATTAGACCGCTACACCACCATGGACCCCTATAACAGGTAATTTAAATGTAGCCTAGTTTGGAAAAAAAACATAAAACAAAAACATAAAATGTTATTCTAGATTTTGCAGCGTGATCTTGGTCAAAACAACCTGATTTAATGCAAATTCAGTTGAATTTCAACTCTGCACTGTGCATTCATCCATCACATGTGCAGTGCATTCTTCCATCTGATCCACAGCTAATTCCTCATACCTGCACACTGCAGCAGGGCTGTAGAATCCATTATAGTTCTACTCACAAATACATTGTCAAAAATGGCATATTTGAAATTTGTATTAGAAAGGTTTGCCTGCGTGTCTGCTTACGACAAATTTTATATTTATGTCTGTATATGACAAGGTAAATATAGATGGTATAAATAACCCCTACATTTCCAGTTTATTCCTGTTTATTCCCATACAGTAAATTCCCATTTATTCCCATGGAAAATTCCCAACTTCGAATATTCTCAGAATTTTGCAACCCAACCCTACTCAACGGTCAATCAAATGTTAACTGTGCTTAGTATGTACAGTATATTTCTCTTTTTATGATAACAGGATAACATGATAACATGACAACAGGATGACATGACAACAGGATGACATGACAACAGGATAACATGACAACAGCAGCAGTGAATATGGCTGGGGCTTGTGTAAGGTACTCATCTTTCTCTTCTGCTGGTTGAAGTTGTCGATGATGACACCAATGAAGAGGTTGAGAGTGAAGAAGGAGCCGAAGATGATGAAGATGACAAAGTAGAGGTACATGTAGAGGTTGATCTCCTTGATAGGTTGCTCCTCCACCTGGACACACACACACATCAGCAAACTCAGAACATGTTTGAAGTTTATGATTCTGTTGCTGTCATTGCACATCTCATATTAGTCTCTACTTACAGAGCGAGAGTCCACAGCTGCATACATGATCTCCATCCAACCCTTAAATGTAGCCTTGAAAGAAAGGACAGAGACTGGAGTAAGAATCTGACATCAGCCCCTCATTCACTTATTCAGAAGACAACATTCATAAGATAACACGTATTCTCTGAACATAATCTGTTCTGTCAGTGAATGGACGAGAGGTACAGTAGGGGACATAACAGCCCTTCAGTGGGTGAATGAGAACAATGTCTCTCTGAGCCATGTTACAGCAGGGTTTTATGAATGACAGCGGAACAGCCTTACATGGACTTCCTGTCTCTGGAGGATTTACACAGAGAGAGAGAAAGAGAGAGAGAGAGAGAAAGCAATGAAAGGTGGCAGAGCAACAGAGCGGTGGAGAGCAGGGTTGCTACTTCAAAACAAGTAGCTGCTTTCACGGAGAAATCACGGCGGTAGGCCTTATCACCTTGGTTACGGGTTATTATGGGCTTTAGTGAATGACTAACTGTGCCCGGGCTATTCTAGAAGGTACTGCCGTTCAGATGGGGGGGGGGGGGGGGTTAGCAGGGTGTCCGTCACACCAAGGTGATGGAGAGGAGGGCAGAGCTACTGTAAGCGAATTGTTGCTAGGCTACAGCGCCAACTAAGTTAGAAGTAAGAGTGAAGTGCTTGCACTCTCGCTGAGCCCAACAACATCCCTCGCTAATAGCCTCCGTCCTCCGCCGCTAAAAATAGACCCCGGAGCCACGGCGTGATTGATTCAGGAGCTCTCCGGATGGCGATGTGGGCACAGGGGGAGGAACGCCACCCCGACGCCGGCGTGGGACGAAATTAAGACTCAAACTGCGTGAGGAGGAGGAAGAAAAAAAACAAAAGAAGTCCATCGGGGCTTCCGGGCTCACCACTTGTAGCAGGGCGAGGTAGCCCGCTCCCACATTGTCGAAGTTGACCTTGACCTTGGTCCAGTAGAACTGGGTGTCGTTGAGCGCCAGACATTCGGTCTTGTTGTTGACGAAGGAGGCGTTGTGGATGTAGCCGGTCCGGTTGACACAGCGGCCGTACTTGCCGGCGAACAGGTTAACCCCCATGATGCTGAAGATCAGCCAGAAGATCAGGCACACCAGGAGGACGTTCATGATCGAGGGGATGGCTCCGATCAGGGCGTTCACCACCACCTAGGGAAGGGCACACACACACACACACGCATGCACATACACACACACACACACACACGCACACACACACACATTTACACACACACACAAACACACACACACACGTGTGCACATGCGCACACACACACACACACACACACACACACACACACACACACACACACACACGCAAAGCACACATGAGGTACCATCCCTAACACCACACATGTATCCGCCCACATTTTAATGTGATAATCTAACATCTATCACTCATGCAGGGTAATCTGACCAATGGGATTAGGAGGTTTATATTCACTAATGCTTCACGACTTGATATGACCGCTGTAGCTTCTCATGAGGTTTTACCTATGCTAGGGCGATGGACGACCCAGTGGACAGGTCTAGCCCTCCACATCTTTGAGCTAGCCAAGCTAGTCCAGCTAGTCCAGCTACAGTCCAGCTACAGTATAGCTACAGTATAGCCCAGCTAGTCCAGCTACAGTCCAGCTACAGTATAGCCCAGCTAGTCCAGCTACAGTCCAGCTATAGTCCAGCTACCATCCAGCTAATCCAGCTATAGTCCAGCTACAGTCCAGCTACAGCCCAGCTAGTCCAGCTACAGTCCAGCTATAGTCCAGCTACCATCCAGCTAATCCAGCTATAGTCCAGCTACAGTCCAGCTACAGCCCAGCTAGTCCAGCTACAGTCCAGGTACAGTCCAGCTATAGTCCAGCTACCGTCCAGGTATAGTTCAGCTACCAGCTAGAGATACTGGAGTTGTAGCTGCTAGTAGCCTGGCTATGTCTCTGTAATGGCACTGAGAGAGCTGATGCCCCCTTGCTGTGTATTAGTAAAAGTACTAAGTACTAAGAGATCAGGGCTAGGCTAAGAGATCAGGGCTAGGCTAAGAGACCAGAGCTAGGCTAAGAGATCGGAGCTAGGCTAAGAGATCGGAGCTAGGCTAAGAGACCAGAGCTAGGCTAAGAGACCAGAGCTAGGCTAAGAGATCAGAGCTAGGCTAACAGCAGCTCTAGTCCAGCAACACACACCTGTCAACACACTCACTCTGATGAAAGGAAGCTACATCTGCAGCTAAACATTTTTATAGTGAACTGCAAGACATCCAGGTCTGGTTCCCTTGGCTCAGATTGGGTATAATAATCTAGGATTAAAACGCCCTTTCAGTGGACTATTTGCACTGAAATGTTATTTGGGAAGAGTATTAGGAAGGAGACCAGGGTTATTGCGTAATCTGCCTGTTGGAAGCATGGGAAAGTTTGGTGAGTGAGTGAAAGGGTATGGATGGACACATGATATCAGAACATGAATCTAGAAACCAGAGCATGCATCATGCTTCACCAACACATGCAGGGCAAGCTAATGCAGACTCAAACAGCAGAAAATACAGGTTACTGCAGCGGTACTAATAATACAGTATAATACTGCAGTTATAGTAATGGTACTATATTATACTAGAGTAATACTGACAAACTACTTGCAGTGAGATCTACGCAGCCTGGATGGGGTGGGAAGTTAGGAAGCAGTTCACCGTGTGGCTACTGCAGCTTATACTTTATGAACACTGCCGCATGACATGTCTGTCATCGGGGACATGCACTCTGTCCTTCCAAGCATACTAGAGTATCAGTCCTGAGAGTGAGAGGCAGCTGGAGAAGGAGGAATGGGAGGTGATGTTACAGTAGGGTTCTGGATGGTGCAGAGACAGCGCGTTGACATGCAATGACAGGAGGTAATACTGCCAGAGGAGGTCAGACCAGAAACTACACAGGAACCAACTAGATGTGGGGTTATAGAGGAGGTCTGATCACTGTGAGGGAGGAGACACAAGATGGTGAAATACATATTTTGAGAGTTTTAGGATGAGATGGAAGTCAGTGAGGTGGAGACGAGGGAGGGAATAGGAGCAAGGAGGGAGGGAAGGGAAGGAGAGACTCTTACCCGCATGCCTTCAAATCTGGACAGGGCTCTTAGTGGCCTGAGTGCCCTGAGGGTTCGCAGAGATTTGATGGCAGAGAACTCTGAGTAGCCTAGCGTGTTAGCAACCAGGCTAACTAGGGATACCTGTAGGTAGAGACAAACAGAGGGAGAGAGAGAGAATGGCCAAGAGAGTTAGCTACCAAGCTAACAGATACCAGGCTAACCAGGGAGACCTGTAGAGAGAAAAAGACACAGAAAGAGAGAGAATAAGAGAGAGAGAGAGAGAGAGAAAGAAAGATATGGCCAGACGTGTTAGCAACCAGTCTGACCAAATAAACCTGCACGGACAAAGAGAGAAAGTTGTCAGAAGCTGTTCAAACTTCAGTATTTGCAGGAGAGGTCTCATCCTGTACATGATATAGCCACTGTGCTGAAAGAAAAACAGATTAGTCAATGCGGCTCTCTGTCCACCATTCAACGTCCGTCAAAACGTGATTTTCCAAACAAAAACACAAAATAGAATCCAGAGGCTGGAAGTGACCTGGGGAAAGGACCGACATTAGCTTAAGTTGTTTAACTTAAGTTGAAGTTGTTTGCCCTGTGTAGCTGTGTATGAGAGCGGGAGACGCGAGGCCCACAGCCAGCAGCAGCAACCCCAGAAGCAGCAGCGGCGTTGGCGGCCTACGACGGCGGACCCTAGGCAGACGGCTCTGGCGCTCCGGCCCGGGTCAGGTGGGCGGGGCTTACCCTGATGCCGGCGAATCGGGCCACGGCTCTGAGCGGCCGCAGCGCCCGCAAGGTCCGGAGGACGCGCATGGCGCCGATCTGGTCGTAACTGATCGCCTGGGCCACCAGGCCCAGCATCGAGATCTGGCGGAATCACATTAACAGCAAACGACTCAGGAAACCAAATTAGTCTTTATTCATTGAATCATCGAATTACAGTGTATCAGTCAGTGAACCAAACAGCTGTGTTCCTTGGCTGAATCATATTACACTTAGTGAATCGAATTATACTTAATTTAGGGGAATGAAATAGTCAATCCAGTGAAATCAGACACTGTTTTTCTGTGCACCACAGAGAATCATGTCTCCACAAACACTGGCTTGACTAACTCCCATCCTATTGTTTATTCCAGATAGTTCTGTAGACATCGAATACTGTATGAACATCAGATAAGTGTCTGATTTATAAAAGATCTAGAGCCATGATTACAGTCTCCCTCTCTCTCTCTCTCTCTCTCTCTCTCTCTCTCTCTTTCTTCTCTCCCTCCAAGGGGGGCAAGCAAATAAATAAAGGTCTTGATAAAAATACTTGATATTGTTTGAGAGGAGGAGGGGGAGAGAGAGAGATTGAGAGAAAGAGAATACAGGTCGAAAGGTTGAGAGAGAGAGTAGAGAGAGAGGTTGAGAGAGAAAGAGAGGGAGGGACGGAGAGTGAAATGAGAGAGGTTAGGCGAGAGAAAGAGGAAGGTTGAAAGGTTGAGAGAGTGAGAGAAAAGGGGGGGGTTGAAAGGTAGAGACAGAGAGAGAAGGGGGGTGAAAGGTTGAGAGAGAGAGAGAGGGAGAGGGAGAGAGAAACTGCTGGTCAGGTTCTCAGGTACTCTAGGCTCCGGCTGACCAACTGACCTATCACAGAGGATTGCAGGACACATTAAGACACTTCTAACCCTATTTCAGGACACATTAAGACACTTCGCCGGGAGCCCAGGAAAGACTCACTGGAGCCAGTGTGACCATGGAGACGGAACTAGAACACTGTTAGTGATGTCTCTGTGATGCCCATGTGACATGCTCTTCACTTGGCACCTCCACACCCATTGGCTACATCAGCTCTACATACCTGCTACCTATTGGATGTAAATGTCCTGTTCCGGGACTCCAGTCTGTGTCTCTAGTTCTGAGATAATAGAGACAGGCCACACCCACATTGTGTGGTCATTTATCTGGAATATGCTACCAGGTGGAAGGCTGAGAAAAACAATATTTTTTGAAATATGAACTGACTGGACAATAATGTCTGTATTGAGTCAGCAGTATCCCAGGAGAGGGAAGTGGGAGAAACCGCTGTTTACATCTGTCTGGATTTAGCCTTCATTTGTCTCTCTCTATTTGTCTTTCTCTTTCTCACCCTCTCTATATCTCTCTACCCCGCCCCCCCCTCCATCCCCCCATCCCTGTATACTTGCGTCTTGTGTCTGTGTGCACACTGCAAGCAGTAATTGGTTCATTGTCCACCGAAAGACATTCTGCCACAGACCAACAGAGATGAGAGGTACAAAACAGCTGATATGGGCTCTCTCAGTCCCCCCCCCCTCCCTGTCTCTCTCTACCCATCTCTGTCTCCCTCTCTCCGTCTCTCTACCGTTGTCTCCCTCTCTCCGTCTCTCTACCATTGTCTCCCTCTCTCCGTCTCTCTACCGTTGTCTCCCTCTCTCCGTCTCTCTACCGTTGTCTCCCTCTCTTCGTCTCTCTACCGTTGTCTCCCTTCTCCGTCTCTCTCTCTCCCGTTTCCTCCCCCCCTCCCTCCCTCCCTGGGGACAGAGAGTCTAAAAACATCAGGTAAACAGGTGAGGTCTCCACCCAGGTCTGCAAGGGCGGTGCAGCTCTTTCCTGATTGGACGGCTGCTTTTTTGGGGGGTGGGGGGGGGTGGGGGGTGGATAGGTCGGCGCAACATTCTGCAACGTCCGTGTCTCATTTTCACCCGGATGCACCCGAGGACCACACCTGAGCGCACTGCGGTCAGACCGGTGTCGCAGACCTGCGCGGAGTGACTTCTACAGTTACAGACAGTTTTCAAACCATACTCTCACTCAGCACTGACAGTATGACCTTATACAACCAATAACATTTTCTAGGAATATTATCCTATTATCCACACAGCCAGATTAAGCATAGGGTCAGAAAGAAACAGTCTAATCATCTGTGGAAGAGGACAGAAACCAGCAATATCATCAACGACATCATCATCTTCTCCCGATCGTTAGTGTGCAACAGTCAGAGAGGGCGTGATTGGTGGACACTTACGTCGACGATGAGGAAGTCGAGCCAGCACCAGTAGTTGGTGAAGTACTTCTTGAATCCGTACGCGATCCACTTGAGGAGCATTTCCAGGATGAAGATGTAGGTGAAGATCTTGTCAGCGAACTCCAGGATCACCTTGATCACCTTCCTCTGCTCGATGTAGATGTCCTCAAACGCCTGAGAGAGAGAGGGGGAGAGGGAGAGAGAGAGGGGATAGAGTAAGAGAAGGGAGAGAGGGGAATGGGATGTGGAGACAGACAGAGAAAGAGAGAGAGAGAGAGGAGTGAGGAGAGAGAAAGTGATGAGAGAGAGGGAGAGGAGAGGATGATTATGAAGGGTGATTGTGAAGGATGATTATGAAGGATTTTCTTCAGGATCATTCTCATGTTGTTGAACAGCAGCTTGGGTGCATTGCATTGAGAATGCGTAAGTCAGAAGCATTGTTCTAATCCTAAAGCTGAATGCTTTTGACTTATTTTGATATTTGCTAGGATTCACTCTGCTACTACTGTTGGGCAAACACAAAACTGGGGACCTGTATTCATAATAAAGTACAATAAACTGCCCATGATTAACATCAACAATGATTAACAGCAACAAACTATAACTATCCAGAAATAAACAGTAAACAAACTGCAACAAACATATTGACTACAGTGATTAAGCCTGCTGGGGCCTGTCTCTGAGTGCCTCTCTGTGAAAAAAATGTCTTAACAACTGAGACGGGGCAAAACACATGGATATAAATACATGAACATCTGATTAGCTCTGACTTCAAGTGTGTGAGTGGGCCCTCCTCAGACAGACAGAGAGAGAGAGAGAGAGAGAGAAAGAGAGAGAGAGATTGTTGTTAGATGGTTTTGATTGTATTGTTGACATTTGTATATTATTGTATGGTGATAATTTTCAGTGCTCCTTTGGCAACAGGTTTTTTTTCACCTGTCATGCCAATAAAGCTTATTCGAATTTGAATTTGAGAGAGACAGAAAGAGAGAGACAAAGAGAGAGACAAGGAGAGAGACATATGGAGGGAGAGACAGAGATAGACACAGAGAAGGAGAACCAGAGTCGTTCCTCTCCAGCTCCTCCTGTCACAACTCCTTAACTTCACTTCTGTGAGCTTCCCCATCACATCACACGGCCTACATTCAGGCCACACACACACACACACGGAACAATACCTCGCCGGAAACACAGTACGGATGGGATGGAGACAGAGAGGTTGTGTGTGTGTGTGTATGTGTCATGAATTTGGGCCATGTGATGGGGCAGCCAGCCCACATCACCTCCTCACCTTCCAGGCATTTCCACCAATCCGCGGCTAATGGCGCGTTCCAGGCAACCCGTAACTCGAGTTTTTCCGACCTTCTACACGTGAAAATGCTCTGGAATGGCAGTCAAACCCGTAACTTCCCACCCGTGAACTCTTACAGATCGATGTACTCCCAGTTGCGCTCTCTGACGTCACACAGCCCTCTAAGCAAGATGGCAGCCCCAATGGGTATGGCGACAAAGATAACTTTAGGGCAACGTAAAATAAATGTGTACGTTGTAATCAAAATAATACAAACGATTATGCACTACAACCTGCTATGTATATGTAATGATGCCCAAATATGTTGGCAAGAGATAGCTAGCGCTAGCTAGCTAACATTAAGGTAAACCTGAACGTGACCATGCAAACGGCGAAAAGTCGATGATGTCAATAAATAAAATGTAACGTACGATTTCTTAGCATAGCGAAATTAGGCATACAATGTTTAGCTTGCCAGCTCTGACAATGTGCCAAATCTCAAGCTTTCACCATATCGGCTTGTTTACATTTATCCAGAATGCCACGCATTCAGACAGTTTGCCTGGAACGCGATGAAGTCGTGAGTCGTGACTTGAAGTCGTAATTTACGAGCTCAAAATCCTATCTGGAACGCGGCATAATTAGCATTAGCAACGAGAAGGCTTGACCAATCACTGAACTGATTACTATCAGCTGCAAACTCAAGAGGAGGGGGGGGAGGAGGAAGAGGAAGGGTTGGGACACACACACACACACACACACACACACACACACACACACACACACACACACACACTTCCATTATGCCCTCACCATGGGACTTAACCCCCTGAGCCTGACCAGCTCTTTCTGCTACCACCCAGACCCCTTCCCAGCATGCCTTTGGCCAAACTCACCAGAGCTCCGCTGCTCAGCAGGATCATGAAGATGATGAAGGACTCGAACCAGCTGTGCTCCACGATCTGGTAGCAGGTCTTCCTCAGCCTCCACCAGGCCTGGCCCAGACCCTCCGTGGTGTTCACCTCACAGCACCGGAACCTACGGACACACACTGAGAGAGAGGGAGAGAGAGAGAGAGAGAGAGAGAGAGAGAGAGAGAGAGAGAGAGAGAGATGCATATGTCATATAAGTGTGTTTCATCAAGAAACTCAATTATTACTAATCTGTCCATCCAGTCTGTCCACCCTCTCATCATCTAGGTTCATTCATCAGACAGAGAGTCTAGACTGACAGACAGAAAGTCCAGGGTTCCTATCTATCTAAGGGAACAGAACGCTATTAAAATGTCACTGCATCTTCTGGATCATGTCCTGGTATAACAGTGTCCAGTGCAGGATAAGAGGCTTTGACGTCATTCACATCCAGACTGATCATCTCCGGTGTCAACCAGCTCTCAAACGAACCTTAAACCTAACCTAACACTCCCTAACCCTAAATGCTCAGACACTGACTAACCTTAACGCTAGCAGCTCAAACACTCTGTCTCCCACCCCCGATCACCACGCAACAGCGCCTCACTGCTGTCCAATCACGTTCCAGCATCTGCCTTCGCCGTCCGTCAAACTGTCTCCGTTAGGTCATCTGAGCTGTTGAACCTATTTGCCCAAATCAGCTTATGGGCCGTTAACTCAATAACAGCATGGCAGCAAGCGGTCCTGGTCTGCAGACACGTCAGTGAGACGGTCGACGGGCCGCCATAGAGCCGCACGGCGTTTTAGCAGCGCTGAGGACTGTAGCACCCGATAATGTAATAATTAACTGATAATGTAATAACGCCTGATAATGTAATAAAGGTTTGACTTAACTCAATCGAAAATGTAATAAAACCTGATAATTTAATAACTTAACCAATAATGTAATAAAATGTCCTGACTGATAATGTAATACCATTTTTCTGATAATGTAATACCTTATAACATTATTGGTCAAGTTATTACATTATCAGGTGGGTCTTTTTTTTTCAAAACTGGTAACGTAATACTTGACTGATAATATAATAATCTAAAAAAGCGAATGAATACTGCTGTTAGGGTACTTTGTGGTATACTTTGGCGTACTTTGTGGTACTTGTGGTATACATATATGTGTCTTATGATACTTTGCAGTATACCTTTGGGTGCTTTGAGGTACTTTTGTGATATACTTTGGGGTACTCTGTGGTATAATTTGCAGTACTTTGTGGTATACTTTGGGGTACACAGCAATACTTTGCAGTACTCTGCAGTATACTTTGGGGTACTTTGACGTACTTTGATATTTTGCGGTAGTTTGCAGTAAACGTTGGGGTACTTTGCAGTACTTTGCGGAATACTTTGAGGTACTTTGTGGTGTGCTTTGGAGTACTTTGAGATACTTGTGAATTAGTGATTAGTAGGGCCCTTCAAAAAGGGGTTCAGTATTTTATCTTAGCCTATATAGTAGGAGACAGGATTTAATTTAAGACATAGTTTTAACTATATGAATTGAAAGCAAAATGTATGAGGCAAATTATGTGAGGCTGCTGTTCATAAACTATAGTTAAGAGCTGCTATCCATTGACTATATTTCAGATTGCAATACCATAACTCCCCCGATACTCATCTCCAAACTCAGCAACTGTCTCAACACTGGAGACAGTCAACCTCTCACCCTCAACACTGGAGAAAGTCACCCTCTCACCCTCAACACTGGGCTGTTTCATATCCTCTGTACAAACACGACTGCATAGTTACCTACTATTCCAGCTCAATTATCAATTCACTGATGACAGCTGCGGTAGGCCTGATCTCCAACACTCTCTACAGTGACTTGTCCTGCATGGTGCTGCTTCCATAGCATGTTGGTAGTGTTGATGTTCTCAGTCAGACGCCCTCTGAATCATGTATATACGGGGATGTTTGTTGTCCATGTCTGGTCCTTGGTGATCTGTACATCAACATACTGTACTTGTAAATACACTGTCTCCACAGGGGTCCCACTGCTGTTCAGGCAATTGACCGCTCCTGCTTCCTGCTAGTCCACTAGAATCACTTTCATCTTCCTGCTTCCTGCTGTAGTCCACTAGCATCTCCATTATCTTACTGACGTTCAGGTGGAGGTTGTTGCCCTGACAACATTTAATTTGGCACTCCACCCCCTCCACGAAGGCCTTCTCATTATTGTTGGAGATCAGGCCTACCGCAGCTGTGTCATCAGTGAATTGATAATTGAGCTAGAATTGTAGGTACAGTAACTATACAGTTGTGTTTTTACAGAGGATATGAAACAGCCCAGTGTTGAGGGTGAGAGGGTGACTTTCTCCAGTGTTTAGGGTGTGAGAAGATGAGGTGTGGCTGCCCACTCTCACCACCTGAGGTGATCCAGGATCCACCTGTGCAGGAAGGGTTTAATCTCCAATCTCCATCCTGCATTTGGAGATGAGTATGGGGGAGTTGTGTGGGCATTACTGTGCAGGGTTGTGTGATGTGTAGTGCAGTAGATCTGTGGTAGTAGTGCTTGTAGTTAGTGCATGCTGCATGCCGCTTCTGCTTGCCACTCTGCTTTCAGCTACCGCCGCCAGATAGCCCTCCTTATGGAGGGTGAAAAGAGGAGCCGAGTGCGTAAGTCTTCTGCCAGTACAAAGCCACTCCACCGCCAAGACTCCTACACTGCCTCCCCGCGGCCACACATGGTAAATGTGTAACTCGCGGTCCCAGGCTAAACTGTAGGGGATCTCGGTGTGTGGACACGCACTGGCTCCTGCCAACCACTGTCCCAGCTATGGGCAAATAGCATGGGCAGATGTGGCTCACAGCCATAGTAGGCAACCCATCTAGGAGAAGGTCACTCCGAACAAAAACCACAGGTGCTGCTTGTGCTTGGCTCCGCACCGTATACCATCTGGAGGTGTGGAGCAAGGGCGGATGAGGGTTTTAAGCCCAAAACGGCCAGAGTAGGGCTGTGAGGAGTTGCGCCCCACAGTCCTTGACCAGCAAAAAGCCCTGATGGAAGAACACTGAAGAGATACCCAGCCCGGAGGAAGCCCGGGGCCCCCGTCTGGAACCAGGCCCGGGAGGGAGGTGGAGCGATACCAATTACACCTGGTGGGGCTAACCTCCACGCACAGCACCGGCACCGGAACCAAACTCCTGGATAGGGGTTGTACTTCTCCGGAGTTGCTTATGGTATGGAGCGTAAGGCAGGTGTGGCTATACTAGCTAGCCCCCAGCTAAGCGCCTCTGTGCTGGAGTTCACCCCAGTGGACGAGAGGGTCGCCTCCGTGCGCCTTAGGACTGTGGGGGGGGGGACTCTGACTGTGGTTTGTGCTTATGCACCGAACAGCAGTTCGGAGTACTCGGCCTTCCTGCAGACCCTAAGTGGAGTCCTATTTGGGACTCCTGCAGGGGACTCCACTGTCCTATTGGCGGACTTCAATGCACACATGGGCAATGATGGAGAAACTTGAAGGGGTGTGATTGGGAGGCATGGCCACCACGATCTGAACCCGAGTGGTGTTTTGTTGTTGGACTTCTGTGCTAGTCACGGTTTGTCCATAACAAACACCATGTTTGAACACAAGGATACCCACAAGAACACCAGGCATCAGAAAACCTTAGGCCGAAGGTCGATGATTGTTTTTGTTATTGTATCATCTGATCTGAGGCCATGTGTTTTGGACACTCAGGTGAAGAGAGGGGCAGAGCTGTCCACTGATCACCATCTGGTGGTGAGCTGGTTTCGATGGCAGAGGAAGCCTCTGGACAGACCTGGAAAACCCAAGTGTGTAGTGAGGCTTAACTGGGAACATCTGGAGGAAGAGCCTGTCCAGAGAGATTTCAATTGCCACCTCCGGCGGAGCTTCTCAGGCATCCCTGTGGAGGTTGGGGACATCGAACATGAGTGGTCGGTGTTCAAAGCCTCCATTGCTGAAGCTGCGGCTGGGAGCTGTGGCCTGAGGGCCATAGGTACTTCAAGGGGCGGTAACCCCCAGACACCGTGGTGGACACGGGGGGGTCAGGGAAGCCGTCCGACTGAAGGAGGAGGCCGTCCGGGATATGTTAGCCAGGAGGACCCTAAAAGCAGTTGCAGGGTATCGACTGGCCCGGAGGGCTGCAGCTTCGGCCGTGACCAAGGCAAAGCATCGGGTGTGGGAGCAGTTCGGAGGAACCATGGAGAAGGACTTTCTGTTGGCACCAAGGTGTTTCTGGAAGACCATCAGACACCTCAGGAAGGGAAAGTGGGGGACCATCCAAGCTGTATACAGCAAGGATGGGACACTGCTGACCTCAACTGAGGAGATTATTGAGCGTTGGAAGGAGCAATTTGAGGAACTCCTGAACCCAACTAATCCACCCTCTACGATTGAGGCAGAGCCGCAATATGATGGGGGGTCATCGTCAATTTCCCTGGAGGAGGTCACTGACGTAATGACAGTGGCAAAGCCCCAGGGACTGATGAGATCCGTCCAGAAATGCTGAAGGCACTGGGTGTTGAGGGGCTGTCTTCGTTGACACGCCTCTTTAACATTGCGTGGAAGTCTGGGTCAGTGCCAAAGGAGTGGCAGACTGGGGTGGTGGTCCCAATATTCAAAAAAGGGGACCAGAGGGTGTGTGCCAATTACAGAGGCATCACATTACTCAGCCTCCCAGGGAAAGTGTACTCCAAGGTGCTGGAAAGGAGGGTCCGGCCGATAGTCGAACCTCAGATTGAAGAGGAACAATGTGGATTTCATCCTGGTCGCGGAACCACCAGCCATCCAATCCCTGTACACCCAGAGCAAGAGCTGTGTCCATGTTCTTGGCAGTAAGTCAAGATTTTCATGGACAGGATATTGAGGCGTAGCCGTGGGGAGGTGGGTTTGCAGTTTGGTGAGCTGGGGATCGCGTCGCTGCTGTTTGCAGATGATGTGGTCCTGATGGCATCATTGGCCTGCGACCTCCAGCACTCTCTGGATAGGTTCGCAACTGAGTGTGAAGCGGCTGGGATGAGAATCAGCACTTCTAAATCTGAGGCCATGGTTCTCAGCAGGAAACCGGTGGTCTGTCCGCTTCGAGTAGGAAATTAGTCCTTACCCCAAGTGAAGGAGTTCAAGTATCTGGGGGTCTTGTTCACGAGTGAGGGAACCATGGAGAGGGAGTTTGGCTTGAGAATCGGAGCAGCTGGTGCGGTTCTGCAGTCGCTTTACCGCACTGTTGTGATGAAAAGAGAGCTGAGCCAAAAGGCAAAGCTCTCGATCTACTGGTCTATCTTCGTCCCCACCCTCACCTATGGTCATGAAGGATGGGTCATGACCGAAAGAACGAGTTCACGGATACAAGTGACCGAAATGAGTTTTCTCCAGAGGGTGGCTGGGGTCTCCCTGAGAGATTGGGTGAGAAGTTCAGTCATCCAGGAGAGACTCAGTGTAGAGCCACTGCTCCTTTGCGTTGAAAGGAGCCAGTTGAGGTGGTTCGGGCACCTAGTTTGGATGCCTCCTGGGAGGTGTTCCAGGCGTATCCGGCTGGGAGGAGGCCACGGGCAGACCTGCAAACTCTGGAGTAGTGAAAAAGGTGACGACATACAAAACTAAAACCCTCTAGATTCACTGAAACTACCATGGTTAACATAAAAAGGTGGTTGTAGCCAAAGGGTGACAAGTTTGCAGGTCTGCACGGGGTAGACCCAGGACTAGGTGGCGGGACTACATCTCCGCACTGGCCTGTGAGCGGCTAAAGATTCCCAAGGCAGAGCTGGTTGATGCTGCTAGGGAAAGGGATGTCTGGGGCCCCCTGCTGGAACTGCTGCCTCCGCGACCTGACCCCAGATAAGCGGATGAAGATGGATGGATGGATGATGGATGGATATGGGGGAGTTATGGTATTGCAATCTGAAATATAGTCGATGGATAGCAGCTCTTAACTATAGTTGATGAACAGCAGCCTCACATAATTTGCCTCATACACTTTGCTTTCAATTCATAGAATTAAATCAGTTCCTGTCTCCTACTATATAGGCTAAGATAAAATACTGAACCCCTTTTTGAAGGGCCTTACTAATCACTAAGTACCTCACTCTAAAGTATACCACAAAGTACCTCAAAATACTCCAAAGTATACCACAAAGTACTCCAAAGAATAGCACAAAGTACTGCAAAATACCACAAAGTACCCCAAAGTATACAGCAAAGTACCCCAAAGTGTACAGCAAAGTATCCCAAAGTATACCATGTAGTACCGCAAAGGACCCCAAAGTATACCACAAAGTACTGCAAAGTACTCTAAAGCATACTGCAAAGTATCTCTGTATACCACAAAGTACCACAAATTACCACACATTACTGCAAAGTATGGGTAAGTACCTCAATGTATACCACAAAGTACTACAAAGTACCCCAAAGTATACCACTAAGTACCACAAAGTACTCCAAAGCACACCACAAAGTACCTCAAAGTATTCCGCAAAGTATCGCAAAGTACCCCAACGTTTACTGCAAACTACAGCAAAATATCCAAGTACCTCAAAGTACCCCAAAGTATACTGCAGAGTACTGCAAAGTATGGCTGTGTACCCCAAAGTATACCACAAAGTACTGCACAAAGTATACCACAAAGTACCGCAAAGTACTCCAAAGCATAGGCTACTGCAAAGTACCTCCGTATACCACAAAGTACCACAAATTACCACACATTACTGCAAAGTATGGGTAAGTACCTCAATGTATACCACAAAGTACTACAAAGTACCCCAAAGTATAACGGAATGTACCCAAAGTATACTGCAAAGAACTGCAGAGTTCCAAAAAGTACCCCAAAGTATACCACTAAGGACCGCAAAGTACTCCAAAGCACACCACAAAGTACCTCAAAGTATTCCACAAAGTACTGCAAAGTACCCCAACGTTTACTGCAAACTACCGCAAAATATCAAAGTACCTCAAAGTACCCTAAAGTATACTGCAGAGTATTGCAAAGTATTGATGTGTACCCCAAAGTATACCACAAAGTACTGCAAAATATACCAGAGTAGGCCAAAGTATACCACAAAGTACCTCAAAGCACCCCAAAGTATACTGCAAAGTATCATAAGACACACTAAAGTATACACAAGTACCACAAAGTACGCAAAAGTATACCACAAAGGACCCTTACAGTATTATTCATTCGCTTTTTTAGATTATTACATTATCAGTCAAGTATTACGTTACCAGTTTTGAAAAAAAAAGACCCACCTGATAATGTCATAACTTGACCAATATTGTAATAAGGTATTACATTATCAGAAAATTGGTATTACATTATCAGTCAGGAAATTTTATTACATTATTGGTTATGTTATTACATTATCCGGTTTTATTACATTTTCGATTGAGTTAAGTCAAACTTGTATTACATTATCAGGCGTTATTACATTATCAGTTAATTATTACATTATCGGGTGCTACAAGGACATTACTGTGCACCCGTATAGCATTAGCGTGCGCATAGACGCGCGCGCACACACACCTCATCATCAAACATCCGTTAGCTAGCAGTGCTGAGGACGGTGCTGAGAACACACACATATGCACACGCACGCACGCACATGCTCACGCACACACTCACTCACTCACTCACTCACACGCACACACTCACACACACACACACACACACACACACACACACACACACACACACACACACACACACACACACACACACACACAGACGAGCAGAGTGGAGCTGTGGCTATCTACAGTATCACCCCTTAGCTTGGCTTTGGGGGAGGTTTCTACAGCAGATGGAGCGTGCCGGGTGTTGTACCAGGAAAATCCTGTGTGTTTTGTTGCGTCAGCGCCCCAAATCCCTGGGCCGATGTTCTCTCTCTCTCTCTCTCCCTCCCCCCAAAACCAACCTTGGTGCTCACAGTCATCCATGCCCTCCTCTCAAAACAATGCTCAGACTAATTAAGGTCTGGAGAGCAGAGAACAGCTGTATCTGCCACAATAACAGTCCGATATATCGCTCCGTCATGTCCACAGCTACTGAGGTTAGTAGTGACCTCCTTCCTGCTCAGATATAGCTACTGCAATATTGTATGGTGCAACACCTTTCCTAGTCATCTAAAGACAACTACAGATTCTACAAAAGGAAGTCATACGCAACTTATTGGGGGCCGGGTTCAGTATCCCCACGGGCCCTTATTTCTGCGGTTATGGTCTTCTGAGGCTGGGTTCAATGTTTTCCATAACGCATATGACGTATCAAGTTGTACTGTACATAGGACAAACTACCGATTATGTGACCTCATTCCAATCTGCCTTCCCCTGCGAGTGTCAGTGTGCGGAGGTTCACAGATATGGAATGAGCTACAGATGGATTCATAAAAATATTAGTCTGTCTCCTCTTTCAAGAAGAAACTTCTGTCTGCATATGATTAATTGATGTTCTGTTCTATGTGTAGTGAATGTTTTGGGGGCATTTTTGTTTCTCTATGTTTTGTTTTATTCGTAGCGTTTACCTGTTATTTGTTACACACACATCTTGTATCTTGAGTTGTATCTGTTGATTTCTTCGATGTCTCCTGATGTGTGAATACAATACTTTGAATTGAATTGAATCTTGGTGTCAGCTCTCACATACGGTCAGCTAGGTTGACTGGGGTTTGAACTTTGTTGATTTTGTGTTTCAAAGTTTGGAGGTCTATCTTGGTTTGTTTACTGTTCTGCAGTGGTGCGCTGCCATTTTATGTGTGTGTGTATGTGTGTGTGTTTGTGTGTGTGTGTCTGTGTTTTTCACTGCGCTGCCATAGCAACATTTCTGCGCCATCAATGGACATTATCATTTTTGCACGTGTCTTTGTGTGTGTGTTTGTGTGATATTAGCATCCCCTTGGAGACCGGAAAGGTGGCGGGGAACGTACAGTATGGGTGGTGAGGGTGTAGCTGAATGCTACCAGGGAGAGAGTAATGCCACAGACCGTACCCAAATACACACACACACACACACACACACACACACACACACACACACACACAAACACACACACAGCAGCAGCACAGACCATATTGACACCAGCGCACAATGGACCAGTCTCTAATGAGCAGCAGTAGCAGCAGCAGCAACAGCAGCAACAGCAGTATCCATGTCTGATCCCTATCAGTCCCAGTCTGCTGTCACAGGGCACTAAGAGCTGCTTTAATGGCTGCTTGGCACCCTGGCCCAGGCTGAGAGGATTGCAATGGGTGGCTTCTGGCCACCATGCCATTAGGGCAGCCAGTTATCACACCATTAAAGGCATATTTCACTCTGATTAGATAATTATGTGGTATATGGAGTTACATAATTTAATAATGTGGGTTTGTTATTTAGCCATTGTCACCAAAGATGAGAGGATACCAGCGTGGAGAGGTATCTATCCTGACACCCTTCCCCACAAAGCCCTGAGCTGACGTGGTCCTTCGGAGTTTCCCAGAACCCTCGTCTGTCTCAAAACGTTTTTTTTCCCCCAATCAGCTTTCTTCAGCAGCATCACGACGGAACTTCTGGTGATACTTACAGTAAACACAATCAGACAAAAGGTAACCCACTAATCATATCTCCATCTAGCCCTCTCTCCCTCACTCTCTCCCCTCTCGTACCTCTCTTTCTCTCTCTCTCTCTCTCTC
>NC_140235.1:24711785-24716785 GCF_949987555.1 Borostomias antarcticus | reverse complement strand
GTCACACTGATGCTGGAACACTATGACTCAGCTAGGCCTGGGGCAACCAATTCGGAGTGTGTGTGTGTGTGTGTGTGTGTGTGTGGCATGGGGGTGAATGTCAGCTTCTCACTAGCGCTCCTCATCACGTGTCCCTGGTGACCACATAACGCCATGGCAACCTGAGCCTGTTGCCACCGGAGATTTACACCCATCTTAAAAGACGTTCGATTGACCTGTGATTATGTGACAGTCATGGTGACAGCCTCCCTCAGAGCACTGGGGCATGAGAATGCAGAGAGCTCCATCCCTCCACCTCTCCATCCTTCCATCTCTCCATCCCAACATCCTTCCATCCCTCCACCTCTCCATTCATCTATCTCTCCACCTCTCCATCCTTCCATCTCTCCATCCCAACATCCTTCCATCTCTCCAACTCTCCATCCCTCCACCTCTCCATCCTTCCATCCCTCCATCCCTCCATCTCTCCATCCCTCCACCTCTCCATCCTTCCATCCCTCCCCCTCTCCATCCATCCATCTCTCCACCTCTCCATCATCCATCTCTCCATCCCAACATCCTTCCATCTCTCCACCTCTCCATCCCTCCACCTCTCAATCCCTTAATTCCTATACCCCTCCATCCCTCCATCTCTCCACCTCTCCATCCTTCCACCTCTCCATACTTTCATTCTTCTACCCCTCCACCCTCTACCCTCCACCTCTCCACCTCTCCACCTCTCCACCTCTCCATCTCTCCATCCATTCAGCCTTCCCTGGGCATTAGCTACATTATACAGCAACACACATGGACATGCTGCTATAATTAGATACATTAGACACACACACACACAAACACACACACGCACACACACAAACACACACACACACACGCACGCACGCACGCACGCACACAAACACACACACACACACACACACACACACACACACACACACACACAGGCAGCTGTCCACTGTTGTGATCCTGCACCTCAGGACTAACAGGTGGGGAATGTATCCATCATACCCAGATACAACACACACACACACACCCACGCACATAGAGAAACAACCAGAAAAATTTAGCCTTACGTAACCAGGCAGCGGTAACAGAGAACTCGTTAAACTCAGGGGTCACAGGGGGGTCAGAGGGGGTAGATGCCCAGCTCAGCCCAGGACCACCACTACAATACCCCCCAGCTCAGCACAGGACCATCGCTACAATACCCCCCAGCTCAGCCCAGGACCACCACTACAATACCCCCCAGCTCAGCACAGGACCACCACTACAATACCCCCCAGCTCAGCACAGGACCACCACTACAATACCCCCCAGCTCAGCACAGGACCATCGCTACAATACCCCCCAGCTCAGCACAGGACCACCACTACAATACCCCCCAGCTCAGCACAGCCCAGCCCAGGACCACCACTACAATACCACCCAGCTGGAGCTATGTGGGGGTTAAATGCCTTGCTCAAAGGGCACAACAGCACTGGTTAATTGGGCTTGTGAAACTTAGAAGCCAGATCACTTTTACCCCAGACAGACTCGGAATTCAAAGCAGAGATCTCCGGGTCACTGATCGCACGTCCACTGCTCTATAAGTAGAAACCAATAGAAATGCCTAGAAACACCTAGAACCGCAGACTGCCATGACCACTAGACGCAGATATGGCCTGTCCAGAAAGAACAAACAAACAAACAAACAAAACTGAAAAGAAAACAATCAAATTCTCTAAACGAGGTGTTGTAGCATAGTTACATGGCTGAACCAGACCTCAGTGTCATGCTTGACACTGCTTGACATTTCTGCAGGGAATATGACAGTACATACGCACACAGGCACACGCGGACACACACACACACACACACACACACACACACACTCACACACACACACACACACACACACACACACACACACACACACACACACACACACTGCCAGAGTCTTTGCCCAGCCATGCAGGATGACATCATTTCTAAGGGTATAAATCAGCTGAATGGAGCACGTCTGCCATCGTTAGCTGCTCACATACTCACAAACTCTCTCTCTCTCTCTCTCTCTCTTTCTCTCTCTCTCTCTCTCTCTCTCTCTCTCTCTCTCTCTCTCTGTCTCTGTCTCTCTCTCTGTCTCTCTCTCTCTCTCTCTCTCTCTCTAGTTTGCTACCAGTCAGGGCTGTAAGAAGACACGGGAACATAAAGTTCCAGCTCTGAAGGTGGCGACATGGGGGGCATTATATGGGTAGTTAGCAGGCCTGGCCGAGGAGCTGAGGGGCAGTTAGTAGGCCTGAGAGAGGGGCTGGGGGGCAGTTAGCAGGCCTGAGAGAGGGGCTGAGGAGCAGTTAGCGAGCCTGAGAGAGGGGCTGAGGGGCAGTTAGCAGGTCTGGGAGAGGGGCTGAGGGGCAGTTAGCAGGTCTGGGAGAGGAGCTGAGGGGCAATTAGCAGGTCTGGGAGAGGAGCTGAGGGGCAGTTAGCAGGTCTGGGAAAGGAGCTGAGGGGCAATTAGCAGGTCTGGGAGAGGAGCTGAGGGGCAATTAGCAGGTCTGGGAGAGGAGCTGAGGGGCAATTAGCAGGTCTGGGAGAGGAGCTGAGGGGCAGTAAGCAGGTCTGGGAGAGTGGCTGAGGGGCAGTTAGCAGGTCTGGGACAGGAGCTGAGGGGCAGTTAGCAGGTCTGGGAGAGGGGCTGAGGGGCAATTAGCGGCCTTGAGTTTGGGCTGGCTCAGCAGACAAAAGACCACCTCCTACCTGTGCATGTCCCTGTCCGTGTATCTGTGTGTCAACCTTTTTGTCTACCTGTGTGTGTACCTGTGTGTCTATGTGTGTGTGGGTTTCATGTCAAAGGCACACCAGCGAATGGGCAAACCTGTTATTCCGGCGGCTGTCTGTTCACGCACCATGCTTTTAACATATGAATGATTTTATAGAAAACTGAAATGAGACTTGTTTGTTGTCTATTTTAAATCAATACATTTACAAACAAAAAGGTTAGCTATTATCTGGTTGTCAAAAATATGGAATAATAATTGTGCTTCCCCATGCATGTAGTTCATAAAACTGCCTTGCAACAGGTTTTAAAAAGCATGCCTTTCAAACTGCAAACGTGCCCCGTACATGGTTTGTTTTAGCTTGAATTACTTGGTCGAGAGAACAGCCTGCCACGGCTTCCAGAATGGCGTGCCTTTAGGTGTAAATGCTGTGTGACTACCTGTGTGTAACTGAGTGTCTACTCGTGTGTACCTGTCTCTACCTGTGTGTGTACCTGTGTGTCTACCTGTGTGTGTACCTGTGTACCTGTTTGTGTACCTGTGTGTACCTGTGTGTACCTGTGTGTCTCCCTGTGTGTGTGTGTACCTGTGTGTACCTGTGTGTCTCCCTGTGTGTGTGTACCTGTGTGTCTCCCTGTGTGTGTGTACCTGTGTGTACCTGTGTGTCTCTCTGTGTGTGTGTACCTGTGTGACCATCTGATAACATCACTTTCTCCTCTCCAGTTACCAGTGCTGTTGTGTGTTGTAAATGCAGCTGAATAAACCTGCTACTGCCTTCCACGGACCCCCCACTGACCGCCTCCATGCCCCCCCACAACACTGATAAGCTCCAACAACAGAATGGCAATACGCAGGGGGCAAGTGAGTGTGTGTGGGTGGGTGTCACCCTCCTCTACCCAGTCCACAGTGTGTGTGTTTGTGTCTGTCTGTCTGTCTGTCTGTCTGTCTGTCTGTCTGCGCCCTGTCAACTGCTCCTTCCGTGACATCACTTCCTCTGAAGGAAGCAGGTGAGGTAAGTTTACACACACAGCGATGACAGGAGCAGATAAAAGAGTTCAACCACCCCTGAATACATGTCAGTCTATCTGAACCTGCTGCCGCTCTGGTGTGTGTGTGTGTGTGTGTGTGTGTGTGTGTGTGTGTGTGTGTGTGTGTGTGTGTGTGTGTGTGTGTGTGTGTGTGTGTGTGAGAGAGAGAGAGAGAGAGAGAGAGAGAGAGAGAGAGAGAGAGTGGCTGGAGCGGCACAGAACACCTGAACCCACTGTCCCAGATCTATAGATGGACAGGCCTATAGGGTTACTCTGTTGGGGTGTGTGTGTGTGTGTGTGTGTGTGTGTGTGTGTGTGCACGTGTGTGCGTGTGCATGTGCGTCTATGTGTGTGTGTGCTGCATGGCATCATGTTCTTCCCTGCTCTTGCAGAATTCTAAGAATGGCCTCCTGAGAATGCTGTACGATTCTAAGATTCTAACCTCTAACCTCTAACCTCTAACCTGTCTCTTTCCCTTTCTCTCTCTCTCTCTCTCTCTGATCTCTCAGGACATGGAAACGTTGTATGAGGACACGGTCAACACACACACACACACACACACACATACCTAGGGCTTGTTATTATACCTCAGGTTCACTGAAGATAAAAGTGATTTGAAACAGAATGGAGGGGAAGAGAAGAGGAACCAAGGAGAGGGGGGAAGGAGAGGAGAGGAGGGGAGAGGAGAGGAGAGAGGAGAGTGGGAGGAGAGAAGAGGAGAGATAAGAGGGAGGAAGAAGAGCAGAAAGGAGGGGCGAGAGGATGATGATGATGATGATGATGGGGAAAGGGGAAGACAAAGTAGAGGAAGAGGAGGACAAGAAAGGAAGGAGAAGCGAGAGGTGGAGGAGGAGGAGAGGTGGTGGAGGAGGAGGAGAGGTGGAGGAGGAGAGGTGGAGGAGGAGGAGAGGTGCAGAGGAGTTTGGACGTTTGGTGTGTCAGCACTGGGAGGCTGGGTCTCAGAGCCCAGAGAGCCAGATAATATTAGCAGAAAGATCTGGGTGCTTAATTGCTGCTCTGCTCACTCTCTCTGCCTAGGGAGGGGAGGGGGGGCAGTATGAGAGAGAGAGAGAGAGAGAGAGAGAGAGAGAGAGAGAGAGAGATAGAATATGAGAGGGGGGGCACCACGGCTCACATCCAGTTTAAAATGCTGGCACTACAGGGCAATGAAAGGAACATGATCTTAATCCATCATTTTGTTTTATTTTTGTTTGGAGGGTTA
>NC_140235.1:24694285-24706785 GCF_949987555.1 Borostomias antarcticus | reverse complement strand
ACACACACACACACACACACACACACACACACACACACACACACACACACACACACACTCTTTCTTGCCGGTCTGTTTATTGCTGTTAATCTCTTTAGTGTGAATCTGCAGCTTCTCCTGTCGGTTTCCAGGCACTGTTGCTGGCTTTCATGTTCCTCTCTATCATTCTCTTCATTAAAGACTGTGTGCGTGTGTGTGTGTGTGTGTGTGTGTGTGTGAGTGTGTGTGTGTGTGTGTGTGTGTGTGTGCATATGAACATGTGGTGTGGACGTGCCTGCGTGTGTGTGTGTGTGTGTGTGTGTGTGCAGCAGTATGGAAGGAAGGAGCATTCATAAGGCGAAGGCACAAGACAAAGACGATGACAGGCCTGCAGTGTGCTATACTGTACAGTATGTGTGTTTGAACGTGGTGTGCGTGTGTGCGTACGTGCATGTGTGTGTGTGTGTGTGTGTTTGAAGGTGGTGTGTGTGTGTGTGTGTGTGTGTTTGAATGTGGTGTGTGTGTGTGTGTGTGTGTGTGTGTGTGTTTGAATGTGGTGTGTGTGCGCGTGTGTGTGTGTTTATGTGTTTATGTTCCCGCAGCTGCAGAAATGTCGCTCTGCTTGTTGTTCCGAGGAGAGGAGCATGTCGATGTGACATGGAGTACGTGACACACGGCCGGTGGAGGTGTGTGTGTGTGGGGGGGGGGGGACAAACTAGGAACCTGCATCAGAGGGGTTTAGTCTGGGCTGTCGTCACTGTGACACCAGACCACTGATATCCTGTCCAGCTGAGGGTCTCAACAGGTCCGGTCTATGCCGTAGTCAGACTGGGCTCTGGTACACTAAACCACGATCAGACTCAGGTACACTAAAGCGTCTACTTAACCACACGCGCGGTAGACCTAGTAGATAGACGACAGTCCATCTTCAGGCGGTGGCTTTGAAGTGAGAGAAGGCATTAATTGGAGCACTTGGAAAATGCGACTGCTTCTCTTCTGCACTCCCAAGCACTTAAACTCAAAGAACTGCTAATGGCTCCGTACGGAAAAAAAAGTATTTTGTGTGCAATATTACGATAAAAATGTTATGCCCCTCTGTGGTAGCATGGTACCGCTGTGAATGCTACCTTGAAGGCTTTGAGACGGATGTCCTGAATGCGTTTTACAGTGCGAGGCTGAGCTCGACTCTGGGGGAGAGTCAGGGTGTGATGATCTCAACGGGACAGAAATACAAGTCTGATTACAGAGGGGAAACACCCACACTGATTGGTGAAGAGAGGCCTCGAGTCAACACACACACACACACACACACACACACACACACACACACACACACAGACACACACACACACGCACACACACACACACACACACACACACACACACACAAGCACTCACTCACTCACTCACTCACTCAGACACAGTCCCCTGCTTCTCATTTGCATGGAGTCATTATTTCCTTCCACAGTTGATTACCTACGCAAGACCACTTCTCAATCCTGCTGTTATTACCCTGCTATCAGGGGGATGCTACCGCGCCTAATGCTACACCATGCTTCATTACTCTGCATTCTGACAGCAGGAGAACCCTCCGGTTCTCAGGTACAGTATGTCATGTTCCAGATAGAACCATTTTTCAGGGCCGTAATGCGCTGTTACAGTAAATGGAACCTCACTGACTTGAAAAAGATTATTTCTTCTTCCGATATACAGTACTGTACGAAAGGTTCTAGCATATTTTGATCTAGAACGTACCCTACACTATGTTACACTCTACAGTACTCTACACTCCATAATTCTCATATTTCTCATTCCTTTATTCGACCTTTATTCATACAGGGGTACAGGGTCTGTTTCTTCATGGAGGAAACACTACACATACTGTACAGAGGCAGCGCCATGTCTATCACACTCAGAGGAGTGACTGTCAATGGGGGCTCTGCCAGCGAAAACACGACACCGATTACACACAGGATATGTGACATCATTATGACATGTACAGGTTCATGACATGTTCTGTAGTATGACAGTACAGACAGCCAGGGAATATCCTGGTGGCAGAAATATAGATAATTTCATGTCTCCAGGGTAGTGTTGATGTGTGTGTATTTGGCAGGGGGAAGGGCAGATCTCATGTGTCAGCTGGTCTGAAGGTCCAGGACTGTGACAGGCTTACTGAGTCACACTGAAAAACTGGTCTGAACAGGTCACGGCAGCCCAGCCAGCCAGACACACACACACACACACACACACACACACACACACACACACACACACACACACACACACACCCAACACTCACTGGATGACAACATCAGTATTGATATTTACAGGCATGCACTAAATAAATATTGCAAAAGCCACCACTATGAGGAAGTCCTCGAATGTCTGTATGTCTGTCTATCTGCCTGCCTGTCTGTCTGTATGTCTGTCTATCTGCCTGCCTGCCTGTCTGTCTGTCTGTCTGTCTGTCTGTCTGTCTGTCTGTCTGTCTGTCTGTCTGTCTATCTGCCTGCCTGCCTGCCTGCCTGCCTGCCTGCCTGCCTGTCTGTCTGTCTGTCTGTCTGTCTATCTGCCTGCCTGTCTATCTGCCTGCCTGTCTGTCTGTCTGTGAGCGAGAGAAGGGTGGAGGTGAGTAAGGGGAAAGAGGGAAAGAAAGAAACAGTGTTATGGAAGCTCAACTTGATTCTGACTCTGACTCTAACTTGATTCTGTCTTGATTCTGTCTCTGACTCTGACCACTCCACTCTGCTGAAGCACACAGGGACCTGGTGACAAATGGCCGAACCAATCAGTGTTCTATGAGGAAATACTAACAGCTACGGTTTAGGTGTGACGCGAGCGAAGGGGCGACTGTTCCCAAACCACAGTGGTGGCTCCTGAAGAGGTTAGCGTAAAAAACGGCATTGAAGGCTTTTCTCGTGGGAAAGATGTTTTCGCTCTTCTCCCGACTGGCTTCAGTAAGAATCTTATTTACATGCGATAGACAGAGACAGACAGATGGTTCATCCAGTCACACGCTTTTTGTTATTTTTAAAGTGCCCGCCCCTTCCCAAACAGTTTCCAATGGAGAGCTCCCAGATGGTTATGCGAATCAAACCATTTGGCGCGTCAGGTTAACAGGTGACATGGCTGGGGGGCTGAGGAGGGTGACACAGGGACATCTGTCTGTCTGTCTGCCTGTCTGCCTGCCTGTCTGTCTGTCTGTCTGTCTCTCTGTCTGTCTGTCTGTCTGCCTGTCTGTCTGTCTGTCTGTCTGTCTGTCTGTCTGTCTGTCTAAGGAGATGATATGCATGACTCATCAGACTGTTGAGTCTACAGTAATACCCGTCACTGTCACACACTCTCTCTCACACACACTTAACACACACACACACACACACACACACACACACACACACACACACACACACACACACACAAAGGACACGCAGATGTGCAGTGTATACGTTTCTCCAAACATGTCATCAGCACACTCAACAGCGGCAGCAAATAGTAGTGGAAGGGCTGTGTATGTGTGTGTGTGTGTTTTTGTGTGTCTGTTGTGTGTGTGTGTGTGTATGTGCGTGTGTGTGTGAGTGTTTGTGTCTCTGTTGTGTGTGTGTGTGTGTGTGTGTGTGTGTGTGTGTGTGTGTGTGTGTGTGTGTGTGTGCGTGTCTGTATGTGTGTTGAGGAGATTCCCACTGACAAGCTCTCTCTTGGAAACATGTCCGTGCCCAGAGAGGCGTCAACAAGGGTCTGCCTTCAATGTCAACACATACCATGGGATGCAACCAAAGCTGGCCCTGGGGAAACACACACACACACACACATGCACGTCGCACGCACATATGCACACGTACACACCACCTGACAAGTGAGGGAAAGTGTTACGGCTCGCATGCCCTCGCCTCCACAACCGCCTCCCTCTCTCCCCTCTGGGCCTGCTGCGCGCTCGGGGCGTCCTACGCGCTCTACCGCACGTCGCATCGGCCCAGGCATGCGACGCTCTGGCTCTCCGGAGTTTCCCCCCCACTACCGGGCGTTCCCCGTCTCCGGCCAGCTCCGCGGACTCGGCAGTCTCCTCCCACTCCGGTGACGAAGAGTCGGATCCCGACATGCCCAGCACATCGGCCCGTGCGCAACGACAAGAACGGCGCGCTCGTCTCCGACAATGACGCGGGCGCGGCTCTACTCACCGGTTCCCCATTCATCATCACCACACCTGTCCCTCGTTCTGCAATCACCTTCAACCCCTACAAGAACCTGGTCTACTCCCCACTCATCGCCAGATCTTACCATAACCTTACGTGGTAAAGTATAGCCTAGCCTACTATTTTACTTACCAGTGTTTTATAGTGTTTTGCTCGTTCCCTGCTCGTAACATTTTTATTATTTAGTGGCAGTTTGGTGGCTCCTATTTTTTCGCTCCCCTTATATTTTTGTGGCATCCCTTTTGTGGCTCCCCCTTTGTGTTACCTTATTAAATCGCCCCTCCGGGCTTAACCGTTCCTTGCCTCCTCCTTTCCTGTTGCGCCTGGGTCCCACACCGAACCCTCACAGTAAGATCTGGCCAGTTTGGACCCAGCCAACATGGAGGAGAGACCTGCACCTCCCGGACCACTCCAAGCCCAGGGTAGGCTCCTGGCAGAACACTCCCGTATGCTCTCGCAGGCTTCCGACGTGGTCACAACCGTGCGCCAGGAGCTCCAGGGAGTCTCCACCCACCAGCAGTCCCAGGCCGAGTACCTCCGGCAGGTCTCCGCCCTCCAACAGACCCAAGCTGAGCAACTGCAGCAGGTATCCGCCCAACAGCAAGCCCAGGGCGAGCAACTGACGGGACTCGCTACTCTGGTCAGCACCCTGTCCAACCAGGTCACCGCGCTCAGTGCCCGCCTGGCTCCGTTCCTGAACCCCGCCCCTCCCCAGCAAGCCCCTGCACCACCCGCGGTCCCCGCTCCTGCCGCTCCACCAAACCGGGAGCCCCATCTCGCCTCCCCGGCCCTCTACGACGGGACATTCACCCTCTGCCGGGAGTTCCTCATGCAGTGTGAGTATGTGTTTGATCTCCAGCCAAGCATGTACTCCACTGCGTCTGCTCGCATAGCCTACGTCGCTAACCTAACCACGGGACGGGCTTGCCGCTGGGTCATGGCGGGTCGCGAGGGCGCAGCTGCCTACATGCAGGACTACACAGCCTTCGTGGCAGAATTCAGGACCGTGTTTGACCACGACGTCCACGGACAGGACGCGGACGCTGCTCTCTCCGCCCTCACCCAGGGTTCCAGCTCAGTAGCGGACTACGCCACGGAGTTCCGCATCCTCGCTGCCCGTTGCTCCTGGAACGAGTCTGCCCTGTACAGCGCCTTCCGACGGGGCCTGGGGGACGCCATGAAGGACAGCCTGGCTGGAGGAGACAGACCAGCGACCCTGAACCAGCTCGTCTCCCTCTCCATAGCCATAGATGAGCGCCACCGGGAACGCAGGCGCGAGCGGGCGCACCAACACCACAGCGCACCCCGACCGTCTCCACCTCCCACTCCGGTGACGTCCCTCTGCACCTCCCAGGGCGGCAAAAGAGTAGGCTCACTTGCCAGGGGGTACCGAGTGAGCCGGCTCATCCATCCCCAATCCCGGACCCGTGCCGCCAGGTTCACTGTCACCCTCGCCTGGCAGGGGCACACGCTCTCCGTCCCTGCCCTCATCGACTCCGGTGCCGACGAGAGATTCGTGGACGTCCAGTTCGCCCACAAAGCGGCGCTCCCTCTCTCCCCTCTGGAGAGGACCCTCTCGGCTTTCGCTCTGGATGGCCATCCCATGGGCCCCATTACGCACCGGACCCTGCCCCTCACCCTCACGGTCTCGGGAAACCACGTGGAGAACGTCCGCCCCTTCGTCATCCACTCTCCCGACGCTCCGTTCATCCTAGGGAGGCCCTGGCTGGAACTCCACACCCCTCATGTCTGCTGGAGCTCGGGGCGCATCCTCAGCTGGAGCACCACCTGCCACGCCCGCTGCCTCCGAGCTGCTCAGACCTCCACTCGGGTTGACCGGCCCCGTCCCGCTCCTCCTGACCTCTCCACAGTCCCTTCAATGTACCACGATCTCGGAGAGGCCTTCAGTAAGGAGCGCACCCGCACACTCCCCCCTCATCGACCCTACGACTGCGCCATCGAGCTCCACCCTGGCGCCCCTCTCCCAGCCAGTCGTCTCTACAACCTCTCCCTCCCGGAGAAAGCTGCCATGGACACCTACATCTCCGAGTGCTTGGCCGAGGGTCTCATCCGACCATCTCGATCCCAGGTGGCAGCGGGGTTCTTCTTCGTAAAGAAGAAAGGAGGAGATCTGAGGCCGTGCATCGACTACAGGCTGCTCAACAACATCACGGTGAAGAACAAATACCCACTCCCCCTCATGAGCTCCAACTTCGAACCCCTCATCAGTGCCACCATCTTCACCAAGTTGGACCTCAGGAACGCTTATCACCTGGTGCGTATCCGTGAGGGGGATGAATGGAAGACCGCCTTCAAGACCTCCCGTGGCCACTACGAGTACCTCGTCATGCCCTTCGGCCTCACCAACGCCCCCGCCGTCTTCCATGGGACACACGGTCTCCCCAGGGACATTGTCTCATTAAGTTCTGCCACAGTTGTCCTGACATGACTTCCTTACAGGCCCACTCAAAGTGGAACAACATACTGTACCTTACATAAAACACACACACACGCACACGCACACACACACACACACACACACACACACACACACACACACACACACACACACACACACACACACACACACACACCTCACCAGAAGGAAGTCTGGTCCAGAGCCCGTGCTATACAGTACAGCCAGAGTGTATTGTGAGTCTGCTAGGATTGTAAACCCCCGAACAGAGCAGAAAACAACAAATAAATAAACAAACAAACACAAAAGCAGAAACTGAAATGTCGCTCCCCTCCTGTCAGAACAGAATCTCTCCACCTGAACATTATCGCAGGGCCAGAAGGGAATGAGGTCTTTTCCTGCCAGATCCCCTGAGCTGTAGTTCCTGACCCCGATCCTACCCTGACCGGGAGCTACGCTCACAGGATTCTGGTCCAGACCACCCGGGTCCTGGAGGGAGGCGCGTCTGGCGAGCTACTTCTCGGAGAGCTGCTTAATCTGACCGATCCGATCCCAGAATGCAACGGCTCCATGGGTCTGTGTGAGGGTTGTAAACAGCTATATACCTAAGACCGGATATACGTCACGCTGCTGCTACTTCACTGCCCCTAAACAGCTTGATCCGCTGAGCGGCGGCGCCCGACCACAGCAGGGCCCTGACGGGGGTCGAGCTCTGAGGAGGACACGTACAGCAGAGGGAGAGAACACACCTGAACTGGCCTCGGACTGAGGGGAAATCATATTTTTCTTCTCCTTACTGGAGAGGAACATTGTTCATAGCGCTGTATGGTTGTAGGATATACTGTGTGTAGCTACCGACATCGCAGTCAGGGAGAATCTAAAACCATTTCATTGGGCCCTTAGGAAAATATCCTTCTTTCATTCCAAACCCACACCCGACCACACCGCCCCCACCCCAACCCCCTGGCCACTCCTGTAGATGTGAGCCGATTGGACAGGTGCGAGGAACACGGCGAAGATCCCACCTATCACACGCAGACCTAGGGGAGGCTATTTACCATGCTGCATAGACCTCTCGCGGCCAATCACGTCAGCAGGATGGCCCCGGGGGAGGGGCCTGGCGGGCAGGTGTTGAAGCATGGGTTTGCGTTTTTGGTTCGGCTTCAACTCGTCGACCGTCATTGAACTGTGGTGCATGTTTATGACGTAAAAAGACCTAGACCATTCATCAAGAACACTTCTTAAATGAATTTACCTGTGTTATCTGTCAACATCCATCATCCATCCACTCATCCATCCATTGGCCCCTCCCTCCCTTAAACCTACCAGGTTGCCTATAGACAGCATGCCGTTGAACTCGTCCGTCATGGGGTAATGCTCCATGGCCATGAAGAGGGTGTTGAGGACGATGCAGATGGTGATGGCCAGGTCCAGAAAGGGGTCCATCACCATCAACTTCACCAGAGCTTTCATTTTCAACCAGGCGGGGGAGCCCTCCCAGATCAGGTAGCGCTGGGCGAAGTCGTACCAGCAGGGGGGGCATTTCTGACGGGACTCCTCCAACTCTGGCGACGGGGCAGAGAGATTGGGAGGATAACAGAGGAAGGGGAAGGGGCACGTGGAGATGGGTTTTGGGGGGGGGGGGGGGGGGTGGAAAGAATATAGGAATAGAGATAGGAGGAAGCAGAGAGGAAGAGAGGGAGGGGCAGAGACAGGAGTAGAGGAGGTTGAGGGAGTCGGAGGTCGAGAGGTGATGATGGAGAGGAAGACAGAAGGGTGGAAGGGTGAGGCAGGGTGAGAGAGAGAGAAAGAAACAGTGTTATCGAAGCTCAACTTGATTCTGACTCTGACTCTAACTTGATTCTGTCTTGATTCTGTCTCTGACTCTGACCACTCCACTCTGCTGAAGCACACAGGGACCTTGTGACAAATGGCCGAACCAATCAGTGTTCTATCAATCAATCAATCAAAGCTTTATTTGTATAGCGCATTTCATTTCATACCCAGAGGCAACACAATGTGCTTTACAGAGAACAAGGGAGGTGGGCATATGTCCCATCCCTACATATGCTAGCCTCCTCACACCTATGAGGAAATACTAACAGTTACGGTTTAGGTGTGACGTGAGCGAAGGGGCGACTGTTCTCAAACCACAGTGGTGGCTCCTGAAGAGGTTAGCGTAAAAAACGGCACCGAAGGCTTTTCTCGTGGGAAAGATGTTTTCGCTCTTCTCCCGACTGGCTTCAGTAAGAATCGTATTTACATGCGATAGACAGAGACAGACAGATGGTTCATCCAGTCACACGCTTTTCTTTTTTTTTTTGAAGTGCCCGTCCCTTCCCAAACAGTTTCCAATGGAGAGCTCCCAGATGGTTATGCGAATCAAACCATTTGGCGCGTCAGGTTAACAGGTGACATGGCTGGGGGGCTGAGGAGGGTGACACAGGGACGTTTGGAAGGAAGAAGGGAGAGACTCTTATATTTATTTATTTTCTAAGAGCAGCAAGTGCCCTGGGCAGTATTTGTGTGTGTGTGTCTGTGACTCAGCGATATTGCCTTGTGACAGGTGTGTGCGTGTCATCATGGTAACAAGGATCACACCTTCTTACGCTGTGAAAAAACACACACACACACAGACACACAGAGACACACACACACACACACACACTATACACCCACACCCTCTGGAAAACAACAGCGGGTGTCCTTTGGGAAGAGCTGTGCTGTGTGCTGGGAAGACACCAGATGGGAGCAGCTCAAAACCTTCTAGAGGTTTCCGTCTGAGAAAAGCTAATGGCTGCTGGCTAGCCTCCACACACCTCTCTCTCCACCTGCCCAGAACACCAGAGAATCACTGAATCCTTTGGCTTTTGAATCATCATCTCTCTTTTGACTCTCTGCATCAGTCAAAATGAATCATGTGTCCAAGTGCAGCAAAATGTAACTGCTAAAATCCTCCAGCTCTTAGAGTATGTGAATCTTCACCCACTCACGGTTCTGCTGAGTCGTCATGAACACAGACAGGAAGGTCATCGTTGGCTGACTGACCATTTTGGGCCTTTCAGTTAACAGGCTGCTCGTCACCCAAGCATTGTTCACAAACAGCCGCTGGTGTCCGAAACACCGCTGCTACACTCACCCTCCATGGCGTCTGTGAGGTAGCTGGCGGCGCTGAGGGCCCGACTGCGCTGACTCTCCTGAGAGCACGGCCGGGTCAGCAGCATGGTGCTCAGCTCCGTGGTCGAGTTAGGGCCCTGCAGAACACCATAGATAGCTGGTCAGTACAGGCAGACATGTTGGTGAGGGCAGAGGAGAGAGACGGACTGGTCAGTACAGGCAGACATGTTGGTGAGGGCAGAGGGGAGAGACGGGCTGGTCAGTACAGGCAGACATGTTGGTGAGGGCAGAGGGGAGAGACAGGTTGCCTACTCCGCGACACATCATCAAATGCTCACAGCAGAATCAATGGCAGCCAGGAGGCGCGCGGGCAGCGAGCATTGAGCAATTCCCCTGCTGGCCCGCGAGCCCCCATGCGAGCGAGCCCAAGTGGGGGTATTGCGATATGCAGAGCGCGCCCATTTCGAGTAGCTCCGCTCCTGGGTCCAATTTTGTAAATCAGCCTGACCCAGTAGCTGCCTAGTGCTGTGATTAGTTGATGTGTAGCGGAGAGACCCCCCTCCCTACCCCCACCCCCCTCTGGACGATCCATTCTAGCATCAACCGAGAGAGATGGGCCGGTCACTACAGGCAGACATGTTTTGCTGCGGCTCTTATGAGCTGGGTCGTAACACTTGTGTATAACACATGTTGACTGTAAACATTTGTAGACTTTTTGCAGTACCTAATGTAAAGTTCTAATGTAAATTAACTACTCATAATCTAAAAGCCATTTGTAAATGTTTATTAGCCAACCGTAGACTTTAAAACCTTTTAAAACTTTAAAACTAAAAGTATTATACTGACACCTTTTCTGAAATGTAACTCATTATTTGTAAATGATTAGTAACTAATTGACTAATCCAGTCTCTAGTCACACATGGTCCAGATCAATGATAGAAACCCTGCAGGACCCAGAGACGGCCGTAAATACACACATGTCCTTTAATTACCTGTCCTCCCTCCTCTTATCACTCACCCTGCCTCCCTGGAGGCACACTCACTCACTCACACACACACACACACACACACACACACACACACACATACACACACACACACACACACACACACACACACTCAAACACACACACACACACACACACACACGCACACACACACACACACACACACACACGCACACACGCACACACAGACGCACACACGCACACACACACACACACACACACACACACACACACACACACACACACACATGGACAGGAACATACATGCACAAAGACACAGTGCAAACAAGAACATACACGCGCACACACACACGCACACACACACAAAGGAACACACCATAAACACACGCACACATACACACAAACACATTAGTTGGTTCAGAGTTGAACAAGTCGTCATACAAGCAAGGCCACTCACACACACACACACACACACACACACACACACACACACACACACACACACACACACACACACACACACACACACGTGTATCTAACATTGATCCTCTAACAGTCTTTTAGATGTGCATGTGTTTGTCTTACTATATGGAGGGTGTGAATCATTTCATCGTTTCCAATCAGAGATGAGGTTTGTTTTCCGAATCATAACTGAATGTCTGTCTGTCTGTAAGTAAGTAAGTAAGTAAAACTTTATTAATAGAGCTTTCTTCTCAGCACGAGTGCACAGAGCGCTTTACAGTTTGTCTGTCTGTCCCATCACCACCATTCCTCTCAGGTCTTCACACCTCCCTCACCACTACATCTGTCAGCCTCTGCCTGGTGCCCACATTAACACCTGGCCAGAGATGCCGAACGGTGAGACAGGACTAGGGGGTGTAGTGGGTGAGACAGGAGAGGAGGTAGAGGGGTGAGACAGGAGAGGCGGTAGAGGGGTGAGAAAGGAGAGGAGGTAGAGGGGTGAGACAGGAGAGGGGGTAGAGGGGTGAGACAGGAGAGGGGGGTAGAGATGTGAGACAGGAGAGGGGGGTAGAGGGGTGAGACAGGAGAGGGGGTAGAGGGGTGAGACAGGAGAGGGGGTAGAGGGGTGAGACAGGAGAGGGGGGTAGAGATGTGAGACAGGAGAGGGGGGTAGAGGGGTGAGACAGGAGAGGAGGTAGAAGGGTGAGACAGGACTAGGAGGTGTAGTGGGGTGAGACAGAAGAGGGGGGTGTAGCAGGGTGAGACAGGACTAGGGGGTGTAGGAGGGTGAGACTGGAGTCTCCTGGACTAGGGCGTGTAAAGGGGTGAGATAGGACTCTCCTCTGCCTCGTCTGTGTGTTAGCGATTACATAACCCCTACTTATACTCAATCAGACGAGCGCCACTGCCCCGCCAGACTCCGCCCACCCACGCGGCCACTTCCTATCGGATGCAAGGGAACCGCAGACGTCTTGTCTCCATGGCGACCGGGGCGAACACATGCCGGCCCACCACTCATCTAGCATCTATTTGGCGATGCACGTTACCGTGGTTACGTTTCCAAGACAACGAGGCGTCTGTCCTCCCTACTCTTCCCCTTCCCCTCCTCCTCCTCCTCCTCCCATCCATCCCTCTCTCCCATCCCTCTCTCTCTCTTTCTCTCTCTCTCTCCGTCTTTCCTGAAGCAGACTGACAATCAAATTGATACTGAGGCCTTAACTGGTCAAAACAGAGGAGAGGTGAGGAGAGGAGAGGAGAGGAGAGGAGAGGAGAGGAGAGGAGAGGAGAGGAGAGGAGAGGAGAGGAGAGGAGAGGAGAGGAGAGGAGAGGAGAGGAGAGGAGAGGAGAGGAGAGGAGAGGAGAGCA
>NC_140235.1:24679285-24689285 GCF_949987555.1 Borostomias antarcticus | reverse complement strand
TGATGGATGTTATCTGACACACACCTCCCTGTGTCTCTGTGGGGGGTGTTAATGGACGGAACCACTTCAAGAACCCCCCCCCCCACACACACACAAACACACACACTCACACACACATATCTCCTACTCACACACTCTCAAAGACAGTCAACCATGTGCCCATACTATACCATCAGATAATGTTTTCTGCGCTGTGTATGTGTCTGTGTGTGTGTCAGTCAGTCAGTGAGTGAGTGAGTGTGTGTGTGTGTGTGTGTGTGTGTATGTTAGTGGAGCTGGGTTCTCTCATCACTGAGGCAGCTGGGGTGGCATGCTCCCTATCACCAGACTACCACAGCATGGCATCCTGACTGACACACACACACACACACACACACACACACACACACTGAGAGACTACAGCTATTCTGGGCACCAGTGTGCTTCGCCAGCCTCAGTGGAAAGGTGTGTGTGAGTGTGTGTGTGTGAGTGTGTGTGTGTGTGTGTGTGTGTGTGTGTGTGCCCTTCTACTGTGGCTTGTCCAGGAGCTGGACCAGGAGAGGTGTGGGAATGGTGGTTACACTTGAGTAACCTTTCCCTGCTCTTCCTATCTCCCTCCTCTTCCTCGCTTCCTTCCTCCTGCAGTCCCCCCTGAGACAACTGAAACAACGCAGCCCAGCGCTGGGAACAAGCTTCTCAGAACCTTCCTCATGGCCAGTCTCGCACCCCCACTCTCTCACTCCATTTTGGGAGTTGTTCTGATAACATGTGAGTAGAGTTGTGTGTGTGTCCGTGTGTGTGTGTGTGTGTGTGTGTGTGTGTGTGTGTACATGTGAGTGTTGGGATTATTGTAGGGCTACAGTACGTGATCCACTGTATTCATTTTGTTGAGCTGTAATAAACTGTAGGTGGGTGTCTGCACTGTCTAACACAATGGTCCTTTAGGTAACAATGGTGTTTCTTATCTGGTCGTATCTCTTTGCGTCTCAAATGGACCCACTCTTGGGAGTTTGAACGCTTCCCATGCTTACACCCATCCCTATGTTCTCTAGATCTGCTAGTAGGAGATGACTGGTGCTTACATCAGTCCCCCCTATGTTCTCTAGATCTACTAGGAGGAGATGCCCAATTCTTACACCTGTCCCTACTGTATGTTCTCTAGATCTATAGGACATGACCGGTGCTTACTCCCGTCCCTATGTTCTCTAGATCTACTAGGAGCTGATGACCAGTGCTGTTCTTGCTCCAGTCTGGTACCACTAAGGCCTGGACCAGGAGGAGGAGAGTACTTAACATTCCTATAGCAACCGTATCGAGGTGGTTGTTGCCTATGGAGATTGTGCCTAGCTTCTGCTCTCCTCTCTCCCCCCCCCCCCCCCTCTCTCCCTCCCCCCCCCCCCCCGCACCCCCCCCCCCTCTCTCTCCCTCCATCTCTCTCTCTCATCCAGGCTCATATTTCAAGCTGTTATACAGGGAACCTCAGTCAACAGAACAGATAAATCAAACGTTTCCTTAATCAGATCTCTGGCTATTACTGCATCAACTACAATATCACCTACAGTATCAGCTCTGAATATAGAATCAAGTAAACAAACAAGCCCGTGTTGCTCTTGACAACTGACTATTCCTGGACCAGACCTTTGAGGAGATGCCCAATTCTTACACCTGTCCCTATGTTCTCTAGATCTATAGGACATGACCGGTGCTTACTCCCGTCCCTATGTTCTCTAGATCTACTAGGAGCTGATGACCAGTGCTGTTCTTGATCCAGTCTGGTACCACTAAGCTATTGGGTCCTAGCTCCACCAGCGTCAAACCCTAACAGCATCCTTCCTGGTATCACAGATATGCCTTAATGATGGGGTATTTATAGAGAGACGCAGGGTTTAATGAAGACACATTGGCACCATACAATCACTCCGAGGGACAGAGGGTCAGCCAGGGAGGCAGGGAGGGAGGCAGGCATCTCTGGACAGGGATCTCTGATGACAGACAGACACCATAGTGATGACGCTGCAATAATGATGGCGTAAGAGGCTGTTACTGGCAGTTCCATTTACACTTCCCAGGGCGGAGATGGGGAAAGGATGTGACAGTACATCTGAGTGTCGACGCACGCGTGAGACGTTCATTGAATTATCGGACGGAGCCGATGAATCTGCGACCTGTTGCTATTGCTGCGTTCCCCTTCTCCTCTTCTTTCCCTTCATCTCCTTGCCTCTCCTCCCTTCGCCTCTCTTCTCCTCTCCTCTACTTTTCTCTCTTCCTCTCCTCCTCTCTCTGTCAGCCAGGCTGCCATTTCCAGGGCGATTAGTGAAGCAGGCCAGAGGCTCACAATGAATCTGATGTGACTAAAGCGTGGTACCCCCCCTCTCTCTCTTCTCTCTCTCTCTCTCTCTCTCTCTCTCTCTTTCGCCCCTGCCAAGTCGATCTCCAGTCAATTTACACATATTTGATCGGAGTGACGCTAAACGATGTGACATGCTGGCTAACATGAGGATAAACACTTGAGACGAGGGCTGTGCGTCTGTCCTGTCTGTGTGCCAAAGAATTAAAACAACAACCCTTGAATGGATATACTGGAAGTTCCATTGACATCTCCATACGGCTGTCACATTGGTCAAGATGGCTGCCATTCGGTCACGTTCTAGAGTCAGTCTAGATTTTATGTATTAACAATAGTCTCTAGGTCCACTGACTAAGTGCTGATGGGCAGCCGGGGTCGTGATTGACAGGTGAGGTTGTGGTAGGTGGCTTGGAACACAGACAGGCCAGTGGAGAGAGGGACAAGGGACAGTATTGATCACCGCAGAGCTGTATTGGCATAGCCAGAGAGACACACACACGCAATCTGCCAGACATGCAAACAAACAAGACACGAGTCTCCCATGAACCAACAAACACTGTCTCAACAGCACACATACAAATGCATGAATACACACACACACACACACACACATACACGCGCACACACACACACACACACACACACACACACACACACACACACACACACACACACACACACACACACACATAAACACACACACACAAACACGCGCACGCAAACGCATACAAATGCATGAATACACACACACCACAGGCAAACACACACACCTCCTCAAAGGCCGTCATCACATCATCACCACCACTGCAATACACATCATATTCCACTCAATAGTCCTGAAGTGGAGCAGTTTGCCATCAGTCCTCTGGCCTCTAAGAGGGGCGTTTGGAATGCTGATAAGTTGCTGATGTCATCACGACGGGAGCCTGTCTAAGAGGGTGATGTCACACAGCCGGAACTATCCTAGCTGTTGGTTTATATAGTTTTGTCATTTAAAGTCTATCACATCCCATACTGTCACAGTGCACTGAGTCAAAGAGATGGGTTGCAGCTTGATGACTTAAAGGGGCACAGCAAGATCTTTAACTTCTACAGTAATTTAATGTAACTTATTTTTGCACTCAGGGACCATTTGAAATGTATGGGAGGGGGTCACTGGAGGAAAACAGGGGTGGGTCATGCTTTTTAAATTTTATAACAACAAAGGGTTACTGTTTTTTTTTATTTGAGTCGAGGGGAGGGTCATACAAATTTGAATCAATCCAAGTTAAAGTTTCTTCAGCTTTTTGGATTCCGGCAAGCTGTTTTGTATCATTTCTCTTTGTCTGCCCTATCAGTCGATCTTTGTGCTTGGCCTATCCAGACAGTGGGCGTATACAGCAGCTGGTGAATCAGTGGTGCTCTGGGTAGATTCAGCCACTCATGAACAGACACGACGTGTGGAACCATGTGGATGACTCAGTTTCAAGTTCAAGTTGTTTTCTTCATATTTCGAGTAACATCATATTAAAATGAATATTGCCTATTTGATGTGGGGGGTCAATCTTTTTTTTTATTTATCACTTAGGGAGGGTCAAAGTAAAAAATATTTTTGTGAGAGGGAGAGTAGCGGAAGGATGCTGACTTGACCTTTTATGTTCCCATTTAAGAAGTTATATTAAATAGACATTTAGTCCTATAAAATATTCGGATTGCGATGCGTTTCACAGGAGAGCATACTGAGACTGGTAAGATTACACCCTATGCTTCCGGTCTTGGAAAAGCACATTGATCATAGTTTTGTCCCATTGACTTCCATTGTAGCTCAGTGAGAGATGGGAGAACAACTGCAGCTCGCTCAATACTTGAACAATCAGTGAAATGATGGTCTTGATAGATAGATAGATAGATAGATAGATATATAGATAGATAGATAGATAGATAGATAGATAGATAGATAGATAGATAGATAGATAGATAGATAGATAGATAGATGGATGGATAGATAGATAGATAGATAGATAGATAAATAGATAGATAGATAGATAGATAGATAGATAGATAGATAGATAGATAGATAGATAGATAGATAGATAGATAGATAGATAGATAGATAGATAGATAGACAGTCACAGTAGACAGTAAACATTGACGACAGTAGCAACCAACAACAACAACAACAACAACAACAACAACAACAACAACAACAACAGCAGTATAAGCACAAGTACAGTGCATAGCCATACAATACAATGACAGACAAGTGACAGGACACTTCAACAACATCCACACATCTGTGTACAGCATGTCAGGAGTGCACATCCAGTGGCCTATCCCAGCTTGTTCAGCCTTATAATACTGTTTGGCACAAAGGACCCGCAAGCCCGATTGGTTCAGTGGGCTGACACTCTATTCCATCTGCTTGATGGTAACAGCTCATATGCAGGAAATAGAGGATGTAATGGGTCTCTAATGGTTGCCTGCCCTTTCCTCGCCAATCAGGACTCGCAGGTCATCGTCATACAGTTCTGCTTCTGCCCAGCAATCTTGTTTGACATGTTGACTCTCTTATGCAGTTTACTTCTATCGCTCACCGACAGTGAGAAATACCAGGCTGTAGCACAGAAAGTCAAAATATACTCCACAAAGGACCGATAAAAGAGGGTCAACACATCTTTGTCCGCTCTAAACTGTCTCAACTTGTGCATACAAGTTACATACATTGTATGACCTAAACGGTGGTAGAGCAATTATCAGACTTTCTCAAAAGTGCTAGTTTGGTCAACTTTTTGATCTGAACATGATCATAAGTGACCTTAAAACAGGGCTAAACATGATTTTCCCTTTACTACTCCTTTAAGAAAGAAAGTTGAATATAATTTCTGAGCTAATTTGACAGCCCTAGTGTGTGTGTGTGTGTGTGTGTGTGTGTGTGTGTGTGTGTTATCGCTGGTGGACCCGGGTCATTTCTAATGTCTGGTCTAGCCTTATCTCCTGTGGGGACACAGCTGGTCTTTGTTCTGTCTGGGGTTCTGTAGGCAGATGCCTCATTCACAACATTCAGGAGACGTCGTAACTCAACCTAAACGGCCCCATTATGCCAATCCCAGTGCAGGGCCTGCAGCCAAAAGAGTCACTCTAACATGACCTTGACACTGATGTAGCAGAGAGTGGTTGGTGGTTCTGCTGTAGCCCACTAACTCACAATACAATATCTAGCTAGTACAATCCCTGTTTAGACCAACTTCCTGTTTAGAACAACTTCCTATTTAGAAGAGTAACAAGCATGTTAGGAGATCACTAACATAAGCAGAGAGATGGCAGGACACATTTTTCATCTCCAAAATTGGAATACAAACTATTGGAGATACAAAAGTTGTATACACTGCTTGTGTACACATACATACATACATACATACATACATACATACATACATACATACATACATACATACATACAGTACACACACACACACACACGTACACATAAATACAGTGTATGTGTATATGTATGTATGTACAGTATGTATTATGTATAAATACAACTTTTGTTCTTTTATTATTTCATATCTCAAAAGAACAAAAGTTGTACATATACATATGTATGAAATGAATGGTTGGCTACAAATTGACTGGTTGTGCAACAGGTGTGCTTCATCTTGTTTCCCCCATTTTAACAGGAGTGCAGGTGTGCATAACTAAATTCTCTCCATCTACTTGTTTCCACCAAAAAACATCCTCCAGTCACAAAGCATTAGATTAGCTTACGAGTTGTCAAGCTTCAGGCATGGGGACCAGTATGTGGAACATATCTAACTCGACCCTGTAGACTCTTTCTCTCTCTCTTTCTCTCTCTCTCTTTCTCTCTTCCTCCCTCTCCTCTCTCTCTCTCTCTCTCTCTCTCTCCCTCTCCCCCTCTCTCAAGCCTGTAGGGTTGACAGTCTAAGACTAAAGTACATGGTGTCCTCTGTCTCTGTGGCCAAGAGGAAGGCTGAGTCATTATCCTTCCCTCCCTCTCTCTCTCCATCCATCTATTTTCCTGTCTCCCTCTCTTTCTCTCTCTCCTCCTCCCCCTGACTCACAGAGTTAAGTCTCAGACCAGCCTATCTTCCTCAGTTAGCTCTCGGTTACACAGGTCCAGGCATCTCCTCAGACACCTCGACCCTGCTCACCTCAGGACCCCTGACCAACCAGTCCTCTGGTAGAGGCTCTAATTTATGCCGGGCTCACACTACAGGATATTTAAAATCCTAAGCGATTTCGAAATCGGGTTGCATCACGCAGATAAGGAGAATCTTAACAGATGTTCTTGTGAATCTCAAACAAGCACACACGACAAGATATGAAAATAACGGCTCATCACACACTACAGGATATTATCGTGCCTGAGGGAGCAACGAACCATTGGTCTCACTGTCTCGTTTGTAAAGTAGTGACAAAATAATCAAAATATAAAACATGTCTGGTATTATCAGGGCCGCCCCGATGGGTCTGCGAGCCGATTGGGAAGTATAAGATTGGATCTGTAAACCCCTCACATTACAAGATAATCTGGGCCAAACATTGGTACCAACCAACGTTCCAGACCAGAAATCTCCTCCGACTGTCAGGAGGGGTGAATCGGGAATAAATCAGCCCAAAAATCCTGTAGTTTGAACCGGGCATTAGTGTCCCATGGACAGCTCACAGGGAATCCGTCAATATCTCTCTACTGTTCACAGCAGGAGCTGATGTCTCTCACTGTCCTCACATGGACTCTCCCCAGCAATGGACAATGAGAGGAAATGGTTAACCAGTGATTCCCAGCAGTGACCACCATCTCCACCTCACGGTCAAAAACATACAGTACACCCTTATCAACAACATCCCCATGGGTCTGATCATTCAAGCGACAAACAGGTCGCACAGTAAGGCAAACAGACAAGTTAGTGACCAGGATGTAGAGTATGGACCTTACACCACCACCACCTATAAAACAGGGTTATAAAATACCAGACTTACCCAGCATCACTTGCCTCCCCACAGATTAAGGCATCTTTGGCCCCCTCCACTTTGTAGAAGTTTTCTGCGGAGGACATGGAGAGAGGTATGGATTATGATGTGTGTATGATGTGATTATCATTTGATTTGAATGTACAGACTCCGGAATAGATGGAATTCAAATTAAATTCCCCCCATCAACCTTGAGCTACAGTTGCATTTCTAGCATGTGTCATACAGTAAGTACCTATATAGCTGCTGACAGGAACTCAAATGCCCCCCCCCCCACCCCCCCAGAAGCACGGCATTGTGGGAAACGTTGTTTAAGTACTCATTCTCAGCACTGATCTCCCATCATAAGACTCTAATATGACTGTACGGGTTGTATGATGGCAGCCGGTTATTAAATTAGGCCAACAGTTTAGTCTCATGTTTCCCTGCTGCTTTTTAGTGGTCGATACAGAGGCCTGCGTGGGACATTTGTGTGATGTGATGGATAACTGCTGGGCGCAGGCTGGCGAGAAATGGATGAACAACTACAACTACCAGCAACATGGTGCTCGATGTAGCTACAAGCCTCAATCAGAAGCCAGCGGACGATAAGCAAAGTGGCTGTTACGTCCACAAGCCTTCCTCCCTGTGTTCCTGTGTTGTGTTCCTTCTGTGTTCTCCCTCTCCCTGTCATTCTACTCTCAGGTTCCATCCCGCCATCTGCTGTCAATCATCCCTGTGCCCATCATTCAATCATCCCCGTGCCCATCCTTCTGTTCCTGACCAATCCGGAGACAGCCCGCCTTTATTTAAGCCTTCCCCTGTCTCCCCATTGTCAGTTGACCCGTTATTTAGTTTGATCGTTTAGCTTGTTTTGTCGACTCCTAGTTTAGTTGCTATTGTTTAGGGTATTCTATTCTTGTTAGTATTTCATTTAGTTCTGTCAATTGTCAGTTATATCTTTTGTTATTTGCTATTCACGTAAGCCGAGGGGTAAGTGAATAGGTAAGATACATCGGGGTCTACATCTCCATCACCAGGTTAGGGGCATGTGCCACCACTGTATTTATTAGCTTAGGTTGTATATATTATTAGTATCACCAGTTAGGGGGTCACCTTATCTTTATCAGTTCTTTTATTTGGCACCGCTCGTAATTCTCTTATTCCCTCGGCGACCTTTTCTTATGTTATTTGCCCATGCCCGAAAACAATGTTGCATGTGGCAATAAATATTATTTTGCATTTCAGTCCTTGTGTGGTGTCCCATTCTTCAATTTGTTTGGTGTGTTACATTTCGTGTTATGGCTCCTCAACCCTAGACTGAGACGAGCTACAGCTGGGTCGTAACATGAAATGGCTTGAAGGGCTCGTCCGGGATGTTGCCCGTGCACCAAACTTATTGTGGAATGGTGTAGCCTATAGGTTGTGTTTTGTTAGTTATATGTGTGTAGCCTAGTAGCGACAGACGGTAGATATGGCTTCATTGGATTTAGATGCGTTTCTGAGTGATCCAACAGTGGATCAGATTAATTGCTGTCGGAAGGATGATCTGTATAAAATAGCGTATCATTTTGAATTGGCTGTAAAAAAGACTCTTAACGTCTTAAGGAACTAGTTGTGGGAATGTTGGTGGATAGACAGGTATTAGGTGGGGGTGAAGCAGCGTGTGCTGACCCAGTCTCTTTGTTCCCTCCTCTTCTCGTAGCTTCAGTAACCCTCTTGGATGTGAAGGAGAAATGTGGGGTGGTGGAGGCTGACGGTAACACCGGTGGGGGAGGGGATCCTTTCGTAGCGACTAAACCGCCTTTCTCCCTTACCCCATTTTGAGCCGCTCTCGCCAGGAACCTCAGGGTTATCGGCGGCATCAGGGGTGAATGTCCGCCTTAAGGTGCGCCTGGCCCGCCTACAGGCAGTGGTACATGATAAGGAGAGGCAGGCCGAGTATAGCCTTCGTTTGGAGATACGTAGGTTGAAGATTGAAGCGGAGAAGAAGTTGAAGCTGAGGAGGCTGGAATTGGAAGCTGGGCGTGCTTTGCCCACAGTACCCCCCATCGCGCCTTCTCCAGCAGCCCACTCCTCTGATACATTTCAAGTGAGTAAGCACATTGCTCTAGTTCCTCAGTTCCGAGAGTCTGAAATTGATTCGTATTTTAATGCTTTTGAACGCATTTCTTTGAGGTGGCCTAAGGACGTATGGCCTCTGTTACTCCAGTGTAAGCTTGTGGGTAAAGAGGAAGTAGTAAATGCCCTGTCGCTGGAGGGCAGTTTAGAGTACGACATTGTGAAGGCCACTGTTGTGCGCGCTTACGCACTTGTACCTGAAGCATACCGTCAGACATTTCGAAGTCATAGGAAGTTGCCTAGTAAGACTTTTGTGGAGTTTGCTAGGGATAAAGAAACGTTGTTTGATCGCTGGACCGCCGCTAGTAAGGCTACTGATTTTTCCTCTCTTAGAGAGTTGATGTTAATTGAGGAATTCAAGAATAGTTTACCCGAACGTTTAGTAACGTATTTAAATGAACAGAAGGTGGTGTCATTGTCCGAGGCAGCTGTATTAGCAGACGAGTTCGTACTCACACATAAGCCTGTTCATGTGTTCTCTCGCCCTATAGGTCTAATACGGACATGTCCACTTCTAGTGTTCAGCCTAGTCAGAAGGCTTCAATCCCCGTCCGTTTCCAAAGAGGAACGGGAGTGTTTCTATTGCCATCGAGTGGGCCATGG
>NC_140235.1:24661785-24674285 GCF_949987555.1 Borostomias antarcticus | reverse complement strand
GGTACGTAGGGCCTGGATGTTCCCTACTTTGATAAACTCTGTTAGGAACCTGCAGGAGCAGATCATAGATTTAACCTGCGGGGTCATGCCCATTGAAATGGAAGTAGAATGGGAGAGGAAAAGCATGATGTTTACTGTAAAGCCAATAAGTTTGACCTTTTTTTTGTGCATATAATTTCCCCAAATCTGTCCAAATGCATTCACCATCAGTGGAGTTGCCCAAACTAGGCTGTGAGACTGCTAGCTAACACCCTTGTTCAGATCCACTCAGTCTCTCTCCCCAAGCCCCAATCTGAGCCTCAACCCCAGCCTCGGCCCCAGACCAGCCCCCTCCCCTAGCCCCTCCTTCAGGCTCAGACCCAGCCTCACCCCCTCAGAACTTAGACCCAGTCCCATACAGCCTTGATAATGCGATAATGTGTTTCATGAAACTCTTCCACGGCGCCCGTCTGTATGAACGGCGGCCATTTTGGGCAGGGGTAAATCAAGTCACATGAAGATAAAAGCCTCCATTACCGTGTCGTATTTCATGGGTTCTGGGCTCCGCGCTGATTGAATTACAGCGGAAGGGGGGACGAGGGAGGACAGGGGGTAGGGACACGGGGACGGGGGGGGGGGACAGGGATAGCCTCACAGGGGAGGACAGGACAGGACAGGGACGGGGGAGGTCAGGGATGTGGATGTGGGAGGATGGGGGGGGGGGGGGTCGGGTCGGGTCGGGTTGTGGAGGACATGAAACAGTGCTTTGGGATGCAGGTGGTGAGATAATGGCAGATATAAATCTAACCTAACCTGGCCTATCTTATCTGACACAGGTACACATTTAGCCTGGCCTAGCTTAGCGCTGCCTACTGTATCTGACACAGGTACACATTTAGCCTGGCCTAGCTTAGCGCTGCCTACTGTATCTGACACAGGTACACATTTAGCCTGGCCTAGCTTAGCGCTGCCTATCTGACACAGGCACACAGTTAGCCTAGCCTGGCTTAGCGTGTGTGGGGGGGGATTTCTTGAATGTTGTCGGTCATCAGTTTGGATTTAATAAAGCCAGTGTTGCTAGTGGGGGATGGGGGGGGTGGGGGTGGGGGTTCTCCTTTCAACATTTGCAAACGGGAGGGGAGGTCAGTAGGGGAGAGGGCAAGAATGGGGGGGAGGGTGACTTATGTGTCCCTGTCCTGCTAGAGATCCATCTGACCACAGCAGGGCCTTCGAATCAAGGACACTTGGCCTCGATGGCGAGGTACAGTATGTGTGCGTGTGTGTGTGTGTATGTGTGTGTGTGTGTGTGTGTTGGCCAGGGGATGAAGTTGTGAGGCCAAACTGATCAACACTCCATCATTGAGGGGAGGGGACGCAGGAGAGAGAGAGAGAGAGAGAGAGAGAGAGAGAGAGAGAGAGAGAGAGAGAGAGAGAGGGGAGTAATGGTGTTGAGCAGGCTGCCTATCCAATCTCCCGGAGCAGCCTTAATGGGTTCACTGGAGCCTGGTGATATAAGTCAGGACTAACTAGTGGATCTGCTAGGTGCCTGCCGTCCGCCTCACAGCCTAGCGGGTTTACAGACATGATGATTATAGATGGCGCAGGTCCATAAACCAGTGTCTTCTCATAGCATCCCCTCGAAGGCCGACAGTAGACTATGAATGTGCTCCACAGGCTCTCCAGAGACACGACGTCCTGGTATGAACTGAACCATATCTCATGCAGGTTGAAGACAATCCCCAGCAGATTGTGTGTTATCCAGAAGGACCTCATCTACACTAACTGGATGCCGCATCAGGAAACTTATTCGGGTGGAATTTGGAAAAAAAATTTTTTAATGTAGTCTACTCTATATTTTGTATGTTATTTTTAATGTGCTCTATATTTGGACAATAAGAGGCAAGATATCCCAAGGTAAAGTAGTTAGGTGGTATTGTGCAGTCAGTGCTCCTATGCTCCTACTGTATGTTGTATCTAAAGGTCGGTGTGATGTAAGGTTGTGTGTCAGTACAGAAGAGTACTAACCTCTGGCTCTGGGTCAGGTATTGATCTGGTCTGGAGAATCGAGGGGCATCCATCTTTCTCTGAGTGTTACAATACTTTATCAACTGAGTTATTGATCTTCCATGGGGGCTTGTCAGTAACTAAAACCAATGCCAGTGATTTTCCATCAATCAATGCCTAATAGAGTTCCTTTCAAATGCGTCTACTGGGTTTTCATTGACGTTTGCCCTGGATTTTGAATGTAGAAATTAATATGAGTCTGTCTCCCCGTATATTATAATAAGAGGAATTACAGATTGAGAACCACACAGATGTTCATTTCCTGAACCTGGTGATATTGTTCTCAATGACCCTTCCTCTGACCTCTGACCGGTGACAATGACGCATCATCGATCGAGTTCCATCATATTTTCAAGACTTGTTTTTGAGGGACTGTATTGGACAAGAACTTCCTGAATTGATGGGATTGGAGAGAGAGCTGACCCTTGGCCCCAAACAGTCTGAGAGGTTTATACAGTAGAGATACTGAGAGATACAGTGGAGATATACAAGAGAGATGTATACAGGAGAGATATACAGGAGCGATATATATACAGTAAAGAGATACAGGAGAGATAGATGCACAGGAGAGAGATACAGGAGAGATAGATATACAGGAGAGATATACAGGAGAGATAGATATACAGAAGAGATATACAGGAGAGAAAAATACAGAGGAGAGATACAAGAGAGAGGTAGAGGAGAGAAAGATACACAAGAGAGATACAGGAGATATATACATGATAGAGGTTCAGGAGAGATATATACAGGAGAGATACAGGAAAGATATACAGGAGAGAGATATAGGCGGGAGATACAGGAGAGATATGCAGGAGAGAGAGAGAGAGAGAGAGAGAGAGAGAGAGAGAGGGAGAGAGTAGGAGATACTTACGCCATTACAATGACACTGAAGTCCAGCCAGTTCCAGGGGTCTCTGAGGAAAGTGAAAGGCCCCACACAGAAGCCCCTTGCCAGGATCTTAATCAGCGACTCAAACGTGTAGATGCCTGTGAAGGTATACCTAGGAATGGAAGGAAGGCAGGAGAGGTGGTGGGGGAAGGAGGGGTGGAAGGGAGGGAGAGAGGGAAGGAAGGTTTGGGATGGGGCAGGATAGGAGGGAGGAAGAGGAGAAGGGTGTGTGACAAGGAAGGGGGCAGGATGAAGGATCAACACATTATTATACTATGGCCTTCTGGGGGAAAGGCAAAATCCCCTGTTATGCCGGGCTCACACTACAGGATATTTAAAATCCTAACCAATTTCGAAATCGGGTTACATCACACACAATAAGGAGAATCTTAACAGATATTCTTCTTGCGCATCTCAAACAAGCACACACAGCAAGATTTGAAAATTACGGCTCATCACACACTACAGGATCTTGTCATGCCCGAGGGAGCAATGAACCACTGGTTTCGCCGTCTCACTTGTAAAGTCGGCACGTAATAATCTTAAATATCAAACATGTTTGATATTATCGGGGCCGCCGCGATGGGTCTGCGAGCCGATCGGGAGGTATAAGATGGAACCTGTAAACCCCTCACATTACAAGATAATCTGGGCCGATCATCGGCCCCGACCAACGTTCCAGACCAGATTTATCCTCCGATTGTCGGGAGGGGTGAATCGGGGATAAATTGGCCAAAAAATCCTGTACTCTGAGCCCGGCATTAGTCCTCAACATGGATTCCCCCACATCCAGGGCAGATTGCATCACCAATGTAAAACCATGAGGAGAGACAGAGGCTCTGTTCCAATATCAACACTAGCATAACACTCAGACTTCTCCGTGGTCTAGGTAGCATCCCAGGGTGGATATTGGAACAGGCCCAAGACATGGAAACACATAGCACTGGTAGACAGGAGGGACAGTAAACTACATACAAAGCAGTAGCAGTGAGAAGTGTGTGTGTGTGTGTGTGTGTGTGTGTGTGTGTGTGTGTGTGTGTGTGTGTGTGTGTGTGTGTGTGTGTGTGTGTGTGTGTGTGTGTGTGTGTGTGTGTGTGTGTGGTTGGACAACCAGCTGTTGGTTTGAGGGCTGTGGCTCCTTTGATGAGCAGGTCATCAAGGTAAAAATGGTCACCAGGATTCACAGAGAACAGACAGAACAGGAGTGGACGGACAGATGGATGGACAGATGGATGGACAGACGGACAGGTGGGGGGATGGAAGGCATAACAGGAGAGAGTTTGTGATTGGCCGAGCCTGGTGGTTGTTGCATGCTAGAAGTCAAACAGGCAAGCCAGGGTGAGGATGATGTGGTGTGATGTGTGTATCGCTGACACAGCAAAGTCCATGATGACTGTCTTCATTAAAGATGAAGGCTGTGTCACAGGGATTATGACAGTCTCCAAGGACAATCTTCCACCCTTGTGAACAGTAAAGATTCTTCTACTGTAGCTGTAGTTATATTCAGTGAAAAAACATGGTGGGATTGGAGCGTACTGAACTCATAACCCAGGTCACTTGAAGAGCACTGTCGTTTTCTAGCCACATGGTTACTATGGCTACCCTTCTGTATATAGAGTACGTATACTGTGTACAGTAGGGGCCAATCCCATCCGTCCATATGACAGACACTTACAGCCAATCCATACAGTGGACTGAACTTATCATGATTAATAGAAAGAAAGAAAGAAAGAGAGAGAGAGAGACAGACAGAGAGAGAGAGAGAGAAAGAGAGAGAGAAAGAGAGAGAGAAAGAGAGAGAGAGAGAGAGAGAGAGAGAGAGAGGGCGGGGAGGGGGTGTGAGGATTGATGATGTCCACTTCTACAAATCAATTATAATCTGCATATGTATTCTAATTCCTTTGTTTGGATTTGGAGTACGAATCACTTTAATGAAAATCTGTGACATCTGAGAGCTGAATGTAACATTTAGGCTATGTGGGTTAATTCTCGTAGCATAAGCATACATACATACATACATACATACATACATACAAACATACATACATACATACATACATAATGTACATACATACATACATACATACATACATACATACATACATACATACATACATACATACATACATACATACATACAGCTCAGAGGTCTGGTCATGAGAGGGAGGGGTTAAGGGTCGAAAGAGGGGCTAGGACAGAACAACGATGACACGGGGGTCAGTGGAGGAGCACAGAGACAGCAGACTAGGAGTTTGACACCAATTAGCTCTGCAGAGTTTAGTTAGCTAGCTACCACTACCATAGTTAGCTTACTGTAGCTAGCGTAGTTAGGTTAGCTACAGTAGCGCGTAGCTATAGAATGAGGGTGATATAAACAGGGTGCTAAATTATTGATTTATTATCACTTTACCTTCAGTTACCTTATATATAGTAGTACCCTACCACTAGTAGTAACATTGAGTAGCCTAATGCTTTATAATACAGCCTGTGTTGGCGTTAGGGTGTAAAGCCCCATTACCATGTAGCCTGGTACGATTTACGGTCAGTAGTCAGTCAAGTCATAATATTTACCAGTCCTTACTGGTACTCAGGGATAAATCCCTGTTCGCTACTATGTAATTTTGCAGAATTTACGGTTCAAATCATAATACTTTTCGGTTCTTATTGGAACTTTAGTTTTAGGGTGTCCAGTAACAGTAGGTAGGCTAGTAGGCTACAGGATATTTACTGGGTAACAAAGGGGAGGGGGGGGGGCAGGGGGGCGGATTATGATGTGTATGGCGGTGTAAGTACAGTCAGGCCTGCCTACCTACCTACCTACCTACCTATAGGGTTGTTACCCACCAGATTATGAGGTTTTTCACCGGTGTGCAGGTACCTACATATCTATAGGTACCTACATATCTATAGGGTATGTATACCCAGTAAATACCCTGTACCTGCTGTTACCATATACAGTACATGGTAACAAATGGGGACACCCTAAACTACATTTAAGTACCAGTAAGAGCCGGTAAGTATTATGTTTACACAAATTATATGGTAACTAACTGAGATTTACTCCCTAAAACAAGCCTAAAAAGTGAGATTTACTGAGATGTACTGCCTGCCTGTCTGAGATTCACTCCCTAAAAAAAACAACTAAAAAGCGTTACCCAACATTGTAATTACATAAGGTGCTTTGATTATCTCCTGTTCTCAGCCTTAGCGGAGCTGGTACCAGGGTGTCATCTGATACACTGAGCTGTGAGTGTTAAATGACATGGTGTCAAATTGTCGTAGTCTCACCATCTTTGGGTACATTAGGAGGTCTGTTAGTGTCTGTTAAGCACCGGTGCAGAAAGGAGACAGAGAGAGAGCTGAAGGCGGACAGAATGACAGGCAGACAGAAAAACATAGAGGGGTCTACCAGGCAGGCAGACAGACAGAAAGATAAAGAGGCAGACAGACAGACAGACAGACAGACAGACAGACAGACAGACAGACAGACAGACAGACAGACAGACAGACAGACAGACAGACAGACAGACAGACAGGTAGCTGTGTAAAGGCAGATCGATTTAAAGGTGTGGAGGTGTAGAGAGACAGACAGCCAGGTAGAGACTGATAAAGATGAACAGATACTTACTCCAGGTATTTGGCCCAGTAGGCTGGTTCAGACATGGCCATGAAGCAGCAGTTGGTCAGGATGGTGCACATGATGAACAGACTGAACAGAGTACCGCTGGGTTAAGGAAAACATATCACTTCTTTACAACCTTCTGTCTCGAACCCAAAACAATATTTGACGGGATAATATAATATTTCGATACACTATATCCATAAACATGTTCAGTGTACTTGAACAAGTTGCCCTGTTGTCTCGGGAAACAGAGAAATACCCATTGACAGGAAGTCATCCTTTCCCAGAATCATTCTGGTCTTCCCCAGGTAAACGAATCACAGTTATGGATCCCTGATCAATGGTAACAACATTTTTATAAAGCCAAGGGCTGATATTCCTCTGTCTGGCTAGCAGAGTGGGAAAGAGTGCCAACTATTTCTTCATGTAGGGGAGCGCTCTGAAACACGATTGCAAATAGAACCCTTTTCAGGTCAGTTAGAATCCTGTTATGTTCTAAATAGAACACAGCCTCCTTAAAGAACCCTGTAAAGGGAATTGAAAAAGATTATACGTACAGTATCTGACATGAAAATCGTTCTGTCTGGAACTTTATTTTTTTTACAGACAGAGAGTTCACCTACAGGGACAAATGGTTCTACATACTGTAACACTCCTTTATTTCTGAGAGTGAAGCTGACATTGCTAATTATACCTCTGCTGTTAGCGTGAGCCCGGACCACTGTGGAGCTAACAGTATTACCCTCCTGCCCCCCCCCCCCTCCCCCTCCCTCCCCCGAGCCCAATCTGCAACATGCTGGCTGGCTGACTGACGGCCAGGGCCTCCCCAAGCCAGCTATTACAGCTCCATTAGATGGACTACTGTCCATCTAATGGCACACACACCTACACACCCACACATACCGTATATATATCACAGGCGTCACAGCGTCGGCCTACACTGGGTTTGAACTCGGGTCCTCTGACTTTGTTGGAATATCATTGTCCGAGTAGGCGTGTCCCAGTACCGACTGGCGCCATTTCGTTTTAAATTTGTTGTATGTGTGTGTATGAGTGTGTGTGTGTACATGTGCAAGGTAAAAGTGTAAAAATTATTACTTTTGATACTTTGTCTGTAATTTGTGAAACATCATCTTCTGACACATAGGTATCCAGGAGCTGGAACTAACAACTTATGAACACACGTGACCACCTCTCATAAATACCGCTTTAGCCAGCTACACCACTGAAAAGCTAGTGATTCGATGACACGGGTGGGCGGCATTTATACTGAGGAGTGAGTTGAAACAATTCAACTCAGTTACACATACTGTATATATGCATGGAGGCACACAAACGCACACGCACACACACACACACACACACACACACACACACAAACAAACAGACACGTCTGAGTTGACACCTTCTCTCTGGTGAGACTAGGGAGTGTACTGTATGTGGCATCTGCATCCATCTCTGTAGAGAGAGGGCTTTTCACCTCTCAGCACATACTAGTGCTGGCACATCACACACACATGCACGCACGCACACACACACACACACACACACACACACACACACACACACACACACACACACACACACACACACATACACACACACACACACACACACACACACACACACACACACACACACACACACAGACAAAACAGTTGCCCCGAGTCCCAGCTCTCTTTCATCATGTGTGGCAGACCAACCCATGCCCGACCAGCAGCAGTGGTTTGCGGGGGGGCTGGGCTTCATTGGGGAGGAGGAGAGAAGGTAGAGTGGGGAGGAAGGGACAGCGGGGGGAGGGGGGGGGAGAGACCCTCACCCGACCATGGCCTCCTCGCCCCCCCCGCCACCAGCAGCGGCAGCGCACCTCCACCATGTGTGGGGCCACATGAAAATAGTAACAGGGGGGATGGATGACGAGGAGATTACCTCTGTCTCTCTCTCTCTCTCTCTCTCACACACACACACACACACACACACAAACACACCGCCCCTGACCCCCTGAACACCTCTGGAGCTGACCTCCTCACCCACTTACTGCCCTGGCCAGAGCAGAGAGTGTGTTAGCAGGCCTCAGTCCAGCAACCTGGTAGTCTCAGCACTCCCAGACACCTCTGCTGCTGCTATATATAGGAGCTGTGTAGGGGGGGGGGCAGAGAGAGAGAGAACAGAGGGGGGGAGGGGTGTGTAGAGAGAGAGAGGCGTGAGGGCGGTCAGAGAAGGCCATGGTCAAGCCCTACACCAGGCCACGGTCAAGTCCTACACCACTGCCGACCACTGCACTCCGCTGCCTCGGGGGCGATCGCTTGCCTCTGCGCGACGCCCCAGTGGTCGATCGGCGCGGTCACAGCTCTTCTCTGTCCTGGCCCCCCAGCAGTCGATCGGCGCTGTCACGGCTCTTCTCTGTCCTGGCCCCCCAGTGGTCGATCGGCGTGGTCACGGCTCTTCTCTGTCCTGTCCCCCCAGCGGTTGATCGGCGCAGTCACGGCTCTTCTCTGTGCTTGCCCCCCAGCGATCGATCGGCGCCGTCACGGCTCTTCTCTGTCCTGGCCCCCCAGCGGTCGATCGGCGCGGTCACGGCTCTTCTCTGTCCTGGCCCCCCAGTGGTGGAATGAACTGCCCACCGACGAACTGCCTCAGGACAGCAGAGTCAGTGCCCCATCTTTCGCTGCAGGCTCAAAACTCATCTCTTCAAGTAAAACTCCGACCCTTCCTTTTAAGCACCTTTTAAGTATGTGGATCTTGCTTCTATTTCTCCTTGACTTTAACACTACAGTACATTACGCTCTTAGTCACTTGTTTAGAAGAGAGATGCACTTGTGAGTTCTGGCGAGTAGGGGTACGGTGGAGTAGTGATGGAGAGGCAGTGTGGAGAGGGAGGGTATAGACTAGAGGGAGGGTGTAGATGGAGGGTAAAGAGAGAGGGTGTAGACTAGAGGGAGGGTGTAGATGGAGGGTGTAGACTAGAGGGAGGATGTAGAAGGAGGATGTAGACTAGATGGTTGGATAGATGGAGGGTGTAGACTAGTGGGAGGATGTAGAAGGAGGATGTAGACTAGATGGTTGGATAGATGGAGGGTGTAGACTAGATGGAGGGTGAAGACTAGATGGTGGTGTAGATGGAGAGTGTAGACTAGAGGGAGGGTGTAGATGGAGGGTGTAGACTAGATGGAAGGTGTAGACTAGATGGAGGGTGTAGATGCAGGGTGTAGATTAGATGGAGGGTGTAGAGTAGATGGTGGTGTAGATGGAGGGTGTAGACTAGATGGAGGTGTAGATGGAGGGTGTATATGGATGGTGTAGACTAGATGGAGGTGTAGATGGAGGGTGCAGACTAGATGGAGGTGTAGACTAGATGAAGGTATAGATGGAGGGTGTAGACTAGAGGGAGGTTGTAGACTAGATGGAGGTGTGGATGGAGGGTGTAGACTAGATGGAGTGTGGATGAAGGGTGTAGACTAGATGGAGGGTGTAGATGGAAGGTGTAGACTAGATGGAGGGTGTAGACTAGATGGAGTGTGTAGATGGAGTGTGTAGACTAGAGGGAGGGTGTAGACTAGAGGGAGGGTGTAGATGGAAGGTGTAGACTAGATGGAGGGTGTAGACTAGATGGAGTGTGTAGATGGAGTGTGTAGACTAGAGGGAGGGTGTAGATGGAGGGAGGGTGTAGATGGAGGGTGTAGACTAGATCGAGGTGTGGATGGATGGTGTAGACTGGATGAAGGGTGTAGACTAGATGGAGGGTGTAGATGGAAGGTGTAGACTAGATGGAGGGTGTAGACTAGATGGAGGGTGTAGATGGAGTGTGTAGACTAGAGGGAGGGTGTAGACTAGAGGGAGGGTGTAGATGGAGGGAGGGTGTAGATGGAGGGTGTAGACTAGAGGGAGGGTGTAGACTAGATGGAGGTGTGGATGGAGGGTGTAGACTAGATGGAGTGTGGATGAAGGGTGTAGACTAGATGGAGGGTGTAGATGGAAGGTGTAGACTAGATGGAGGGTGTAGACTAGATGGAGTGTGTAGACTAGAGGGAGGGTGTAGACTAGAGGGAGGGTGTAGATGGAGGGAGGGTGTAGATGGAGGGTGTAGACTAGATCGAGGTGTGGATGGATGGTGTAGACTGGATGGAGGTTGTAGACTAGATGGAGGGTGTAGATGGAGGGTGTTTGACTAGACTAGGGGGGGTTGATGAGAACACAGATGACCCCTTGGACAAATACCCTCCTCCCTCCATAGCTATGTCACAGGATACCCCCATCCCCCATCATAGATATGTTAGAGGATATCCCCAACCCCCTCCACAGCTATGATAGAGGATACCCCATCCCCCTCCATAGCTGTGATAGAGGATACCCCATCCCCCGCCACAGCTGTGATGACATAACAACAGGCCATCCCTCAGCATGAGGCTGTGAGTGACCTCATCATCACCATCACACTGACACTGTCACTTCAGAGGACGTGGCGGGCTGGCTGGTTGGCTGGCTGGCTGGTTGGCTAACTACTAGCTGGCTTGTTGGCTGGTTGTCTGGCTGACTGGCTGTCTGTCAGTGTCATCGTCACAGTTCCAGTGAGCCAGGATTGCTCTGTCAGCCAGGGCCGATCTCGCACATCACCCACGGCAACCGGTACTCTCTCACACAGTTCATCGGCAGGGCAACACTCTCGGGAGCGACATCCCATAATGGACGCTTCCCAGCCGGACCGTGAGCAGTGCCTGAGCAGTGTGTCATAGAGTGACAATCGCATATTATCAGCATCATAAACAGATCATAGCTGCTCTGGATACCCCTGCTACGAACACTGTTACAGTATCAATTATGGCGAGCTAGCCAGGTGCATGGAGGACCGAGATGATTGGAAACACAGCTGGAGGGCTCGTCCGAGGACGACCTAAGGTCGTGTGTCCACCGGCAAGCTGTATGTAGCTGAACAGCACCACGCTTACAGCTTGTTAGAGTGCACTAGAGCTGGCTAGGCTACCAATGTTGTGCACCTACGTTAGCAACGACTATTGTGTTTTTGCAGACTGCAGATTAATTAGCCAAGTTAAGATACAGTAGCTAGCTAATTTTAGCTAATGCTAACGTTCTCTGTCTCGGTTTTGTCAAAAGCTGATCGCTGTCGTTGTCAGAACAGTCTTTTACAGCCTGCGCTCTAGCCAAAAAAGTTCAACTGCAAAAAAGCTTATTCGCACTATAACGCTAAAAACCGCTGGGAACACGTCTCTGTAGAGCCCTAGAGCTCATTACCCTTTGTAAACAACGAGAAAACAGCGCCAGCTCTAAAATACAGCTTGCCGGTGGATACGCACCCTAATAGACAGAGAGAGCAACAACGGTTGCATCCCACAGACTTACAGTAACTATCTCCTATAAATATACCACACCACTGGGTTGACGCTAGTGAAACCATCTCCAACATCGCCTATCCTCGCTGGGAGATATAGGAAATAGCCAGCACACAGCTGTCTAGTTGCTGTCATATTTATGATATCATATTTATGATAACATATTTACAGTCATATTTGCAGACTGAGTTTACGAGCTGCTGGGCAGAGATGATATCAGGTCCAGACCACGGAAACGTTCCCTCAGATGAGCTACTGATGAAAGGCTACGTCAGGACCTCTTAAAGCTGTTTACATCACATCACTACACCACCAGGACCTCTAAAGATGTTTACATCACATCACTACACCACCAGAACATCTTTTAAGCTTAGATCAAGTTTAGATCACGACCATCACTACAGTACACCAGGACCTTTTTAAAGCCAGGTTCACATACAACAGCCCAGGGGGTTCTAAGCAGTTTTAGAATGATATTCAAGTGTTTCCTGACTCCTAATTTGAAACATTTAAAGTTCTCAACATCCAACCTGTCAAATCTCATGGGCAGCCATGGCTCCCAATGAAACGGGCTTTCTATAAAGCCCGTTGGCATCTCT
>NC_140235.1:24656785-24659285 GCF_949987555.1 Borostomias antarcticus | reverse complement strand
GTCTGTCCCAGCCCCCTGTCTGTCTGTCCCAGCTCCGGGCCTGTCTGTCTGTCCCAGGCCTCCGTCTGTCTCGCCTGTCTGTCTTGTACCAGCCCCCCTTGACTAGGCACACCGGTGGGGGCTGTCTGTCTGGGGGGGGAGGGGGAGGGAGAGAGAGAGAGAGAGAGGAGAAGGATGGAGGGGTGTAGGAGGGGAGGGAGAGAAGGCGAGGTCCAGGAAACAAGGTGGAAGAGAGAGAGAGAGAGAGAGAGAGAGAGAAGGCGAGGTCCAGGAAACAAGGGGGAAGAGAGAGAGAGAAAGAGAGAGAGAGAGAGAGAGAGACAGATATGAAGGGTTAATCATTGGGACGTGTGACCTGGGTTATAACAGTCCTAACGGCAGACACGGGGGTGTCAGTCCCTCTGTCGGGTTTCCACGGTGATGGACGGAGCTCGGCTCAGGTTTCGAGTGACGGCGCAGTCTGAGGGCCACAGTAATGAAGACACGGTCGGCCCTCGAAATCGCTCTCATACACTCACATTAACACTGCAGAGACCACGGCGCTTATTACACCACCCAGAATAGATGGCGTGAGTATTGTGTTTCAATGCGATGTGTTTGTGTTTGTACAGTATCACGCACGCACACACACACACACACACACACACACACACACACACACACACACACACACACACTCAGACAGGCCAGGCCATCTGTTTTGGGTCCTAATTGAATGATTGGACAGGCCTCATTTTTCATGCGTTCATGCGTTAATTTGTGGCAGTTCCCAAATCTAATTTTTGACGTGTGGGTGTATGCGTCCGTGTGTGTGTGTGTGTGTGTCTGTGTGAGCGTGTCTGTGTGTGTCTGTGTGTGTGTGTGTCACATCAAAGCAGCAGCTGATGATGGCCTGTTAACTCTGGTCTCTCTCCTGGTCCAACTGAGCACGGACAGGCAGTGTGTGTGTGTGTGTGTGTGTGTGTGTGTGTGTGTGTGTGTGTGTGTGTGTGTGTGTGTGTGTGTGTGTGTGTGTGTGTGTGTGTGCGTGTGTGTGCGTGTGTGCGTGTATGTGTGTCAACTAGACTGACCACACCTGGCTGCACGCTGCAGATCCCATCTGAACCCTGACCTGAACCTTCATCCGATGAACACTGTATCTCACCAGGTAGGAAACAGCACAATTCAATTCAGACATAGAACAAAAACAGATTTATCCCCTAGGGCTTAATTTAATCAGGGCGCACTTTCAGCCAAACAACAACACATGACAGCTTCCGTACAACATAAGATTTTTTTTATTCATATATATAAATACATCTTGTGAAGCTGTTTTGAGAGAATGTAATAAAATAACACACATTGTACATCAAAGTTGTGTAGTCAGAGATGCAGATCCTGCTGGGCCTTTTCCCTCATGTCCATTGAGAATCTCACGCTGTACTCCTGTTGCGTCTCAGCTATTCACCCCGATTAAAGCGCTGAGCGGTCTCTCCATCACTGCTCCCCTGCTCGTCCGCCTCTCACAGTATTATCTTACCAAACACCTGGCCACTCGCGCTGTATCTCCCTACCAAATACTGCTATTGACGAGCAGGCCCAGACTGTAATGGTGACAAATTTCACTAAGCACCCTCTTGTGTGGGCGTGTGTGTTTGTGTGTGTGTGTGTGTGTGTGTGTGTGCATACACACACAGGCAAGCGCGCACATACACACACACGCGCGCGCGCGCGCGTCGGTAGGTTGCCAATGCCTGTGTCCAATTACCTGACTGCATTATTCAAACTGATTAGTCATAACCTGACGTCTGTTCCATAGTGACCTTTGAGCCCTGAGACATACACTCACCTTGAAGGAGGTTACAGCAAGATCTAACCTAACCACTAACCACATGCATGCACACGCACACACACACACACACACACACACACACGCACACACACACACACACACACGCACACGCACACGCACGCACACACACACACACACACACACACACGCACACGCACACGCACACACACATACACATACACACATATACACACACACACACACACATACAGTACATACACACACACACACGCACACACACACACACACACACACACACACACACACACATACAGACCTGCACACCCACCACAGAATGTCCAGCATTCTAACATTGTCACATGTATCAGTGTTGGTTGCAGAATTCAGGGAATTTACAGGATGTGACAATTTACATGGAAAAGTATGGGAATGTTCAGGAATTTGCCAGGAATGTTCTTGTCCTTTGCAACATTATGTTTCAATGTGATTTATAAACATGCATTCTTTTATAACACATCATTCCTTTATAATCACTATCTTCAATAGTGTGTTGTTCAATAGTGTGTTGATATTTTGGAGAGACAGAGGCCGGGATCAGATAATCACGTGTTAGTGATGTGTGCCTGTGTGCGAGCGTGAGTGTGTGTGTGTGTGTGTGAGTGTGTGTATGTGTGTGTGTGTGTGTGTGTGTGTGTATGTGTGTGTGTG